>NC_090374.1:58393936-58721691 GCF_036365525.1 Heterodontus francisci
AGAAGCAGCAAACTCCAGGTCATTACCACTCGTTGTGAAAAAAAGTCTTCTTCACATTCCCCCTGCATCTCTTGCCGAAATCTGTGTTCCTTAGTCCTTGTACCATCAGCTAATGGGAACAGCTTTTCTTTGTCTACCTTATCTAAACCCGTCATAATCTTGTTCTCTCTTCTCGTTGGCCTCCTTGTCTCGAGAGACAATGGGTAAGCGCCTGGAGGTGGTCAGTGGTTTGTGAAGCAGCATCTGGAGTGGCTATAAAGGCCAATTCTAGAGTGACAGACTCTTCCACAGATGCTGCAGATAAAATTGGTTGTCGGGACTGTTACACAGTTGGCTCTCCCCTTGCACTTCTGTCTTTTTTCCTGCCAACTACTAAGTCTCTTCGCCACACTTTAGCCCCGCCTTTCTGGCTGTCCGCCAGCTCTGGCGATCACTGGCAACTAACTCCCACGACTTGTGATCAATGTCACAGGACTTCATGTCGCGTTTGCAGACGTCTTTAAAGCTGAGACATGGACGGCCAGTGTGTCTGACACCAGTGACGAGCTCTCTGTACAATGTGTCCTTGGGGATCCTGCCATCTTCCATGCGGCTCACATGGCCAAGTCATCTCAAGTGCCGCTGACTCAGTAGTGTGTATAAGCTGGGGATGTTGGCCGCCTCGAGGACTTCTGTGTTGGAGATACGGTCCTGCCACCTGATGCAAGGATTCTCCAGAGGCAGCAATAATGGAATGAATTGAGACGTTGCTCTTGGCTGACATACGTTGTCCAGGCTCACTGCCGTAGAGCAAGGTACTGAGGACACAGGCTTGATACACTCGGACTTTTGTGTTCCGTGTCAGTGCGTCATTTTCCCACACTCTCTTGGCCAGTCTGGACATAGCAGTGGAAGCCTTTCCCATGCGCTTGTTGATTTCTGCATCGAGAGACAGGTTACTGGTGATAGTTGAGCCTAGGTAGTTTAGTTTAGTTTAGAGATACAGCACTGAAACAGGCCCTTCGGCCCACCGAGTCTGTGCCGACCATCGATCACCCATTTATACAAATCCTGCACTAATTCCGTATTCCTACCACATCCCCACCTGTCCCTATATTTCCCTATTACTGACCTATACTAGGGGCAATTACTAATGGCCAATTTACCTATCAACCTGCAAGTCTTTGGCATGTGGGAGGAAACCGGAGCACCTGGAGGAAACCCACGCAGACACAGGGAGAACTTGCAAACTCCACACAGGCAGTACCCAGAATTGAACCCAGGTCGCTGGAGCTGTGAGGCTGCGGTGCTAACCACTGCGCCGCCCCATCAAGTAGGTGAACTCTTGAACCACTTCCAGAGCGTGGTCGCCGATATTGATGGATGGAGCATTTCTGACGTCCTGCCCCATGATGTTCGTTTTCTTGAGGCTGATGGTTAGGCCAAATTCGTTGCAGGCAGTTCCAAACCTGTCGATGAGTCTCTGCAGCCACTCTTCTGTGTGGGATGTTAATGCAGCATCGTCAGCAAAGAGAAGTTCCCTGATGAAGACCTTCCATACTTCGGTCTTCGCTCTTAGACGGGCAAGGTTGAACAACCTGCCATCTGATCTTGTGTGGAGGAAAATTCCTTCTTCTGAAGACCTGAATGCATGTGAGAGCAGCAAGGAGAAGACAATCCCAAACAGTGTAGGTGCGAGACTACAGACCTGTTTCATGCCACTCAGGATAGGAAAGGGGTCTGATGAGGCGCCGCTATGCTGAATTGTGCCTTTCATATTGTCATGGAATGAGGTGATGATATTTAGTAACTTTGGTGGACATCCCATCTTTGCTAGTAGTCTGAAGAGACCATGTCTGCTGACCGAGGTCAAAGGCTTTGGTGAGATCAATGAAAGCAACATAGAGGGGCATCTGTTGTTCGCGGCATTTCTCCTGTAGCTGGCGAAGGGAGAACAGCATGTCAATGAAGGATCTCTCTGCTTGAAAGCCACACTGTGCCTCGGGGCAGACACGTTCAGCCAGCTTCTGGAGTCTGTTTAAAGCAACTCGAGCGAAGACTTTCCCCACTATGCTGAGCAGGGAGATTCCACAGTCGTTATTGTAGTCACCGCGGTCATCCTTGTTCTGATAGAGGGTGATGATATTGGCATCGCGCATGTCCTGTGGTACTGCTCCCTCATCCCAGCACAGGCAAAGCAGTTCGTAGAGTGCTGAAAGTATTGCAGGCTTGGCACTCTTGATGATTTCAGGGGTAATGCCATCCTTCCCAAGGGCTTTTCAACTGGCTAGAGAATCAATGGCATCACTGAGTTCCGATTTTGTTGGCTGTTCGTCCAGCTCATCCATGACTGGCAGAGACTGGGCTGCATTGAGGGCGGTCTCAGTGACAACATTTTCCCTGGAGTACAGTTCCAGGTAGTGCTCCACCCAGCGATCCGTTTGCTTGTGTTGGTCAGTGATTGTGTCCCTTGATTTAAACTTGAGGGTGGGGGGCGATCTTCCTGATGGTTGGCCCAAAAGCTCTCTTAATGCCATCATACATTCCTCTGATGTTTCCGGTGTCGGAGGCCAGCTGAATATGATTGCATAGGTGTTGCCAGTAGTCATTTGCGCAGCGCCTGGCTGTTCTTTGTGCAGTGCTTCTGGCTGCTTAAAGTGCTATGTATGTTAACTCGCTGGGGGCTTTCTTGTAGTTCAACAGTGCAATGTGCTTAGCGGCTAATCTCTCAAAACTCCCTGCAACCTCCTTTGCTCTAAGGTGAACAGCCCCCAGCTTCTCCAACCTAACCTTGTAGTTAAACAAACTTGGAACTATTCTGGTAAATCATCTTTGCACCCTCTCCAATGCCTTCACATCCTTCCTAAAGTGTGGTGACCAGAACTGGACGCAATATTTTAGTTGGGGCCTAACCAAAGCTTTATAAAGGTTCGGCATAACTGCCCTGCTTTTGTACTCAATACATCTATTTATGAAGCCCAAGATCCCATACGCTTTGCTAACTACTCTCTCAATATGTCCTGCCACCTTCAAAGGTCTATGCACATGAACCCCAGGTCCCTCTGACCTGCACACTCTTTAGAATTGTGCCATTTAGTCTATATTGCCTCTCCCTATCCCAAACCAAAATGCATCACCTCACACCTCTCTGTATTAAATTTCATCGGCCACTTGTCTGCCCAATCTGCTACCCTATTTATGTCCTGTTGCGCTGATTCGTATCAGCCTCACTGTCTGCAACACCTCCAAGTTTGGAACCACGGCAAATTTTGACATTTTACTTCAATATCCAAGTTATTTATATATTTTTTTAAAAAAGTGATCTTAGCACTGACCCTTGGGGAACACCACTGTCTACCATGCTCAAGTCTGAAAACAACCATTTACCACAGCTCACTGTTTTCTGTCCTTAAGTTAATTTTTTGAGTTTTTGATTAAGTGACAGAGAGGGTTAATGAGGGTAATGTGATTGATGTGTACATGGTCTTCCAAAAGGCATTTTATAAAGTTCCATACACCAGGCTTAACAGCAAAGTTAAAGCCCATGGAATAAAAGGGAAGTGGCAGCATGAATACAAAGTTGGCTGAGTGACATGAAATGGATAGTAGCGATGAACAGTTGTTCTTCAGACTGGAAGAAGTGTCCAGTGGTATTCCCCAGGGACCAGTACTAGGACTTTATTTAAGAAGGGCAGCAGGGATAAGCCAGGGAACAACAGGCCGGTGAGCCTTACATCAGTGGTGGGAAAGTTATTGGAAGGGATTCTGAGAAACAGGATTTATATGCATTTGGAAAGGCATGGTCTGATTAGGGATAGTCAGCATGGCTTTGTGCGTGGGAAATCATGTCTCACGAATTTGATTGAGTTTTTTGAGGAGGTGACCAAGAGGACTGACGAGGGCAGGGTGGTGGACATTGTCTACATGGACTTTAGCAAGGCCACTGACAAGGTCCCACATGGTAGGCTGGTCCGGAAAGTTCGAACACATGGGATCCAGGGTGAGCTAGCCAATTGGATACTAAATTGGCTTGGTGATAGGAGTCAGAGGGTAGTAGTGGAGGGTTGATTTTCAGATTGGAGGACGGTGACAAGTGGTGTGCCGCAGGGATTGGTGCTGGGCCCTCTGTTGTTTGTCATATATATTAATGACTTGGATGTGAATGTAGGGGGCATGATTAGTAAGTTTGCAGATGACACCAAAATTGGTGGTATAGTGGACAGTGAAGAAGGTTGTCTAAGGTTACAACAGGATATAGATCAACTGGGAAAGTGGGCAAGGGATTGGCAAATGGAATTTAACACGGACAAGTGCGAAGTGATGCATTTTGGGAAGTTAAACCATGGCAGGACATATACAGTGAATGGCAGGGCCCTGGGGAGTGTTGTTGAGCAGAGAGACCTTGGCGTGCAAGTACATAGTTCCCTGAAAGTGGCAACACAGGCAGACAGGGTGGTGAAGAAGGCGTATGGCATGCTTGCCTTCATCGGCTGAGGCATTGAGTACAAGAGTTGCGACGTCATGTTACAGTTGTACATAACGTTGGTTAGGCTGCATTTGAAGTACTGTGTGCAGTTCTGGTCGCCGCACTACAGGAAAGATGTGATTAAGCTAGAGAGGGTGCAGAAAAGATTCACAAGGATGTTGCCTGGTTTGGAGGGCTTGAGTTATAAAGAGAGATTGGATAGGCTGGGTATGTTTTCCCTGGAGCGAAGGAGGCTGAAAGGGGACATGATAGAGCTATATAAAATTATGAGAGACATAGATAGGGTAGATCGCCAGAGTCTGTTTCCCATGGTAAGGGTGACTAAAAGCAGAGGGAATAGATTTAAGGTGAGAGGGAGGAGGTTTAAAGGGGATCAAAGGGGTACATTTTTCACACAAAGAATATTGGGTATCTGGAATGAGCTGCCTGAGGAGGTGGTGAAGGCAGGAACAGTAGCAACACTTAAGAGGCATCTGGACAGGTACTTGAATGAGCAAGGCATAGAGGGATATGGAATTAATGCAGGCAGGTGGGATTAATATAGATAGGCATTATGGTTGGCATGGACGCGGTGGGCCGAAGGGCCTGTTTCTATGCTGTACGACTCTATGACTCCCTCACTGCCTTTCCTATATATATTAATGACTTAAACTTGGGTGTACAGGGCACAATTTCAATTTTTTTTTCATCATTCATGAGATGTGAACATCACTGGCAAAGCCAGCATTTATTACCCATCCTTAATTGCCCTTGAGAAAGTGGTGATGACCTGCCTTTTTGAACTGCTGCAGTCCAAGTGGTGTAGGTACATGCACAGTGCTGTTAGGGAGGGAGGTCTAGGATAGAGAGAGACATCAAGAGGACTTAGACAGGCTAGTGGAATGGGCAGACACATGGCAGATAGAATTTAATGCAGAGAAGTGTGAAGTGATACATTTTGGTAGGAAGAACGAGGAGAGGCAATATACACTAAAAGATACAATTCTAAAAGGGGTATAGGAACAGAGACCGGGTGGGGGGGGGTATATGTACACAAATGGTTAGAAGGTGGAAAGGCAGGTTGAGAAACTGGTCAAAAAGGACATATGGGATGCTGGGCTTTATAAGCAGAGTCTTAGAGTACAAAAACAAGGAAGTTATAATGAACCTTTTTAAAACACTGGTTCAGCCTCAACAGGAGTATTTAGGAAGGATGTGAAGGCTTTACAGACGGTGCAGAAAAAATTACCAGGGATGAGGGACTTCAGTTACGTGGATAGATTAGAGAAGATGGAGTTGTTCTCCTTAGAGAAGGTTGAGAGGAGATTTGATAAAGGAGTTCAAAATATGAGGGGTCCGGACAGAGTAGAGAGAGAGAGAAACTGTTCCCATTGGCGGAAGGTCAAGAACCAGAGGAGCTGGATTTCAAGTGATTGGCAAAACAACCAAAAGGTGACATGAGGAAAATCTTTTACGGAATGAGTGGTTACAATCTGGAGTGCACAGTTTGAAACAGTGGTGGAGACAGATTTAATTGCGGCTTTCAAAAGGGAATTGGATAAGGACCTGAACAGGAAAAATCTGCAGCGGTACAAGGAAATGGCAGAGGAGTGGGACTGGCTAAACTACTCTCGCAGATAGCCGGTAAGGACACGACGGGCCGAAAGGCCTCCTTCAATGTTGTAATGATTCTAAGTTATGATATTCGGTCAAGGGAACGTGGGTTCATCCTAGTCATAGGCAAAGTTGGGATTGGTAGCAATAAATTCTTCTTCACACAAAGTGATTAATGGACTTCTGGATAAAATAGTGAAGGCAAAAATCGAGGAATAATTTAAGAAATAATTGCTTGACTCAATTTTAGGGGACTTTTAGGGTCTTTCTAGGTGGATGAACTATACTGGGCTGAACGGCAATCCTCATCCACAATTATTTTGTGACCAAGGACCAGAAATCATTGCTCACATCAATCTGCCATTTCGAGTAAAAGAAAAGCAGTCCAAAAGGAATTACCTTGCAACAAGACTCTCTTACTTTTGGTGCTGTTATATTATTGGTGCTTAAAGGTTGCTAAAGGCAGCCAGGGAGGAAATAGTGGATGCTCTGAGGATCATCTTCAAATCCTCACTAGATACAGGCGAGGTACCAGAGGATTGGAGGGCTGCGAATGTTGTACCATTGTTTAAAAAGGGTGCAATGGATCAGCCAAATAATTATCGGCCAGTCAGTCTGACCTTGGTGGTGGGTAAATTGTTAGAATCAACTCTGAGAGATAGGATAAACTGCCACTTAGAAAGGCACGGATAGATCAGGGACAGTCAGCATGGATTTGTTAACAGAAGATCATGATTTACTAACTTGATTGAATTTTTTGAGGAAATAACAAGGAGGATTGATGAGGGTAGTGCAGTGGGCGTGGCCTACATGGATATTAGTAAGGCATCTAACAAGGTCCCGCATGCAGACTGGTCAGAAAAATAAAAGCCCAAGGCAAGTTGGATCCAAAATTGACTCAATGACAGGAAACAAAGGGTAGTGGTCGATGGATGTTTTTGAGAATGGAAAGCTGTTTCCAGTGGCGTTCCACAGGGCTCAGTTGGGTCCTTTGCTGTTTATGGTATATATTAATGTTTTGTACATAAATGTGGGAGGCATGATTGGGAAATTTGCAGATGACACAAAAATTGGCTGCAGCGTCCAGAATGTTATCAATGGTTTGGTTGAGTGGACGGAAAAGTGGCAAATGGAATTCACTCCGGAGAAGAGTGAGGTAATGCATTTGGGGAGAGCAAACAAAGCAAGAGAATACACAATAAACGAGAGGATATTGAGAAGAAGTTAGAGACCTTGCAGCGCATGTCCACAGGTCCCTTAAGGTGGCAGGACAGGTAGATAAAGTGGTGAAGAAGGCATATGGAAAGCTTTCCTTTATTGGCTGAGGTATAGAATACAAAATCAGGGATGTAATGCTGGAACTGTATAAAATTCTGGTTAGGCCACAGTTGGAGCATTGCGTACAATTTTGGTCACCACATTACAGGAAGGACATAATTGCTCTGGAGACAGTGCAGTGGAGATTTACAAAAATGTTGCCAGGGCTTGAAAGTTGCAGCTATGAGGAAAGATTGGATCAGCTAGGGTTGTTTTCCTTAAGACAGAGGAGCCTGAGGGGTAACTTAATTGAAGTGTACAAAATTGAGGGACCTAGACAGAGTAGACAGAAAGGACCTGTTCCCCTAGTGGAGAGGTCAATTACCAGATGGCACAGATTTAAGGTGATTGGTAGAAGGATTGGACGGGACATGAGGAATAACTTTTTCACCCAGAGGGTGGTAGGTGTCTGGAATTCACTGGTAGGAATGGTGGTGGAGGTAGAAACCCTTAACTCATTTAAAAGGTACCTGGACATGCACCCGAAGAGCTGTAACCTGCAAGACTACAGACCAGGTGCTGGAAGGTGGGATTAGATTGGGCAGCTGGTTTTTTCAGTCAGTGCAGACACGATGGGCTGAATGGCCTCCTTCTGTGCCATAACTTTTCTATGGTTCTATGCCCATATTAAATTCCCCTCTCCACTATCTTAGCAAAGGCATTAGTGCATTTTTAAAAATTGATTAAAATCTGTATAAATATAAAATTACCTAAGAAAGAAATTGCAACAAGCACTTTAAGCATTTGTGCAATATCACTGGCAACAATTTCTATCCTGCATTTTAGAATTTATCACTAAATTCACCAACTTATTTAAGGAAATCACAAGGTAAGTAGGACAAAGTTTGCAAATTGTGTTGATGATGTAACTTTCCAGTTAGTATAATAATGAAATGACAAAAGCATGTGGTCTGGGAACAGACAGCTACCGAGACCCATCAGTAGAATACGTGACAGGGAGAAGACAGAAAATATGGCGAAGTGAGGGGAATCAAAATTTATAAAAAGAGAAACAAAATATTGGAGTATAAACTACTGGATGTAGCATCGTGAAGCATCTATCCTATCACTGACATTCAAACTAAATAGCTCAGAGCAAAATCAAACACATGAAATTTAGCACAACATCCACAAAGTTGATTTTCCTCAATACAATTTTATTAAGTACTTACTTCAAACACAAGTGGTTACACATCTGGAAAGTTCTTGGCAGGAGCGCTTAGTCACAGTAACTGCAGTGCAGGGGCAACGACAGCCACAGGGACTATGGCCCCTTTGTCAGCTGTCAGTACCGCCAGAGATGGGAGTTATGGACAAGACCACATTCTATCAAGCAGCCTTGTAGGTACAGCATTGAACAATCAATAAAATGGAATGTGAAGATGAATCGATTTCTTTTAACTGATTCAAGATGCCACACACATTTTCCCAAATTATTGCTTATTGAAGAATCTACAAACCTGTACATCTGCAGACATTGCCATCAAAGTTGTCCTCCACTTCCTGAAAGCTAGGAGTTGCATTGTTCTTCAGAAGCCTGGAGAATAATGGAATGATAGAGCACTAGTGTCAAAACCCAGATCGAAAAGCTAAACAGGCCAAGATCAGCTAATATTTCTATTTTGTTTACAATGTTATGCTCTCCTTAATGAAGCCACAGACTCTTGCTGGGGTTTGAGTCTCAGAGTGTCAGTAACTCTACAGTACCTTGTTCTGTTTAGTTGTATTAGTAGCATTGTAGGGTGTTCTAGAGAAAGTCTTAAACTCCGGTAAAGGTTAACGAACAACTCGTTATTATTTACAGTTACTGTATACACTCTCTGCAAGCTACCTAAACTAACATCCTTCATTCTTCTAAAGCCTATCTCATGTGACTGTTACATCACTCATACAGGTGAGAGGGGTCTTTCTCACTGTCTTTGATATTAACCCTTTGCATCCTTATACTATATACCTCACCCAAATAGCTTCATGAATGAACCAGTAAATGTTGGTATGCTGTTTGACCTTAAATGTACCATTTTGTACATTTGCACTTCCCAGCATTACTCTGTGAACGTAACGTTAGGCCCAGCTAAAACTAGGGTTAGGATTAGTACAAACAAGGAACTAAATATGCTACCTTCCTGCTCTATATGGATAAATACCACACTGAGTGTTGCATTATGACAGAGATAAACCTAATCTGGCAAATGCTATACCCTCTAGTATAATTTAAAACACTGAATGCACACATTGGGAGGGATTTTATGTAGATGATGGGGGGGCTCAGCCACCGGCTGAAGATCCAGCGAGAGCCCCATGTCACCTCCTCTGGGGAAGGCCCACCGCATTACGTGCTAATTAGGCACTTAAATGGACAAGAGCGGGCCTTCCCCGAGATTAAGGATCCCGGTGACAGATGTCCCGCCTGCTAATAGCTGTCGGCCTATCAGAGTTCGTCAGCTCTTTTACTGAGCAGTGCCATTGCGGAGGCGGTAGCTGCTGCTAGTAATGCACTCACTGGAGGCCTGGGATCATTGAGGGATCCAGGCTACAGGTGAGACATGGCGGGAGGGGTTTCGCGGAGTGAGGGTCACGGGGGAGGGAGTTGTAGGGGGGTCAGCAGCAAGGACAGGGGGATGGCTCTGAGCAGGCCCCCCCACTACCCCCTCCCAATGCCAGATCCCTCTATCAGGCACTGTACCTTTGAACGAGGGTCACACTCACTCCCCACTCCCAGAACCAGCAAGCAACCCACACAGGTGTGCTTGATGTGTTCCCCACGTGGCGACAGGCCCGCCCGCTGCAGGGCTAATAGTGGTGCTGGAGGGATGAGGCCATTAATTGGGAATTAATTTTCCACTTAAGGGCCTCAATTGGCAGTGGGGTGGGAAGGCTGTCCATGGGCCTTCCTACCAAGGATTTAATTAGGGTGGAGGCGGGAAGGTGGTGGAGATCCCCCCCACCACCATCCCGCCTGATTAAATGCTCTTCCCGCATCCTGCCTCCAGAATCCACCCCATTATTTATAAAACCAAGCCACAGACCATACATTTGTTTTGCAGAAAGATATGTTACAGAGGGATGAAAAACAATTGCCCAGGCTTTCAGCCAGTTTTGCCTCTGATGTTAGCTGGCTACTCTGTCAGATCAGCAGCTAGTTTTCAAAGGCTAGTCTTGTAAGAACCATCCATGCAGTTATTAATCATCTTTGAACAATGTGAACACTATGGATTGTGAGATCCCTTATTCTGGATAAAAGTATAGATGTGCATCATAATGACCCTGAACATTAGTTCACAGAATTACAGAATCGTTACAGTGCAGGAGGCCATTCGGCCCATTGTGTCCACACTGGCTCTCTGAAAGAGCAATTCCCTCAGTTCCATTACCCTGCCTTCTCCCCATAACCCTGAACATTCTTCCTTTTCATATAACTGTCTAATTCCCTTTTGAATGCTTCAATTGAACCTGCCTCCACCACGTTCTCAGGCAGCACATTCCAGACCTTAACCACTTGCTGCGCGAAAAAGTTTTCCTCATGTCACTTTTTCTTCCGTGTTATCAAATACTTGAAATCTGTCCTCTCTCGTTCTCGATTCTTTCACGAGTGGGAACAGTTTCTCTCTATCTACTCTTCATGATTTTAAATACCTCTATCAAATCATCTCTCAGCCTTCTCTTCTCCAAGGAAATCAGTCCTAACTTCTCCAATCTATCTTCATAACTGAAATTCCTCATCCCTGGAATCATTCTCCTGAATCTTTTCTGTACTCTCTCCAATGTCCTTATGTCTTTCCTAAAGTGGGGTGCCCAGAACTGGACACAATACCCCAGCTGAGGCCAAACTAGTGTCAACAAGTTCAACATAACGTCCTTGCTCTTGTACTCTATGCCCCTATTAATAAAGCCCAGGATACTGTATGCTTTATTAACTATTCTCTCAAACTGTCCTGACACCTTCAATGACTTATGCATATACACATCTAGGTCCCTCTGCTCCTGCACCCCCTTTAGAATTGTACCCTTTATTCCATATCGTCTCTGCATGTTCTTCCTACCAAAATGAATCACTTCACATTTCTCTGCATTGAACTTCATCTGCCACCTGTCTGCCTATTCCACCAACTTGTCTATGTCCTTTTGAAGTTCTACACAATCCTCCTCATAGTTCACAATGCTTCCAAGTTTCGTATCATCTGCAAACTTGAAATTGTGCCCTGTACACCAAAGTCTAGGTCATTAATATATATCAGGAAAAGCAAGCATCCCAACACTGATCCCTGGGGAGCTCCACTACAAACCTTTCTCCAACCCGAAAAACATCCATTAACCACTACTCTTTGTTTCTTGTCACTCAGCCAATTTAGTATCCATGTTGCTACTGTCCCTTTTATTCCATGAGCTACAAGTTTGCTCACAAGTCTGCTGTGTGGCACTGTATAAAATGCCTTATGAAAGTCCATGTACACCACATCAACAGCATTGCCCTCATCAACACTCTCTGTTACCTCCTCAAAAAACTCCAGCAAGTTAGTTAAACATGATTTCCCTTTAAGAAATCCACACTGGCTTTCCTTAATTAACTCGCATTTGTCCACGTGACTATTGATTTTATCCCGAATTATTTTTCTCGAAATTTTCCCACCACCGAAGTTAAACTGACTGGCCTATTGTTACTGAGCTTATCTTTAACCCCTTTTTTGAACAAGGGTGTCACGTTTGCAATTCTCCAGTCCTCTGGCACCAGTCTAAGGAAATTCCTCATCCCCGGAACCATTCTCGTGAATCTTTTCTGTACTCTCTCCAATGCCCTCATGTCTTTCCCAAAGTGTGGCGCCCAGATCTGAACACAATACTCCAGCTAAGACTGAAGACAGAAGAATTATGGCCAGTGCCTCTGCTCCCGGTGGCACTGCTGGGACTGCACCCAGCTGCAGCAGCAAGAGGGGCGACGGCCCCGGAAACAAAGTAAGGTTTTGGGGCCTCGCCGGGAACAATTGGCCGGGCCCCAAGCAAGGCAAGGGGAGGCATCAGCTGGGGAGGGGAATGGACTTTATTACACAGGAGACGGTTGGAGCTTCGGGGTCCTCCGTGGAGCACAGGGTGCCCAATCAGGGGTCTTCCAGCCTGCAAGGAGGCCACCAGGTTTTACCAGGCTGCCTTCTGGGGACCTGAACCACCTGCCCACCACTGGTAAAACACCAGTGGCCACGGGAGGAGGCCCTTTAGTGGCAGTTAATTGGCCACTTAAGGGCTTTGATTGGCCTGGGGTGGGCGGGCCGTTTCTCGCCTTGTAGAATCACAATGGGGCGGGAAGGTGGCAGGAAAGTGTCGGGAACGGCCTCCTCCAACCCTGCTGCACCTCCCACTCAATTTTACAGCAACACCCCCCTCCCCCACCACCAATCTGCTACTGGGGGAGGGGGGGGTCTGTAAAATTCCAGCCATTAATTCTAATTTAGCAATATGCAAATTTCTTAGTCAAGAGAATGTAAACCAAGCAAAACAAATTGCTCAAAATACCTTCTGACAAACCTTTCTACCTCCATTTCCTCCCCATATCAACTAACCACAAACCCGAAAGGGAACAGTAGTATAGTGGTTACGTTACTGGACTAACAATTCGAAAGTCATGAGCTCAAATCTCACCATGATAACTGTGAATTTAAATTTGGTTAATGAATAAAAAGTTACTAATCAGTAATGGTGACCATGTAACGTTCACTGATGTCCCTTTCAGGAAGGAAATCTACCATCATTACCCAGTCTGGTTTATATGTGACTCCAGACCTACAGCAATGTGGTTGACTCTTAAATGTCCTCGGAAAAGCAAGCCACTCAGTTGTCAAGAAGATGTTTCACTACCAACTACTCAAGTGCAATTAGGAATGAGCAATAAATGCTAGCCCTGCCAGCAATGCCCACATCTCGTGAATGAATTAAAAAAGACCTGTAACTCAGTAAAAACATATTTCAAAATAAAATCATTAAATTTTCCTTTAAAATCTTGCATCTTTGTCTACCTTCACTTTATTTGACAGCCTCAGCCACTCTCAAAAAAAGGTGTCAGACTTGATATTATTGCCCAGAGCTAAGACTGTAAAAGCTAAAGGGTGACTTTGCAGTCTTAGCACATAGTTGCACAATTTCCCAGTCAATCAGTAAGTTTTTTTTTTAGCCCAAATGGAACAATGTGTATCTTCAGACTTCAATAGTCCATTCTTTCCAAATTATTTGAATAAAGCTGAAGGATTAATTTCAAGTTTTATTCAGGTAAACTTAATGTTTAGTGTTTTTTATATTTGGGATGGGAGAAGGAGATTAAACTGTAAAACCTCAAAAGGGATACAGAGATTTAGGGGTTCTGAAAGTCAAATCATTAAAAGTGTGAGGACTTTGCTGATAAAGCTACAATGAAAAAACAGAGATGGGATCTTAGATTTTATAGGGACAGCGTACAAAAGCAGCGATAATGCTAAACCCATACAAATCACTAGATGAGTTGCAGTTAGAATACTGTCTCCAGATTAGGCCCCCCTACTTTAGGGAGGATGGCAAGGTAATGGAGAGGGTACTGAAGAGATTCACTAAGATGATATCAGTGATAAAGGGCTTTATTATCACCAGAAACTAGAGAATAAAAGGTAAAGGCTTAAAGGAGTCATTATGGAGGTGTTCAAAGGTCTGTTCAAAAGTACGAAGAGCTTTGATGATATAAATAGGGACAAATTATTTCCATTGGTCAGTGAATCAGTAACCCAAAGGCATAAATTTAAGATCAACAAATAAAAGGTGGGAGAGTATTTAGAGACAGAGGTTTTTAAGACTTGGAATGCCATACCAAAGACAGTGATGGTAGCAGAATCCGTAGTGTTTTCAAAATGGAAGTGGGTAACTATTTGAAGAAAAGTTAAGCAGGTTTGGAGAAATGTTCCTATGAAAGCTTTCCAGAGAAAAGTGGTTGTCACTTTTATAGAGTTGGTACAGACATGATGGGGCAAATGGCTGCAAAATTCCATTACTGTCAGGATTTGCCTTAGATTTCCAACAACATGCATTTACATAGTGCCTTTAACACAGTAAAATGTCCCAAGGCACTTTACAGGAGCATAATTAGACAAAAATTGACAAGGAGCCAAAGACAAAGACATTAAGATAAGCTACCAAATGCTTGGTCAAAGAGGTAGTTAAAACAAAAAGGTCAGGTTACTGTATGAAAGCATAAGAAATGTGTGCAAATAGAACGATCATACTAATGGAGGATTTTAACCAACCTTAATATTGTTATGACCGAGGTAGGAGGAGTGCACTGTTTTGTCCAGTTCCACTTCTCCACAGAACACAATATATATTTAAATGTTTACCCAGTTACTGATACGGTCAATCATATACTCTATTCTTTATCCCAGAAAATACACCAACTAGGTTTCTTTAATAAACAACAAAATGATCAGTTTATTACAAAACAAGACATAACCAGTAACAAAGCAAAGCATTAACACAGAGTGACATATGAAAGTTCCCTTTTTACCTCATACACACACACACACACACAACACACACACAACACACACACACCAGTTAACCGAAAAATAGAGATTTTTTCTTTAGACCTCTGTTACAAAAAGACAGAAAAGAATACTTTGGCCAAATACTTGCTAATTCTTGAAGGAAAAAAAAAAGATATGGAAAGATGTCATTTGTCCCTTTTTTGGTTTGGCACCAAATGCGCGTAGACGGCTGTCTCAAGGATCTTCCTAGAACAGTTCTTTTCTGGCCACGTTGAGGATCAGTTCGGCAGACGTTCCAGAGGAAACTTGGCAACAGTGGTTTCAGGAAGAATGCAGCATCAATTTCTCTATTTCTTACATTTGCTTCTAAGAACTCCTCAAAGAGATGGAAAAGCTGGCAGGCTTTTCAAAGAGATTGAAAAAGGCTGAGCTGGGGTGACTGCTCTCTTGGCTGATTTTTAAAACTCCTTTCAGAACACTGTCCAAACCCCAACTGACCGTCCAAAGTGAAACCAAGAACAATCTCAAGGGTCAAGCCCCCAGACCCCTATACATCTTGACCTGTCACTTCTCCGTAAACATCTCTCCTTAGTCCAAAATGCCCCTGCTGGGTATTTATCTGAAGACAGGTGACTTCCAGTAAGGGTTATTTACAAACCAAATCCCCTCAGTGTCCTTTCAATGACCCCAGTGAAAAGAAAATCCATGGAATCCTCTTCAGTTTTCCCAAATAAAATAATGCCCATAATTCTAAAATACGAGTCCTCAAAAAAACTTTAAAAATATAGAAGCACCGTCGTAACAATATTAATTGGAAGATATATTATGTGGTTTACAATCTGAGCTAGTAAATGTAATATGAGGCTATTTTCTTACCTAGTGCATTAGTGGTAACTTATATCTCACCTTAGTCAGGCCAGAGGAGTAAGATAACATACTGGGAATTCAGATGATCACAATGTCACTAAATTATGGTCTGGATAAACTAATACACCAAACCAGCAGATATCCATTTCAAAAGGATCAATTTAAAGAGAATAATCAATTCAACTGGGACTGTGCAAAAAGATTACTCAAGAAAATCTCAGTTAATGATAAATGGACTATCTTTAAGTGCAGACTAAACAAGTTAATGAAATAGATTAACAAGGTAATATGGGACAGAATTTTACGCTCCCCAAACGAGCAGGCAGGTGGTGGGGGGGAGGGCGTAACATTGAGTGGGAGGCGGGGGAGGCCGTTCCTGACCCCCTTCCACCCCTGTTGCAAATTTACGTCAGGCGGCAGCGGTTAAAAATGGCCCGCCTGCCCCAGGGGATCAAGCCCCTTAAGTGGCCAATTAACTGGCACTTAAGAGCCTCTGCCCCCCACCGCAGGTATTTTACACTTGGCTGGTCGGTGGATGAGGCCTCAAACAGCCCACCTGGTGAAACCAGGCGGCCTTGTGGGCTGAGGTGGGGGGTGCTCCTCCTGATTGGGCACCCTGTGCCCCACTGAGGGCCGCCCCTGAAGACCCAACCCCCCTCCAACGCACAACACTCCCCCTAACCCCCCTAACCGAACCCCCTTGCCTCGCTGGGGCCCAACCAATTGTCCTCAGTGAGGTCCTAAAAACTTACCTTTGTTCCGGGGCCCTCTGACATGTTCCTTCCAAAGGCTGGGTTTCGTCCCAGCAGTGGCCATCGCTCCCGGTGGCGCTGCTGGGACTAAGAGTTGCTGGCCCGCTGATTGGCCGGCAGCTCCATTGACCGGGACTTCCTGCCAGTGGATGGGGCCCCCCTGCCCAACGAAAAATTCCAACCATGGAGTGAAACAGAAAAAAACAACTTTACAAAGCTTGTAAGAAAATAGGTGAGAAAACCACTGGGAAGACAGGAATCCTCAAAAAGGTAAAATCACAGGTCAGAGGAACATAAGAACATAAGAAATAGCAAAATGAGTAGGCTATTCAGCCCCTCAAGCCTGCCCTGCCATTCAATAAGATCGTGGCTGATCTGTCCCAGGCCTCAACTTCTCTTTCGGGCCTGCTCTGCCTAACCTTCAACTCCCCGAGATTTCAGAAATCTATCTACATCCTCCTTAAATACATTTAGTGACCAAGCCTCCACAACTCTCTGAGGCAGAGAATTCCAGAGATTCACCACCCTCTGAGAGAAGAAATTCCTTCGCATCTCAGTTTTAGTGTGACCCCTTATTCTGTAATTATGTCCCCTGGTTCGAGATTCCCCCACTAGTGGAAACACCTTCTCAACATCTACCCTGTCAAGCCCCCTTAAAATCTTATATGTTTCTAGAAGATCACCACTCATTCTTCTAAACTCCAATGAATAAAGGCCTAACCTGTTTAGCCGCTCTTGATAGACAACCCCTTCATCCCAGGAATCAGCCGAGTGAACCTTTTCTGAACTGCCTCCAATGCTAGTATATCCTTCTTTAAATACGGGGAACAAAACTGTACACAGTACTCCAGGTGTGGCCTCACCAGCACCCGGTACAGTTGTAACAAGACTTCCCTATTTTTAAACTCTAACCCCCTAGCAATAAAGGCCAAAATTCCATTTGCCTTCCTAATTACTTGCTGCACCTGCATGCTAACCTTTTGTGTTTCATGCACAAGAACACCCAGATCCCTCTGTACTGCAGTATCTTGTAGTCTTTCTCCATCTAAATAATAATCTGCCTTTTTATTCTTCCTGCCAAGGTGGATGACCTCACACTTTCCCACATTGAACACCATCTGCCAAGTTTTTGCCTACTCACTTAACCTATCTGTATCCCTTTGCAGATTCTTTGTGTCCTCATCACAACAGGCCTTCCCACCTATTTTTGTATCGTCAGCAAATTTGAATACACTACACTCTGTCCCTTCCTCTAAGTCATTGATGTAGCTAGTAAATAGTTGAGGCCCTAGGACCGATCCTTGTGGCACCCCACTAGTTACAGCTTTCCAACCTGAAAAAGACCCACTGATCCCGACTCTCTGCCTTCTGTGTGTTAGCCAATCCTCAATCCATGCCAACACATTACCCCCAATACCCTGAGCTCCAATTTTGTGCAATAACCTTTTATGTGGCATCTTATCGAACACCTTCTGAAAGTCACATCTACCAGTTCCCCTTTATCCACTCTGCTTGTTATAACCTGAAAGAACTCTAACAAATTTGTCAAACATGATTTCCCTTTCATAAAACCATGTTGACTCTGTTTGATTGCATTATGAGCAAAGAGGAAATTGGGAATGAACATAGTTGTAGAATTCAAACAACCGTAATAATAACTTCCAGTATTATAAGCTATCAAAGAAGAATTGAGGTCTGTTATAGATGCAAATTACGTTAAAATTGAAGATAGAGAGAGGGAGAGAGAGACAGACAAGAGAGATCAAAATTATGAGGGGTCTCGACAGAGCAGATAGGGAGAAACTGTTTTCACTTGTGAAAGGATCAAGAACGAGAGGGCACAGAGTTAAAGTAATTGGTAAAAGAAGCAAAAGCAACACGAGGGAAAGTTTTCTCATAGCGTGTGGTTAAGGTCTGCAATACATTGCCACCGAGTGTGGTGGAGGCAGGTTCAATCGAGGCATTCAAAATGGAATTAGACAGTTATATTTAAAGGAAGAATGTGCAGGGTTACGGGGAGAAGGTGGGCGAATAGCAGGAGGTGAAATGCTCATTAGGAGAGCCGGTGCAGACACGATGAGCCGAATGGCCTTCTTCTGTGCTCTAACAATTCTGTGATAGATAGAGATTGAGAGAAAAAGAGAGAGAGAGAGATGGTGAGAGAGATAGAGAGAGGTGTATACAGAGGAAGGGATAGATGGTGCCAAAGAGAGAGAGATAGAGAGGTAGATAGAGAGAGAAATAGAGAGAGATAGAAATGGTGAGAGAGATAGATGATGAGAGATAGATAGATATAGACGGAGATATTGATAGAGATATAGATAAATAGAGATATAGATAGATAGCGATATTGAGAAAGAGATAAAGACAGACAGACAGATAAAAATAAATGAATTATTCACTATAAAAGGCACTGGTAACATGACATGACATATGAAATTCCTAAACAGACTGACAAACTTCAAACAAATAAATTACCAGGAATTGATAGTGTACAACAGGATTGTCCAACATACGGCCCGTGGGCCAGAGTCCGGCCTGCCAAAGTTTTCCATCCAGCCAGCGGAGGAAAACTGTACTGGGCCATTCCCTCCTCCTTGGTGCACAGTTTTTGCCATCGGTCGTTTGCTTTCAGCTTCGGGGATGTGAAATTTATTCCGGCCCTCCGAAGATTTCTATTACAATCAGCCGCCCCTGCTGTTTTTGGTGAGTGAGTGCCGTCTGGGAAATGTAGTCCTCCTGCTGCCCAGTCCCTACGGACAGAACCGTAATCCAGGATGAAAACTCTGAGGGAACACGACGTGCCTGCATGGCAATTGGCTCTGGCCTGACGGTGCAACCCCAGAGGTTAATCAGCGGAGCGGGTCATGACGGAGACAGTAGTTGCGGTCAGCCTGAGGAACCGACAGCATGCTTATTAAAGTGAAGGTGAGCCTGAGGCTTACAACCTAGGCTCAGCAGGAGGGAAGAGAGGGGAGAGAGAGAGAGAGAGAGAGAGACACACACACACACACATGGGAGAGAGAGAGACAGGCAGAGAGAGGAGAGAGGGAGAAACAAACACAGAGAGTGGGGAGAGCGAGAGAGACAGAGAGAGACAGACACAGAAAGGGGGAGAAAAACAGAGACAGACAGAGAGGGGGAGAGAGAAAGAGACAAACACAGAGAGAGTGGGGAGAG
The DNA here is from genome assembly GCF_036365525.1 of Heterodontus francisci. NCBI lineage: Eukaryota > Metazoa > Chordata > Chondrichthyes > Heterodontiformes > Heterodontidae > Heterodontus > Heterodontus francisci. The sequence goes on from NC_090374.1 coordinate 58,413,607, forward strand.
AGAGACACACACGCAGAGGGGGAGAGAGAGACTGACACAGTGAGAGGAAGAGAGAGAGAGACAGACAGACATGGAGAGAGAGAGACAGGCACGGGGGGAGAGAGAGAGAGACTGACACAGTGAGAGGGAAAGAGAGAGACTGAGAGAGAGCGAGAGACAGACAGACACAGGGGCGGGGTGGGGGAGAGAAACAAACAGAAAGAAGGAGACAGACAGACACAGAGAGCGGGAGAGAGAGAGCGATCACGATCACTCCTGACAGATGGACATCTATCTGGAATACTCTGCATCGCTACATCAAGTGCGCGGACAGACATTGTCTACTTATGCAAGCAAAAACAATGCCAGGTAGCTCACTACATCAGTGTTCAACACAGTAAATTAAGTCTTCACATTTAAAGCTTGTTCACAAAAATGCACATTTTTTGTTGTTTTTATTAATATTAAAATACATTTCTAATGCCTTTATCCTTCCAAAATTTGCCAACCTATGTAGGACAAAATTTGTAATGTGGCCCCTCATGCAAGAAGATTGGACACTCTTGGTATATAACCAAGTGAGACTGGGAATTACAGTTGCAAAATGCTGTCTGTAATAATGCATGAAGGAATGAATAAATAAAGAGATCTCATCTGAAAGAGGTCTCATCACCTATTTCCCAAAAAGGCAACCAAATAAAGAATAGTTGTATGGATAAATGGCAAAAAAAATGGAATTGATCATCAGCAACAAATTTGAGGATTGTCTATATGCAAATAACCTAATCAATGGCAGTAGCAATGGTTTCAGAAGGGGTAGATCCTGACTGACCAATCTTCTTCAATTTCCACAGGAAATGACTATCTAAATGGATGTTGGAAACCTGATTCATGTAGTATAACTGAACTTCCAGAAAGTCCTTGATCAATTACCATAAGCTTCATGATTAAGACAATGGGTCTTCCACGTAAACTTTGGAAATGGATAAAGAATGGGATAGGGGAAGCAGTAGATACTATTTAAGGAAGTATTATCAGATGTATTAAGTGGAGAGCATCAAGGATTTTGACTGAGATCCTTACTGTTTTTAAATCTGCATAAACAAACTGGATTCATAAACGCAATGCAAGGTTTGCTCACAAATGATATTAAATTGAGAGAGGCAAACTGAATCTGGTGAAGCAGCCAAGGAACTGCAAAAGGACCTAGGCAAAATTGCAAATGTATAGGATTACATCAGATGAAATACAATACAGATGTGTGCAAGAAGTTAAATCTTGTTGGATAAAAAAGGGGTGCATATTCTCCATAAATGGTATTCAACTATCTGGGGTGAAATTGAAAGATCTGGGTGTGATGGTGTGCTCCAAACTATTATGTCCAGTCATTGCAAAAATCAACAAAGGAAGCATAATGATGAGGTTTGCAGTTATTGAAATGCATTAGTAACTGGCTGCATCGAAGTAGCGAGAGAGCGTGGTTGTGTATGGAGCTGCACTGGAGTAGCTGGAAGCAATTAGTGTGTGATCCAAAGACTTTTGTTATCACATTGTATGTCAATGATTTGGAAGGGAAGATAGAGACAAAATGGTCAAAAGTTGCCTCGACTTGCAGCAGGCAGATCAGGACCACATGGAAATAGATGAGAGAGGTTGGATTAGATTTAGATTAGATTAGAGATACAGCACTGAAACAGGCCCTTCGGCCCACCGAGTCTGTGCCGGTTGGGTTGAGATGTGGCCAATGAAATTCACTTATCAACAAGTGAAAACTGATGAGACTAATGAAGAATAAGCAGTGTAATTATAGGCTAATTTGTGTTAGTCTAAGTGAAACAACACAAGAAAAGCAGTTGGGATGTTAGTAGACTAATAATTGAAAATGCCTACATGGTGAGCAGCAGCAGTAAATAAGGTTTACAGGATCTTGGGTTTTATAGTACAAATAATAGAACAATTATACAGAATATTGGTGCATCCTCACCTGGAGTACTGTGTGCAGTTTTGATCATCATATTACAGAAAGTCCATGAATAGGTTCCCTGTCTGATAACTGTTTTTTTTTAAATTCATTCATGGGATGTGGGCGTCACTGGCTAGGCCAGCATTTATTGCCCTTCCCTAATTGCCCTAGAGAAGGTGGTGGTGAGCTGCCTTCTTGAACCGCTGCAGTCCATTTGGGGTAGGTAGCCCCACAGTGCTGTTAGGGAGTTCTAGGATTTTGACCCAGCGACAGTGAAGGAACGGCGATATAGTTCCAAGTCAGGATGGTGTGTGACTTGGAGGGGAACTTGCAGGTGGTGGTGTTCCCATGTATTTGCTGCCCTTGTCCTTCTAGTTGGTAGAGGTCGTGGGTTTGGAAGGTGCTTTCTAAGGAGATACTTATCTGGTAGCAGTTACTTGAGTTATAAGGAGACACTATAGTACCTTTGTTTCTTTCCAGTAAAGGAAACTGAAAAAAGATCCTTTTGAGATATTCAGGATCCTAAGGGTAATCAATAAGTTGAACGCTGGTCAGCTCTCCCATTCTGCTCCAACTCTCCTCACTCGACCAATTTAAAAAAATTAACCATGACATATTAAAAAAATCTTAAAACCTATCATTATGAAACATGAATCATACCTTGGTTTACTGCTAACATTAATTATACTAACAAGACCTGATTTAGGTTAATTGCACATCTCACCTAGAACATTAAACTGTTGGGGCATATTTTAATCCAGATGCTAAATTTAGCGGTACAAAGAAAGATATGCTGCTTTACACTCACATCTACATTCCTTATTAGAATTAGCAAACTGAGGGAAATATATTCAGTGAAGCGTTATATTTAGAAAGCCTGAAAGAGAATCATTGTGTCAAACAGTTGTGCTGACATATTTATATAATAAAAGCAAAATACTGCAGATGCTGGAAATCTGAAATAAAAACAAGAAATGCTGGAAATACTCAGCAGGTCTGGCAGCATCTGTGGAGAGAGAAGCAGAGTTAACGTTTCAGGTCAGTGACCCTTCTTCAGAACTGGCAAATATTAGAAATGTAATAGGTTTTAAGCAAGTAAAGCAGGGGTGGGGCAAGAAATAGCAAAAGAGGTGTTGGTAGGACAAGATCACAGAGAATAACTGACCAGAAAGTCATGGAGCAAAGGCAAATGGTATGTTAATGGTGTGGTGAAAGACAAAGCATTAGTACAGATAGGGTGTTAATTGACAGAAAAATGAACAGCCCTGGCCCCAAGCACAAACATGAAAAAAAAAGTGGGTAGGTATAGTAGAAACAAACTAAAATAAAATAAACAAAAATAAAAAATAACTAAAAATAAAAATTAAAAGGGGGCCCGTCATGGTCTGAAATTATTGAACTCAATGTTCAGTCCAGCAGGCTGTAGCATGCCTAATCGGTAAATGAGGCGCTGTTCCTCGAGCTGGTGTTGATGTTCACTGGAACACTGCAGAACTGCACTGGAACACTGCTGCAATCCCAGGACAGAGATGTGGGCATGAGAGCAGTGGGGTGTGTTGAAATGACCACATACTTGTTCATAGGCAAAGCCTAGGGGTATGATAGTCTAGTGGTTATGTTACTAGACTTGTAATCCAAAAGTATGGACTAATAATCTGGAGAATACAAGTTCAAATCCCATTATGATGGTTTGACATCTTTGAAGTTAGTTTTTGAAAAAAATCTAGAAATGAAAAAGATGCATCAGTAAAAGAGACAATGAAGCTGTTGGATTCTCATAAGAACCCAACTGGTTTATTAATGTCTTTTAGAGCAGGAAACCTGCCATTCTTACCTAATCTGGTCTATATTTGGCTCTGACCTGCTCTCTGAAGTGGCCTTGGAAGCCACTTAGTTCTGTCAAACCACTATCAGTAGTACAAGGAGGCAGCTCAGCAACAATAAATGCCACATTGCCCACATACTGAGAATGAATGAGAAAAAAAGCTTTGCTTTGATGTAAATAGCAATGTAGTTAGTAATAGAAATTCTATCAGTAAAACAACCCTCTGGTCGAACACAAAGATTAAAAACTGAGCAATTGTGCTATACAACATCCAACAGCTCAACAAGAAAAACAATTGTCCTCCAGGCAACATGTGTCATGGCTTTCTTCTAAGCTGAAAAATAACACTGATTCTACTATGACCTTAGGCACCAGATGTCACTAAATGTTCAGACAGCTCAAAGCTCATGATGACAGTTTTGTAGAAAAAGTTTAGTGCTCAATTTCCTGCTACACCAGAGTAGAATGCCATCTAGTTTTTAAATTTAACTTTATCTGAATCTCCTTTGCATTGAGCACAATATTTGGTGACACTCTTAATTTGTGTTAAAACATTGGGTGAAGACTCAGGCTTAGATATGCAGTTATTAACCCAGCAAGTGTGCACATTAAAATTAACAGATTAAAACTTCACACGCTCTAGGAAACTCATTGTAACTGAAGAGGCAGTTTCCTGAAGTATGGGAAATTTGAATCTTGTGATGAGTCAGTAATAGCTGAGGTGCGGCAACAAGCCCAACCTGAATGAAGTAATCTGATTGCTTTTACCTTGATGATGGGAGCGTCTGAGGCAAGGGGACATAACCTTAAAATCAGAGCCAGGTCATTCAGCAGCAAGTTAGGAAACACTTCAACATGCAAAGAGTGGTAGAAATGTGGAACTTTTCCCACAGATAAATGAAGTTACAATACAGCTCAGCCATGATCTTAGTGAATGGCCAATCAAGCAACGAGGGACTGAATAGCCTACTCCTGTTCTCATGGGCACAGATTTAAGGTAATTGGCAAAAGAAGCAGTGACGGCATGAGGAAAAACTTATTCACGCAGCAAGTGGTTAGGATCTGGAATGCATTACCTGAGAGTGCGGTGGAGGCAGGTTCAATCGAGGCATTCAAGAGGGAATTGGACTGTTATCTGAAAAGAACGAATGTGCAGGGCTATGGGGAGAAGGCGGGGAGTGGTACTCGGTAAATTTCTCCTTCGGAGAGCCAGCGCAGACACAATGGGCCAAATAGCCTCCTCCTGTGCTGTAACAGTTCTGTGATTCTGTGACCTCAAGGCGGGCTTGGCCTGAAATTTGGCAACCTATTGTTCTGCATTCAGTGGCCATGGTAACGAATGGGAAAATTCTCTAGGAACACATCAAATTTGAATTTATTAATTTAACTGCAAAGCAAACACGGACAAGTGAGCCAACAGGTACTAGTAACAAGTTCATCCTAAGAGAAACAAAAGGCAATCTTCTCAAAGTGGAATGCCTTGCCTTGCTTGGAACTCACCTGTTCCCAGAGCTTGTTGGCCAGAAGCCGCTTGTCTGCCTTTGCAATTAGATGAGCAGATTTAAGTTTCGCCATTCCACTTGGAGCTGCAAATGGGTCAACTTCCTATGGCATTGAAAATCTGCATCTGATTTAATTGCAATGCAAAGGTGGAAACATGGGCAACTGTTGAGAAAATTCTGGCAATAAGTGAGAAAAAGTGAATCATCTCAGAGGTATTAACAATGTGAAGTAGGTCCCTCTTACTCAACTGACCTCCGACCCAGTTACAACTTGATTTATCACAATGCCAATCCTATTTCCAACAGCCGAATAGGAAAAGAGTCTATAAAGGCAACAAGGAGCTCAAAGCTTGTCTTTGCTTCAAAATAATGATAGTGGCTTTAAAAAAGTTCTGCGTGTAAAGTTACACACGATCTTTCCATCTACTACAAGATCAAAGCCATCCATTCGAAAACAATATGAATGAAATAATTAAAAATTCTTGACCAGGGTTTTCTGCATCTGTGCTCACCAAACTGCAAAACGGGTGAAGAATTGTGGGATGACAAAATGAGAAGTAGAATACGACATCCTTCTTTTTAACCTAAGAGCCAGTTTCACATTTGTAAATCACCCCTGTATTTGATGTTAACTTGTGCTGCAAATCAGGACTAATTTGAGTATTGCTTTCAGAAGTCAGTCTTGAACTTGTCTACCAGTCAAACCTATATCCCCTGTTCTGCAGCTGTGGTTGAACTGAAAATAGTGTTACAGATTCACCTTTTTTATTCTACTTAGTATCTACTTCTATAAGAGTCCAGATTTTCTAGCCTCTACTCAAAACTCAACCCTCTGAAATGGGGAATCAGTAAATGGCCTTCTCTGCAACATTGCCAGGGCGTGAATATTTTTCTTATGCCTCCTTGACTAGAAATGACCACACAATTCAATCAATGGCAATTGGACAGATTTGTTGCTTTTTAGAAGAAAATTTCCAACCTGCATACAAATTATCACATCAATGACGACTGTTGCATAACTGTTACAGTTAAATCAGCATTATCGGCAGCTTTTTCAAAAAAAAACAGCATTGATGTTGATACAAGTTAATTCAGATGCAATTGAGGCAGGAAGTTGCCAACTCAAATTTAGGCAGGAAGTATGTAACATGAACTTTAGAAAGATTCCTGGTGATCTAATGGATGGCTTATGAACTTTATCTCTAAACCTTTAATGCAAGCAGAGATACTCCGAACATGTACTTAGTACCAGCGTGCAAGAATCCAGTGACATCTGCTGACAAGTTGAGAGACCTGGTGCTGCATTTTACATTGCCGCTGCCAGAATTGGCAGCGGAAATAAACAATGGCAGACCGCACATCGCGGAGCCGCCGATATTAAACCTTTGTGCTGGCACTGATGCCATTTTTAAAGGGCTTTGAGCCTTAACATTGAATTTAAAGAGACAGTGTTTTTAAAAAATAAAATCAATTGACCCTGACCTTCTCTCACCGCCCCCCCAACCCAAAATAACCATAGAATTAATTACCAGTCCTCTTCCCCCACCCCCAAAACACCTTGTGCACCTTCCCCCCCCCCGCCAAAGCTCATAAACTTTAAACTTTACCCCTTCCCACCATCTCCTAGACCAATGAAATGAGTCTGACGGCGCTCCCAGCAATGCACTGAAAAATTTACCTGCTCCCCCGTCCCCACCAGTGTTTTGCCTCGAATCCCCAAATGGGGATTCAAACATGTGGGAGTGCCAGTCAGTGGCACCAATATCGCGCCAGGATGGACACTGGGAGCATAAAGGTAATCAATTTGTTTATTTAAATAAATCTAAATATTTAAATGGGGCTCCCGTCGCCGAGTGGTGGGGGGGGAGGCCACCAGGAGGCATTGCCACCGCCGGCAATATCGGAGGCATTTTTCATCCACCCCCCCCCACTATGACCCCCGATGTTGGGGGGGGGGGGGGGTGTAAATTAAGCCCCTGGTTATTGGACAATACTTCACCAACATCTTCTGATCAGAAAGTCAGCTACAATAGAAATGTAAGCACTCTTTCAGCACAGAATTATTTGTTTCCAAAACCAAACACAAACCGCATGAACAAAATATTGCATCACAGAATTCAACTCTTTATATTATGGTCAGGCATTACTTATGATGCCTACAAATACACCAGATGTTTTTATGGGTTTTGAAAAATCATTAAAATGTATTTTTCGCCTACAGATCTACTTCATTGGCATTATTCCAAAACACTGTATTAACTACAAATTTTTACAAAGCCGTGTTTACTTTTATAGATTTATAGAGGAACTGCATAGCTTAATTTGACATTCTTGTTAATGGAATCACTAATTTTACCACTGATCTGTCAAACACAAGACTATAATCAAGTGGAGCCACTTGCAGCCTGACCCAATTTCCCAAACAGCACATGGTACAGTGACAGATGCAGGAGACTCACAATCGCATCTGTCACACCAGCTGAACTGAAAATATGGTGGGTGTAGTTGGCACCAGTTGTGCTTGGAATCAATTTAGGAGTTCGAGTTGTAAAAAATATAAACTGAAAAATAAAAATGGTGCTGTGGATTATGCCTAAAAGGCATATTGTGCCATATGCTTGAATTTTTCAGTATGTGTTTCCAATTTTGTCTTTTAAGAGGCATCAGGTTACAATAGTAGAGCTATTCATGTACATAAAAAAGGGTTTAGAAAGACAGACTTGCATTTATATAGCATCTTTCACAGTTTCTGGATATCCCAAAGCGCTTCACAGCCAATTCAGTATTTTTGAACCAGAGTCACAAATGTAATGCAGGAAATACGGCAGCCAAATTGTGCACATCAAGCTCCCAAATAACAGTGAGATATGACATGATGATCTATTTTAGGTGCTTGTTGAGGGATAAATATTGGCCAGGACACCAGGAGAATTCCTCTGCTCTTCTTAGATTGGGCCGTGGGATCTTTTATATCCACCTAAGAGAGGGAAGGACAATGCAGATAGGACCTTGGTTTAATGAGTCATTCGAAAAATGGCACCTCTGACAGTACAGCACTCCTGTATCGCATTGAAGTGCCAGCCTAGATTATGTGCTCAAGTCTCTGGAGTGGAGTCTGAAAACACAATCTTCTCAGAAGCAAGAGTGCTAACAACTAAGTCATGGCTAACACTTCAAACAACTGCAAATGCCTGATTAAAAATATTACTGTCAGGACAAAGTCATAAATTTTTTGAAAAAAGACATAGGTGAACATGCGTTAAAGGTACAAGGGTACAATATTTTAACTTACCTTGTGCTACAGACAGGTTGTCCTGCTAGCCTAGCAGCACCAAAGGTGGTGAAAGTATCTACAAAAGTGCTTGAATATTTGATGCTGGAAAATTGCATCAAAGATCAATTTTATCTCATCAATCAAGAGTTCTGCACTCGAACTGGCAGAGAAATACAGTCTCTATTGCTGCATTCATCCTTTTCTCCCCCCGTGTGGATCCCACTTCTAAAGTGGATGTAAAATTTAGCAAGCGAAGGAAACAAAGCAAGGAAAATATTTTAAACTTTTACTTTATAAATTGCTACAACCAAGCAGGCAGGAGGAGTGCACCGATTATTCTAGTTCCACTTGTCCACTGGTTACAAAATATATTTAAATTTTTTCCCACTTACTGATACAGTCAATCATACACTCTATTTTTATCCAAGAATAAAACATGCCAGACAGGTTTCTTTAATAAACAACAAAGTTATCAGTTTATTATAAAACAAGTCTTAACCAGTAATGAACCATTGAACCATCGAAACATTACAGCACAGAAGAAGGCCATTCAGCCTATCGTATCTGCGCCGGACAAAAAATCTTGCCACCCAATCTAATCCCACCTTCCAGCACCTGGTCTGTAGCTTTGCAGGTTACAGCACTTCAGGTGCATGTCCAGGTACCTTTTAAATGAGTTGAGGGTTTCTGCCTCCCCATCACCAATCTGGGCAGTGAATTCCAGACACCCACCACCTTCTGGGTGAAAAAGTTTTTCCTGATGTCTCGTCTAATCCTTCGACCCATCACCTTAAATCTGTGTCCCCTGGTAGTTGATCGCTCAACTAGGGGAAACAGGTCCTTCTTGTCTACTCTATCTAGGCCCCTCATAATTTTGTACACTTCAATTAAGTCACCTCTCAGCCTTCTCTGTTCAAAGGAAAACAACCTAGCCTATCCAATCTTTCCCCATAGCTGCAACTTTCAAGCCCTGGCAACATTCTTGTAAATCTCCTCTGCACTCTCTCCAGAGCAATTATGTCTTTCCTATAATGTGGTGACCAGAACTGTATGTAATATTCCAGCTTTTGCCTAACCAGCATTTTATACAGTTCCAGATTACATCTTTGCTTTTAGAGTCATAGAGAGATACAGCACTGAAACAGGCCCTTCAGCCCACCGAGTCTGTGCCGACCAGCAACCACCCATTTAAACTAATCCTACATTAACCCCATATTCCCTACCACATCCCCACCATTCTCCTACCACCTACTTACACTAGGGGCAATTTACAAAGGCCAATTTACCTATCAACCTGCAAGTCTTTGGCTGTGGGAGGAAACTGGAGCACCCGACGGAAACCCACGCAGTCACAGGGAGAACTTGCAAATTCCGCACAGACATTACCCAGAACCGAACCTGGGTCGCTGGAGCTGTGAGACTGCGGTGATAACCACTGCACCACTGTGCCGCATTATGTATTCTATACCTCGGCCAATAAAGGAAAGCATTCCATATGCCTTCTTCACCACTCTATCTACCTGTCCTGCCACCTTCAGGGACCTGTGGACATGCACTCCAAGGTCTCTCACTTCTTCTACCCCTCTCAATATCCTCCCGTTTACTGTGTATTGCCTTGCTTTATTTGCCCTCCCCAAATGCATTACCCCACACTTCTCGGATTAAATTCCATTTGCCATTTTTCCACCCACTCAACCAAACCAATGATATCATTCTGGAGTCTACAGCTATCCTCCACTATCAACTACACGGTCAATTTTTGTGTCATCAGCACTTCCCAATCATGCCTTCCACATTTAAGTCCAAATCATTAATATATACCACAAACAGCAAAGGACCCAACACTGAGCCCTGTGGAACGCCACTGGAAACCATTTTCCATTTGCAAAAACATCCGTCGATTACTACCTTTTGCTTCCTGTCACTGAGCCAATTTTGGATCCAACCTGCCACATTCCGCTGTTTCCCATGAGCTTTCATTTTACTGACCAGTCTGCCATGTGGGACCTTGTCAAATGCCTCACTAAAATCCATGTTGACCACATCCACTGCACTACCCTCCTCAATCCTTCTTGTTACTTCCTCAAAAAATTCAATCAAGTTAGTAAAAGACCTTCCCTTAACAATTCCATGCTGACTATCCTTGATTAATCCATGCCTTTCTAAGTGGCAGTTTATCCTGTCTCTCAGAATTGATTCTAAAAATTTATCCATCACCGAGGTCAGACTGACCGGCCTATAATTATTTGGTCTATCCCTCGCGCCCTTTTTAAACAATGGTATAACGTTCGCAGACCTCCAATCCTCTGACACCTCGCCCGTATCCAGTGAGGATTTGAAGATGATCCTCAGCGCATCCATTATTTCTTCCCTGGCTTCCTTTAACAACCTGGAATGCAATCCATCCGGCCTTGGTGATTTCTCCACTTTCAAGGATGTCAGACCCTCTAGTACTTCCTCTCTCATTGTGCTTATCGTATCTAATATTTCACACTCCTCCTCTTTTACTACAATGTCTGCATCAACGTTCTCCTTTGTGAAGACAGAGACAAAAAACTAATTAAGGCCCCTGCCATCATCTTCTGCATTCACGCAGAAGTTCCCTTGTACATCTTTGATAGGCCCTACCCTTTCCTTAGTTATCCTCTTGTTCTTAATGTACTGATAAAACATCTTGGGGTTTTCCTTGATTTTACCTGCCAATAATTTTTCATGTCCTCTCTGTTTTTCTAATTTCCTTTCTTAACTTCACCCCTGCACTTTCTATACACCTCTAGGCTTTCTAAAGTAAGAAGTTTTTTGTGACGAAGTAAAGCATAAACACACAGATTGAAATATTAAAGCTCCCTTTTTACATTAGCCCCTCACACTCACGCACACACATTGGTTAACTGGAAAAAAAGGGAGTTTTGTTTTTAGAGCTCTATTACAGACAAAAAAATCACTTTGGGCTGAATACTTGCTCATTCTTGAAGAAACAGAAGGTGAGGTATGTTGTATTCCAAATCTGGCACACAGTCAGGCCCCTGAGTCCACGTAGACAGGTCACAGGGATCTTTTAAAACAGTTCTTTTCAGGCTGCATCGAAAATTAACTTAGTAGGCTTTTCTTCAAAGACAGGAGACGAGATGAATTGACACAGTGGACTTCTCAGGGTCTTTTAGAGAGGTGCTGGAAAGCTGAGCTGGATTGTGGTCTTCTCTCTTTCCTTGGGAATTCTCTTCTCTACTTGGAAGTTTTCTTCTCCCCTTGGAAGTTCTCTCCTTTTTTATACAGTTCAACCCCAACTCAAGACAATTCAGAAGCGAAACCGACAACAGGAGGTCAGCCTTTTGACCTGTCACTTCTTTCTAAACAACTTCTCCAGGTGTCCAAAATTCTCTGTTGTTTATTGAGCTGGAAGTCAGGTGGTTTCCCAGAAAGGCTTGTTTTCCTCACAAGACCTCTCAGTGCCCCTTTTAAAAAACATTTCCAGGGACAGGTTTTCTAAGTCAAGTGGCCTTTACATGACCCCCTTTGAAAACCCCAAAGTTTAACATTTCTTCAATCTTTCGAAAATGAATCCTCAAAAAATATATTTCACAAAACACAGAGGCACTTTCGTAACAAAATAAACAGGGTACACAATAAATAAAATAGGAAATGTTATATTTAAATTTTAAAATAACAATTTGAGAGAAAAGATAGATTGGATAGGCCAGTCTGGCATACTCTTGCAGAAACTATGGGGAATGAGCTATAAAATAGGTTGGAAGTCGTATGCACTAGGTCGTGGCCAAGTGTCAAAGCATCCATGTTGGCTAGCTGGGAACAGAGCACCCACTTGCCCAAAACGTGGCCATCAATGTAGGAAAGAGTGGAGAGGATTGAGTACTGCCTGGGCTGAATTTTATAAACTTGCCGTCCCGGCAATGGCATCGGCGCCATTTTTAAAGGGCTTCAAGCCCTTCTGGTTAATCTAAATTTTTAAAGGTCCCGCTGCATGAACAGTTAGAAATAAAATTTTATTTAAACTTTGAATTCCCTCTCCCATCCCCCCATTGAGTTCTCAATAAATAAAATGACCTCTTCCCCCCCCCCCCTACCACCAGAAAACCAATTTTTATTATGCTGAACTTTCACCCCCACCAACTTCAGCACCTTTGACCCTCAACCCCTTCCCACCATCCACACAACCAATCGGAGTGGTTTTGCCTGCTCCCCGTTGCCGCCCTGCAAATTTCACTCCTCCCCAACAGTGTCATGCCTCGGATCTATGTACGTCGATCCAAAGATGCAGGAGTTCCAGCCAGTGGCCAAAATATTGGCGGGGCATGGCCATTGCTGCCAGGTAAATATTTATTCATTACTATTAATATCTTTAAAATATGCAGATGAAGGCTCCCCCGACGAGCAGCGGGGGGGCGGGTGCCGCATCAAGGCCTCGCTGCCACCAGTAAAATGCGGCAGGGCCTTCCCGGCGTCAGGGGTTATGGCAGACCTCTTACAAAAGAATTTTCTGGACCCCCCCCCCCCGCCATGACCCCCAATGTCAGAGGGCTGGTAAAATTCAGCCCCCTATGTCAGAAGTTCCCAGTTGACCTAGTGGCAATTATGGAATCCACTTTGGCGTCACGCCAGGATCGAGGCCACAGTCCTAAGGAGATAAACTGTTTAAGAAAGAAATTAAAGGCCTCCTTGACCCTTGAAATGGAGCCCCAGGGAGCATCATCAAGAAATTTCTCTGGGAGTGGGGTTTGTTCAATACACCACCCGGAGCCAGACACCTATGTTGTATTTGTGGCCTGCTGTACAAGAAGGGAGCAATAGCTGTGCTTGTAGTGGTGTGGACACCCACCTCTGGATGCCCCCACCCCACCCCATCATCTCAACTCTGCACACTTTAATGGGGGCAGCTGCAGAGGTCACCAGCAGGCGAAATCCCGACATAAGTGTAAGGATAAAAGCAAAATACTGCAGATGCTGGAAATCTGAAATCAAAACAAGAAATGTTGGAAATACTCAGCAGGTCTGGAATCTGAGTATTTCCAGCATTTCTTGTTTACATTATATAAGTGTAAGGATTACTGGCCTGCAGATTTCCAGGTCCCAAGTGTTGAACATTTATTATTTTAGTTATTAGTTTTTTCATGCGGTTAATACTATAAGAAGACAGCTTGCTGCTGACATTTAAGTGCCATAATTCCCATAACAAGTTTTGTTTTGGTGTCACAATTAGAATTAGAACATTACAGCGCAGTACAGGCCCTTCGGCCCTCGATGTTGCGCCGACCTGTGAAACCATCTGACCTACACTATTCCATTTTCATCCATATTTCATCCACAATGTGCATGGAAAAAGAAATGGCTCTCCCAGGAAAACTTAATTCTTTACAAGATCTGCAGCATCTCGAGCGGTAGTTGAAATTACATTTAAAAATAGAAGATATTTAGGAAGATATCCAAAATAGGCAGTCTTCTGTACTTACCCATACATCTGCATGACAAAGCCTGGGCTGCAGAATCCACACTGACTTCCATTGTAATCAGCCAGTCGCTGTTGTATGGGGTGTAAACCTTTCTTTACACAGCCCAATGCTTCTACTGTTATAACTTGATGGTTCCTCAATGACAGGAGGGATCCAATTGGAAATAAACACTGCAAAATTCAAAAATATGGCATAATATGCCCTTTAGACATAAACTACAGTTTCTTTAAAAAGACACAAAATTTAACATTTATTTTGTATTGTTATTATAAAGCAGTATATACAGTACACAAAACATGTAAATCAAAATCAGGGCTGTAAACTTTCAAAGCAGCATTTTAGGTCTATCCAATATAGTTTCTTTGATGAATTTAGGATCATTGAGATGAGGGATAAGTACTACGGCAATTTAATTTCAGCATCAGTCACTCAGCAATAAAAACAGAAAATGCTGGGATCACTCAGCAGGTCATAGAGTCATAGAGAGATACAGCACTGAAATAGGCCCTTCGGCCCACCGAATCTGTGCCGACCATCAACCACCCATTTATACTAATCCATTTATACTAATTTATATTAATCCCATATTCCCTACCGCATCCCCACCTTCCCTCAATTCTCCTACCACCTATCTATACTAGGGGCAATTTACAATCGCCAATTTACCTATCAACCTGCAAGTCTTTGGCTGTGGGAGGCAACCGGAGCACCCGGCGAAAACACACGCGTCACAGGGAGAACTTGCAAACTCCACACAGGCAGTACCAGAACTGAACCCTGTGAGGCTGCGGTGCTAACCACTGCGCCACTGTGCCGCCATCTAGCAGCATCTGTGGAGATAGAAACAGAGATAACATCTCAGGTTCATGACCTATCGTCAGAATTTCTGACGTTCTGACAGTCATCGACCCCCCCCCCCCCACCCCCCACCCCTATTGTGGTTGAGCTGAATGAACACACACGATTAAATCACAAGAACACCGGGGAATCAAGCATCTTTTGAAATAGCTACTTCACACTTACTGGGCAGAGTAATTGCAACAACAAGTACCCTAGATTAGGTTACCATGAGTCACTGTTTAAACAAACACAAAGACAAGGAATAAAACAAAGGATGTTAACACAAAGTATTGTTTTTAAAAAGATTCAATTTTTAAAATAGGGTTAAGTGCACAACTCTGCAGCCAAGAAACGGCCAGTAGATGGTACTGTGGAAACATGTCACATACAAAGAAGAAAAATTCTCCCAGTACTTTAAATATATAATGTTATTTGCAGGTTCACAATAGTGACTTGATTATTCCAGATTAAAAAATGTCAGTCAGCAAATGTCTAAAGATCAACCACCAGCATTTAAGCATTAAATATAGTATTGCATATTGTTATTACTGGAGGAATGTCACATTTATAATACAAAATGCTTCAGGTACAAATTAATGTGCATACATTATGTATTTATACACTTCCCAGTGTGGTACTGATTATCTCCATCAACACACCTTTGATCAATGACAGAAAATTGGCCCAATAAGTAGGAATCCCCAATGCTCACCACCAATGACACTCCACAATCAGATCTCAGGAGGATAAGTCTTAGTGACACAATAGCTGCAATTGCAAACTTTCCTTTATCCATATATGAACTTCTGCCCTGCTGTGAGGATTGTAACCTAGCTGTGCAGTTGAGAACTGATTCTCCTGACAACCTGGTTAATGGGCAGTCCTGAGACTACAACTCATTTGCATAGCCTGTGTTGATGCTGCGACAGCAGGACACAAACAGTTCAACGATAAGCAGAACTGAAAGCAATTTTTGGTTACAATCTTTCGAAATAAATGGCAGACGTCTCAGTCATTCTTAAACTTGTCTTTTCTACAGAGGAATGTACAGTCATGTAATATTTTTTGCACTCTTGCTGATCCAAATTGCACAATTTCTGTCATAATCTTTCCAGATCATAAGTTACACTTGCAATACCACAGCACAGTGAATGGAAATAGAAACCAATTTTGCAAGACCTCAGCAATTATACGAATTTTCAACAGTGCCTCCCAGTTTTGAATACTGGAAATTTTTCAGTTTTTGATTTATCTACACTCTTTCTTGAATGACATTGGAAAGATAGTCCTGGGTAACTACAGGCCACTCAGTTTAAAATCAGTAGTGGGTAAGATTTTAGAAATAATCAGGGATAAAATCAACAGGCAGTTGGAGAGGTTTGAGTTAATTAAGGAGAGGCAGCATGGATTTGTAAAAGACAGATCATACTTGACCAATCTAACTGAGCTTTTTGATGGAGTAACTGAGAAGGTTGACGAGGGGAATGTAATGGATGTTGTCTATTTGGATTTTAAGAAGATGTTTGACAAAGTATCACATAAAAGGCTGGCTAATAAAATTGAAGCTCATGAAATAGGAGGGTCAGTACCAGCTTGGATGAAAAAAATTGGCTTAAGGATAGAAAACAGCAAGTCGCAATGAATGGTCATTTTTCAGACTGGAGGATAGTAGACAGTGGTGTTCCCCAAAGAATCAGTGGTAGGACCATTACTTTTTTTTATGTATATAAATGATTTGGATATTGGAATAAAGAGTAACATATCAAAATTTACAGATGTTCTTGGAGGAGTGCCAAACAGTAAGGATGATACAAATCAACTGCAACAGGGCACAGAAAGGTTAGCAGAAGGGGCAGACATGTGGCAAATGGAATTTAATATAGAGAAGCATGAGGTGATACATTTTGGCAGAACAAATGGGAAAAGGTCACACAGACTTAATGGCACAGTTCTAAAGAGTGTGCAGGAATGGAGGGAGCTGGCAGTGCATGTGCATAGATCTTTGAAGGTGGCAGCACATATTGAGAGAGTGGTCAGCAAAGCATATGGGATGTTGGGCTTCATAATTAGAGATATGGAGTACAAAAGCAGGGAAGTTAAGCTGCACCTTTATAAAGTTCTGGTTTGGCCACAACTAGAATATTGAGTCCAATTCTGGTCATCACACTTCAGGAAGGATGTGAAGAACCTTGAGAGGTTGCAGAGGAGGTTTAACAAAATGGTTCCAGGGTTGAGGGATTTTAGCTACATGGTTAGGTTGGAGAAGCTGGGGTTGTTCTCCTTGGAGCAAAGGAGAGTGAGGAGAAATTTGATAGAGGTGTACAAAATTATGACAGGTTTGGATAAGGTAGACAAAGAAAAACTGTTCCCATTAGTTGGGGTACAAGGATTAAGGAAAACAGATTTAAGGCTTTGGGCAAGAGATACAGGGGGGATGTGAGGAAGAACTTTTTTTATGCAATAAGTAGTAATGAGCTGGAACTCACTGCCTACGAGGGTGGTAAAGCCAGAGACAATCAATGATTTTAAAAGGAAATTGGATGGGCATTTGAAGGAAATAAACTTGCAGGGCTATGGGAATAGAGTGGGGGAATGGGACAGACTGGTTTGCTCTATGGAGAGCTGACATGGACTTGATGGGCCAAATGGCTTCCTTCTGTGCCATAATTTACTCTATGTCTCGTTTGTACCATGAAGGGAATGGGATGAGTTCATGTGAGTGGAAGACTACTGAAGTGATAGAAGGATTGGCTGGGAAAGTGGTCACTGTGGTCTCCTGGAATTTGCTTGAACACCTGCAGGGGTTGAAAAATCATAAAATCCATTTGGCCCAGTTTACCTGTACCAGCTATTTGAAAGAATTAACTAATTAGTCCCACTCCCCTGCCTTTTTCCCCATAGCCCTACAATTTACTCCCCTTCAACACATATCCAATTCCGTTTTGAAAGTTACTATTGAATCTGCTTTCACAACTTTTGAAACAGTGCACTCCAAATCATAACTCGCTGTGAAAAATATATTCTCCTTATCTCACCTCCAGTTCTTTCGCCAATTACCTTAAATCTGTGTACTCTGGTTACAGATCCTTCAGCAAATGAAGCTTTATTATACTATCAAAACCTTTCATAATTTTGAACACCTCTATTAAATCTCCCCATAAATCTCTGCTCTGAGGAGAACAACCTCAGCTTCGCTAGTCTGTCCACATATGCAGTCCCTTGTCCCTGGTACTGTTCTGGTAAATCTCTTCTCCAAGGCCTTTGCTGCCTTCTTAAAACAGTGGTGCACAGAATTGGACACAATATTCTAGCTGAGATCTAATCTATGTTTTATAAAGATTTAGCATTACTTCATTATTTTGTGTTTATGTCTCTATTTATAAAGCTATAGATTCCATATGCTTTTTTAACAGCCTTATCTAATGACCGTCACCTTTAAAGATTTGTGTATATACACCCCCATATATCTCTGTTCATTTGCTCTGTTATGAAAGTGCTTCTTTTTTTAAATATTTTTTTCTTTGAGAACTCATATTTTAGTATTATGGACAATGGTTCATGTGGAAAGCTGAGAAGATGCTATGGATTTTTTTTTTACAATGGTCACTGATATGTCTCGTTTGAAAACAAACCTTTCTTGGGTGTCACATGCCTTAAGCTCAATAAAGAACAAAAACCTTGGTTTTCCTCAGAGGAGATGTTTACGGAGAAGTTACATGTCAAGATTTATGATGGTGTGGAGGTTTCACTTTTGGGATATTGTTTTGATTTTCTGGTTGGGGTGTGGACTGTTTTTGAAGGCAGTTGGAAATCAACCTGCCAAGAGAGAAGCACCCAGCTTGCCTCCTTCCTCCTGGCTCTGTGAAATGCTGCATATCGAGTGTGTGGGAGCTAAAACCCCTGAGGCCGTGTTTCTTCTGAGGAGCTACTGGAAAGCCTGCCAGATTAATCCCCAATGCTGCCTGAAAAGAACTGCTCCAAAAAAGATTCCAGTGACCTGTCTACGTGTACTTCGACGCCAGACTGTATGCCATTTTGGGACGCAACATATCTCATCCGTTTTCTTCAAGAATTAACAAGTATTTGGCAAAAGTATTCTTTCTGGGGTTTTTTGTAAAAGATCTCTGCAGTGAGAATTTCTTTTTTTATGTAACCAATGTGTGTATGAGTGTGTGTGCTGGATATTTAAAAAGGCAACTTTCAAATTTCAATCTGTGTGTTAATGCTTTGCTTCGTTACTGGATAAGTCTTGTTTCATCATAAACGGATGATTTTGTTGTTTATTAAAGAAACCTGGTTGGTGTATTTTATTCTGTGATAAAGAGCAGAGTCTATGATTGACCACATTAGTAACTAGGGAAACATTTAAATATGTTGTGACCCGTGGAGAAATGGAACCAGAAAAGACAGTGCACTCCTCCCACCTTGGTTGTAACAACTCCCTTTAAAATTGTATCATGAATTTATATTGCTTCTCCTCATTCTTACTTCCAAAATGTGTCACTTCACACTTCTCTATGTTAACTTTCATCTGCCAGGTGCCTGTTCATTTCACCAGTCTATGTCCTCCTTAAGTATGCTAAAATATTCTTCACTGTTTACTACATTTCTGAGTTTCATGTCATCTGTAAACTTTGAAATTATGCTCTGTATATCCAAGTTCAGGTCATTACCTGAACCTGTGTAACAGCCCCGACAACCAATTTTATCTGCAGCGCCTGTGGAAGAGTCTGTCAATCTAGAATTGGCCTTTATAGCCACTCCAGGCGCTGATCCACAAACCACTGACCACCTCTAGCACTTACCCATTGTCTCTCAAGACAAGGAGGCCAAAGAGAAGGTCGTCATTAATAGATATCTAAAACAGTAGCCGCCCTAAAACTGTACATTTCACTCCAGTCTGAAAAACAATCGTGCAGGACTACTCTCTGCTTTCTGTACCTTAGCCAAATTTGTCTTCACACTACCACTGTGTCTTTAATCCCATAGTCTTTAATTTTGCTAACAAGTCTATTATGTGGTACTTTGTCAAATGCCTTATTAAAAGTTCATATACATAACATCAACCACACTATCCTCATTAACACTCTCCATTACTTCAGCAAAGAACTCAATGAAGTGGGACTAACTGGAATGCTCTTTCAAAGAGCTAGCGCCAAATGGCCTTTTCCATGTTGTATCATTCTATGATAGTTAGTTAAAAATGATTTGCTGTTATCAAAAAATACTCATTCAGTACCTCAGCCATGCCCTCTGCCTCCATAGGGTGATCCCTTTTGCTATCTAATTGGCACCACCCTTCCTTTAACTATTTTTTTACTATTTGTAAGTGTATAAAAGGTGCTGGTGTTACTGGTTATGTTACTAGCTAATCTATTCTCATACATTCTCATTGCCCCTCTTTCCTTTTACAGTTCTCCTCTGAATTTTCTCTATTCAGCTTGGTTGTTTACTGAATTATGAACCTGACATTTATTATAATAAGGCTGTTTTCTGTTTTGTTTTAATATCTATATCTTTAGTCATCCAGGGAGCTGTAACATTGGATGCTCTTCCTTTCCTCTTTGTGGGAATATGTCTAGTCTGTACCCGAACTATCTACTCTTCGAGGGCTCCCACTGCTCATTTACTGTTTTACCTCCCAATCTTTGATTCCAATACACTAGAGACAGATCCCTTTCAACTCACTGAAATTAGCTCTCCTCCAGTTGGAGTATTTTCACATTTGCTTTTTCCTTAACTGCTCCAAATCTAATGATATTGTGATCACTTTTTCCCCCAAATACTCTCCCACTGAACCATGCTCCACTTCCCCAGAACTAGATCCAGTACTGATTCCTTACTTGTTGGGCTGGAAACATACGAATTAAGAAAGTTCTCATGTACACATTTTAGGAATTACTCCCACTTTTCGCCCTTTATACTGTTATTTTCCCAGTTTATATTAGAATAACTGAAGTTCATTATCAGTACTCCATTGTTCTTGCATCTTTCTGAAATTTCCCCCAAATTTGCTCCTCTCCTTCCCTCTATTTGGTAGCCTATAATATATACCTAGCAGTGTAAAAGCTTCTCTTCTGTTCCCGAACTCTAACCAAATAGATTCTGTCTTTGATCCCCAAGCACATCACCATCCCTAACCTGGGCTGTAACATTATCTTTGATCAATACTGCCAACCCCATCCCCAGTCCTTTTTTTTTCCATTTCCTATTTTTCCTGAATTTATTGGAGCCAGTAATATTAAGTTGCCATTTCTCCCCTTGTTTGAGGGAGATCTCTTATTATATCATAATCCCAGGTGGCAATTTGTGCCTGCAGCTCACATTTTCATACATGAACTTCAAATCCACCTTAGTCTGATTTGCATTTCTCCTCTCCGATCCCTGATATTTCTGAATTAGTCTTTATTCGAATGCTGTTTATTTCTCCCAGACTTCTGTTCACCTCATTTCTCCTCTGATGCTTCATCCTGGTTCCCTTCCATCTGCTTAGAATTTTTTTCTAAAGTGACAACTTTTTTCCTGAGCTTTGCCTCTCTCAGAACATTGCATTACTGAGGGGTTTAACGATGTGAGCAGATGGTATCAGAGAATAGGTCAAGCTTGATTGATCAGTTGGTACGTCCTATCTTTATTTGTCTTTTCTTATGTGATATATCCGGCAGTGGTATATGATCAAGCTGACAAGTGACCTGATGGATGACTTTAAGATAATAAAAGAGTTTGGTAGGGTGGACATGGAGAAAATGTTTTCACTTGTGGGAAGAGTCCAAAACTAGAGGTAATAAATAGAACAGAGTCACTATTAAATCCAATAGGGAATCCAGAAGAAACATAATTTAACCTCTCTTCACTTTTGCCCTTATATATATTACGTTTGGGTTAGCATAGCTAATGTCAATAATTAACCAAAAACTGGTATATTGTTTCCTGGAAATCAAAGGGGATATCCATGACATTTTTCTGTTCTTCCTGAAAGATGGAAATACTACTATTTTCAACCAATATACACAGACATGGGCCAAATTAATTTACAAGTCAATTAATACAAACAAGATTCTCGTGGAGGCGGTGGCAGAGTGTTATTATCACTGGACTAGTAACCCAGAGACCCAGGGCATTTCTCTGGGGACATGGGTTCAAATCCCACCACAGCAGAAGGTGGAATTTGAATTTAATTAATAAAAAAAAAAATCTGCAATTAAAAAACCTAGTCTAATCATGGCCATAAAACCATTGTCGATTGTTGTAAAAACCCATCTGGTTCACGAATGTCCTTTAGGGAAGGAAATCTGCTGTCCTTACCTGGTCTGGCCTACATGTGACTCCAGACCCACAGCAATGTGGTTAACTCTTACATGCCCTCTGAAATGGTCTAGCAAGCCACTCAGTTGTACCTAACTGCTATGAAGTCAATAAAAAGGAATGAAACCGGACGGACCACCCAGCATCGACCTAGGCACCGGAAACGACAACGGCAAACCTTGCCCTGTCGACCCTGCAAAGTCCTCCTAACTAACATCTGGGGGCTTGTGCCAAAGTTAGGAATGCTGTCCCACAGACAAGTCAAGCAACAGCCTGACATAGTCATACTCAAGGAATCATACCTTACAGACAACGCCCCAGACACTGCAATCACTATCCCTGGGTATGTCCTGTCCCACCGGCAGGACAGACCAAGCAGATGTGGTGGCACAGTGGTCTACAGTAGGGGGGCAGTTGCCCTGGGAGTCCTCAACATCGACTCCGGTCCTCATGAAGTCTCATGGCATCAGGTCAAACATGGGCAAGGTAACCTCCTACTAATTACCACCTACTGCCCTCCCTCAGCTGATGAGTCAGTACTCCTCCATGTTGAACACCACTTGGAGGAAGCACTGAGGGTGGCAAGGGCACAAAATGTACTCTGGGTGGGGGACTTCAATGTCCATCACCAAGAGTGACTCGGTAGCACCACTACTGACCGAGCTGGCCGAGTACTAAAGGACATAGCTGCTAGACTGGGTCTGTGGCAGGGAAACCACCACGAGGGAAAAACATACTTGACCTTGTCCTCACCAATCTGCCTGCCACAGATGCTTCTGTCCATGACTGTATTGGTAGGAGTGACCACCGCACAGTCCTTGTGGAGACCAAGTCGTGCCTTCACATTGAGGATACCGTCCATCGTGTTGTGTGGCACTATCACCGTGCTAAATGGGATAGATTTCAAACAGATCCAGCAATGCAAAACTGGGCATCCATGAGGCGCTGTGGGCCATCAGCAGCAGTAGAATTGTACTCATCCACAATCTCTGTCACCTCATGGCCCAGCATATCCCCCACTCTACCATTACCATCAAGCCAGGAGACCAACCCTGGTTCAATGAAGAGTGCAGGAGGGCATGCCAGGAGCAGCACCAGGCATACCTCAAAATGAGATGTCAACCTGGTGAAGCTACAACACAGGACTACTTGCATGCCAAACTGCATAAGCAGCATGCAACAGACAGAGCTAAGTGATCCCATAACCAACGGATTAGATCTAAGCTCTGCAGTCCTGCCAAATCCAGTCGTGAATGGTGGTGGACCATTAAACAACTAACTGGAGGAGGTGGCTCCACAAATATCCCCATCCTCAATGATGGGGGAGCCCAGCACATCAGTGCGAAAGATAAGGCAGAAGCATTTGCAACAATCTTCAGCCAGAAGTGCCGAGTTGATGATCCATCTCAGCCTCCTCCTGAAGTCCCCAGCATCACAGATGCCAGACTTCAGCCAATTCGATTCACTCCGTGTGATATCAAGAAACGACTGAAGGCACTGGATACTGCAAAGGCTATGGGTCCTGACAATATTCCGGCAATAGTACTGAAGACCTGTGCTACAGAACTTGCCGCGCCCCTAGCCAAGCTGTTCTAGTACAGCTACGACGCTGGCATCTACTCGGCAATGTGGAAAATTGCCCAGGTATGTCCTGTACACAAAAAGCAGGACAAGTCCAACCCGGCCAATTACCGCCCCATCAGCCTACTCTCAATCATCAGTAAAGTGATGGAAGGTGTCATCAAGCGGCACTTGCTTAGCAGTAACGTGCTCAGTGATGCTCAGTTTGGGTTCCGCCAGGGCCACTCAGCTCCTGCACTCATTACAGCCTTGGTTCAAACATGGGCAAATGAGCTGAACTCAAGAGGTGAGGTGAGAGTGACTGCCCTTGATCCAACCATCTTCAGCTGCTTCATCAATGACCTTCCTTCAATCATAAGGTCAGAAGTGGGGATGTTTGCTGATGATTGCACAATGTTCAGCACCATTCGCGACTCCTCACATACTGAAGCAGTCCGGGTAAAAATGCAGCAAGACCTGGACAATATCCAGGCTTGGGCTAATAAGTGGCAAGTAATATTTGTGCCACACAAGTGCCAGGCAATGACCATCTCCAACAAGAGAGAATCTAACCATCTCCCCTTGACATTCAATGGCATTACCATCGCTGAATCCCCCACTATCAACATCCTAGGGGCTACCATTGACCAGAAACTGAACTGGAGTAGCCATATAAATACCGTGGCTAAAAGAGTAGGTCAGAGGCTAGGAATCCTGTGGCGAGTAACTCACCTCCTGACTCCCCAAAGCCTGTCCACCATCTACAAGGCACAAGTCAGGAGTGTGATGGAATACTCTCCACTTGCCTGGATGGGTACAGCTCCAACAACACTCAAGAAGCTCGACACCATCCAAGACAAAGCAGCCCGCTTGATTGGCACACCATCCACTAACATTCACTCCCTCCATCACTGACGCACAGTGGCAGCAGTGTGTACCATCTACAAGATGCACTGCAGCAACTCACCAAGGTTCCTTAGACAGCACCTTCCAAACCCACGACCTCTACCACTTCGAAGGACAAGAGCAGCAGATGCATGGGAACATCACCACCTGCAAATTCCCCTCCAAATCATACACCATCCTGACTTGGAACTATATCGCCGTTCCTTCACTGTCGCTGGGTCAAAATCCTGGAACTCCCTTCTTAACAGCACTGTAGGTGTACCTACCTCACAAGGACTGCAGTGGTTCAAGAAGGCAGCTCGCCACCACCTTCTCAAGGGCAATTATGGATGGGCAATAAATGCTGGCCTCGCCAGCGATGCCCACATCCCATGAATGAATATAAAAAAAGGATGTAAGTCAGGTTTGTCTTGCCAGGCCTTCCAAATACAATGGTATTCATGAATATTGTGACCCTCAGTTCATTCCTGGACTTCAGAAGTCCAGCAAAAGCTAAACTCATGGATAATTTCCCAGTACTCGCTCAGTCCCAAGTACTCTGAAATCAGATCTGCCAATAATTCATGATCAAAGACACAATCGGCAGGAATTGTTGCACAGACTGCTAGCAAATAGGTGTTCTTGGTTATGAGTAGCTATTAATGCCTTGACCGTGTACAATCCAAAACACACCTAAAATAATGCCTCTGTATTTTGACTAAATTCCAGCTCAATCAAGCCAGCTTGGTTCACTTTTTCAGTGAATCAATGAATATCAGCTTTCTGTGAACATAACCTAGAGATGAGGAAAGGCTATTTAACCTGTTATAATAAAAGCAAAATACTGCGAATGCTGGAAATCTGAAACACAAAAGAAACGCTGGAAATACTCAGCAGGTCTGGCAGCATCTGTGGAGAGAGAAGCAGAGTTAATATTTCGGGTCAGTGACCCTTCATCAGAACTATTTAACCTGTTGTTGGGCA
Source organism: Heterodontus francisci (assembly GCF_036365525.1). Classification (NCBI taxonomy): domain Eukaryota; kingdom Metazoa; phylum Chordata; class Chondrichthyes; order Heterodontiformes; family Heterodontidae; genus Heterodontus; species Heterodontus francisci. The sequence continues at coordinate 58,439,192 of NC_090374.1, forward strand.
TATAACCAGACTATTTTTACCTCACTGCCACCTGTCGAAATTTAACATTCAGAAAAATATTTACTGGAGCAATGTAGTTTTTGATGCTGTATGGCCATAAAAATCTACTTAGCCATAGTTTCTTGCAATATTTTTTTAAAGGTTGCTTTTACCCCTCTAAAGTGTAAATAGAATTTTTGCATTAACTGTATAAGGCTAAATATATATCTTGCTTGTCCCCATAACAAGTTTTTGTCACACCAAGTTAATAACATGCCACATTAAAATGGCCTCATAAATGTTTATTTGTGTGATTGAAAATGCGCAGATCAATATTTGAAGCAGTGAAAGAAATTGGGTATCTGCACACAGTCAGATTGATCCTGTATGGGCAGGCAGAATTCAGGCCCACACAACTGAAGGGGTAGAAAAATGTATGCATGAGTAAAATGCATTAAAAAAAATAAAGGCAACATTATCATCTAAACAGATAGATGCTGGATAACAAACATAACAGACATAGGCTTACTGAATTAATTGATTTGAAGATTCTTTTTTCTGGTTTCACGGGGTCGTCGTATTCAACCACCACAACACAGCAGCCACAGCCTCCCTCATAACACATGGTCTTTGTTCCACAAAGGTGCAGGATGGAACGCAAGTATTCAGCCAGAGACATCTGTGGGTCTTCATCATTCACTGTTTTGAGATGTTTAGAAAAAAATGCAGCAAATCAGAACTGTGAAAAGAAAACCTGAATGAAGATACAGCAGAGGGTGTTGAGCTTTTAGACTTACATAACCACCTATCTTTTAAGTGCAATTGTAAAGCCACTGGTTACAAGTTACAGAGTCTACAGCACAGAGGCAGGCCATTTGGCTTAACTTGTCTACACTGGTGTTTATGCTCCACATGAACCTCCTTTTCTTTTACTTCATTCAAAGGATGTGAGTGCCTCTGGATAGGCCAGCATTTGTTGCCCATCTCCAATTGCCTTTGAGAAGGTGCTGGTGAGCTGCCTTCTTCAACCACTGCAGTCCATATGGTGGAGGTGCACCCATAGAGCTGTTAGGGCAGGAGTTCCAGATTTTTGACCTAGCGACAGTGAAGGAACAGTGATATAGTTCCAAGTCAGGACAGTGTGTGGCTTGGAGGGGAACTTGCGGGTAATGGTGTTCCCATGCATCTGCTGCTCTTGTCCTTCTAGGTGGCAGAGGTTGCAGGTTTGGAAGGTGCCATCGAAGGGGCCTTGGTGAGTTGCTGCAGTGCATCTTGTAGATGGTACACACTGCTGCCACTGTGCGTCGGTGGTGGACGGAGTGAGTGTTTGAGGTGGTTCATGGGTGCCCATCAAGTGGACTGCTTTGTCCTGGATGGTGTTGAGCTTCCTGAGTGTTGTTGGAGCTGCACTCATCCAGGCAAGTGGAGAGTATTCCATTAAACACCTGACTTGTAGATGGTGGACAGGCTTTGGGGAGTCAGGTGGTGAGTTACTCGCTGCAGAATTCCCAGCCTCAGGGCTAAATCTAGTGAGCCTGCTGCGGGTCCGAGTGGCAGAACCAGAAGGGTGCATCATTACCGCTAGTCACTTGGACGGCTGGCCCATCAAAGTGGGCAGCCACTTTGCATTATGGAGGCGCGGGGCCCAGCTAATCACGCAGTGGGAACAGGATGCGAGACGCCGAATACGGCATCAGATGACTCCAGAGCAGGTGTTGGCACCATATTTAAAGGCCTGCCAGCCCTGCTTGTAATGCTTCCTTGCATTCATTTGCTGCGGACACCACAGGATGGCAGAGACAAGATACAGTTTAGCGATGCCTCCCTCCAGATACTCCTCCAGGCTGCAAGGGAAAGGTGGGAGGTTCTCTTCCCCTGCATGGCAAAAGAGATCCTCCTGCCTGACGGAGCAAGCCTGGATGGAGATCACTGAGGTGGTCAGCAGCCATGGGGTGACCCCCTGGACATAGGTACAGTACCGCAAGAGAGTCAACCACCTCCTTTGTTCAGCAAAGGCGAGTCTACCACACCTCTGTCTTTTTTATTGATTGCAAGTGGCTACACAGGAGGAAGAGGGACATGGGGAGGGAGGCAATACAACAGCACAGGCAGAGAGGGGGAGGCTTCACCCCATCCTGACAGATGCATGGCTGCATCTTGGCCACAGGCCACCTTCTTTCACAGCTCATCCCCGCTAATTCCCCTGAAAGCGGACAGGAGCATGAGCTATATAGGACAGCCCAGTAGCGGACAAGGGACTGACGCTAACAGAACTGTCATGTTGATCTCTGCGAAGGATGACTATCTCCATCTTTCCACTTGCACGACAAGAGGACCCATAACAGGAGGGAGACCAGCCCGGACTGGCGGAGGCATCCCAGATCTTCGGCCTCTCTCCCAGAAGAGGAAGAGGTACTAGAATTGGCAGGGTCCCAGGGCAGCTGCTCCATATCAGATGGAGAGACAGGAGTCTCTGCGCAAGAAAGTGAGGATTGGCTTCCAACAACATAGAGTTCACTTCAGGAGACCCACATCACATATGGTTGGCATGAAGAGATCTGCACAGCCTAACCCACGCATGTTTGTGATCACTCATGCAGGTGAGCGTCCTCAGGAGACTCAACCAGAAGGGGGACAGACGTCCATCTCTGAGGAGCATTAGCGCTCAGAGGACGCATCGTCCCATGACTCTCCTGCAACTTCTGCCAGTGCAGATACTTTCATCACAGTAGGTTTCCACTGTACAATCAGGGTCACAAGCTGGTGAGAATCCCGTGCACATGCCTGAGCAGCTGGCTGAGGCTGTGACAGCTGAGGCTACTGATAGTCAGAGGATAGTGGGGAGGCCAGTTCTATGCTGAGCCCCCAGCTGACCATGAGCCTCTGATGTCGACAGCACAGGGCATCACAGAATCAAAGCAAGTTTATGGCACAGAAAGAGGCCACTTGACCCATCGTGTCTGTGCCAGCCAAAAAGTGTGCCACCCAGTCTAATCCCACCTTCCAGCATTTGCTCTGTAGCCCTGCAGGTTACGGCACTTAAGATGCATATCCATACACCTTTTAAATGAGTTGAGGGTTTCTGCCATTATTACCCTTTAGGGCAGTGAGTTCCAGATTCCCACCACCCTCAGGGTGAACAAACATTTCCTCATCTCTCCTCTAATCTTTCCATCAATCACTATTAATATATACCACAAAAAGCAGGGGACCCAGTACTGAGCCCTGTGGAATGCTGCTGGAAACAGCCCTCCAGTCACAAAACACCCATCAACAATTACCCTTTGTTTCCTGCCACTAAGCCAATTTTGTATCCACCTTGCTACATTTCCCTGGATCCCATGGGCTTTTATATTTTTAACCAGCCTGCCATGTGGGACCTTATCAAAAGCCTTGCTAAAATCCATGTAGGCAACATCAACTACACTACCCACATCAATCTTCCTTGTTACTTCTTCAAAAACTTCAATCAAGTGAGTCAGACGAGATCTTCCTCGGAGATTCGGAGAGAAGTAGCGGGAGAGGACAGCATTTAAAAAGCGTACCAGAATCTCAGAGATTCGGAGAAAAGCAACCGGAGAGGAGAATATTCAATAAGCACACCAGAACCTCGGAGATTCAGAGAGAAGCAGTGGGAGAGGAGCAGGAGGTTCGGAGGCAAATCAAAAATTGAACAGTGACATCACAATCAACAGAGAGCGCGGGAAAACAGACAGCAGGCTGGGGCGAGTACACCGGTAAACTTTTAATTTAATCTAAGCTGGTCAAATATAAAATAAGACTTGATCGATTCATTCGTCTAAAAACTAAAAGCTAAGGCAGATTTTATAATTTACCATACAGAGAGATGGACCAACAGGGAGGGTATTGGTTCAAATAAGGAGCTGGGTAATTAAAAAATTTTCAATAAGGGTAGTGTAACAGTAAGTGTTATAATAAGAGTATAAACACAGAGAAGGACAAGAAGTATTAATTACAATTGGTTGTTTAAACAGGTACTTGAAACTTAATTTAATTTAAATCAAACATAGCATCAAACATCCAAATAATTAACATCCAAATTAATTAATTAAATAGAATAGAGATGGCCGGGCAGGCGATGTGTTGCAGCTGTAGTATATGGGAGCTGGAGGATGCTGGTGCGATCCACGGTGACCACATCTGCAGCAAGTGTTGGCTGCCTGAGGACCTTCGGCTGAGAGTTGATGAGCTGGAGTCCGAACTGCGGACACTGCGACACATCAGGGAGGGGGAGAGTTACCTGGACACTGTGTTTCAGGAGACAGTCACACTCCTTAGATTAATTACATCAAATTTGGACCGTGGTCAAGGACAAGAGGATGTGACTGCGAATGAGGCAGGTATGGGGATCCAGAATTTAGCTTTGGAGGAGCCTCAGTCAGTGCCCTTATCCAATAGGTACAAGGTTCTTGCTCCCAGTGTGGACGAGGGCACAGACTGCAGGGAGGATGAGCGAACTGACCACAGCACCGTGGTGCCATTCAAGAGGGGGGAGAAAAGAGAAATGTATCAGTAATAGGGGATAGCATAGTTAGGGGAATAGATACTGTTCTCTGCAACAAAGACAGGGAGTCCCCGAAGGCTGTGTTGTGTACCCGGTGCCAAGGTTAAGGATATCTCTTCTGGGCTGGAGAGGAACTTGGAGTGGGAGGGGAAGGATCCAGTTGTCGTGGTCCACATAGGTACCAATGACATCGGTAGGACTAGGAAAAAGGTTCTGCTGAGGGACTGTGTGTAGCTCAGAGCTAAATTAAAAAGAGGTAAACGTATGGCTCAAAGATTGGTGTAGGAGAAATGGGTTCCGATTCATGGGGCACTGGTACCAGTACTGGGAAAGGAGAGAGCTGTTCCGTTGGGATGGGCTTCATTTGAACCATGCTGGGACCAGTGACCTCATGAATCGTATAACTAGGGTTGTAAATAGTACTTTAAACTAATTAGTGAGGGGGAGGGTTGAATTGATGAGAAGTTTAAAAAATCAAAAAGAAACGAGAGAGCAGAGATGCAGGGTAGTGAGGAGGCAAACGGTCATCAAAGTGTGACAGGAAGAGGCAGAAAATATAAGCAGAAATTAGAACCAGAATGAGTAATGATGGTAAAAAGTCAAAGCTTAAGGCTCTTTATCTGAATGCATGCAGCATTCGTAACAAGATAGATGAGTTGATGGCATAATTAGAAATAAATGAATATGACTTGATAGCTATTACAGAGACGTGGTTGCAAGGTGACCAAGACTGGGAATTCAATATTCAAGGGCAGTCGACATTCCAGAAAAATAGGCAAAATGGAAAATGAGGTGGGGTAGCTTTGTTAATAAAGGAAGGTATCAGTGCATAGGTAAGTAGCAATACAGAGGTGCAAAAGATCATGATGTGGAATCAGTTTGGGTGGAACTAAGGAATAGCAAAGGAAAGAAGGGGTGGGAGTCATCTATAAGTCCATGAAGAATTGCATCACTGTAGGACAAAGTATAAATCGGAAAATTATGGAGGCATGTAAGAAGGGCGCTACAATTGTCATGGGTGATTTTAATCTGCATATTGACTGGATATATCAGATTGGCAGAGGTAACATGGAAGACGAATTTGTAGAGTGCATCAGGGATTGTTACTTCGAGCAATATGTTGCAGAACCTACCCGAGAACAGGCTATTTTAGATCTAGTAATGTGTAATAAGGTGGGATTAATAAGAGATATCATAGTAAAGAGCCTCTAAATGGTAGCGATCACAACATGGTAGAATTTCAAATTCAGTTTGAGGGCGAGCAACTCGGGTCTCAAACCAGCGTCCTCAACTTAAACAAGGGCAATTACGGAGGTATGAAGAAAGAGTTGTCTAAAGCTGGCTGGGAAAATAGACTAAAGGCAAGGTCAGTGGATGAGCAGTGGCAGACATTTAAGCAGATATTTCATAATGCTCAGCAAAAATTTATCCCGGTCAAAAAGAAGGACTCGATGAGAAGGATGAACCACCCATGGTTAACAAAGGCGGTCAAGGAGTGTATCCAATCAAAAACTAAGGCATACAAAGCGGCAAAAACTAGTCGTAGGTCAGAGTATTGGGAATTATTTAAGGAACCAGCAGCGGATGACTGAAAAGCTAATAAAGAGGCAGAAAATTGATTATGAAAGTAAATTAGCAAGAAATATAAAAACAAACAGCAAGAGCTTCTATGGGTATATAAAAAGAGAGTAGCTAAAGTGAGCGTGGGACCCTTGGAGGATGCGACAGGAGGATTGATAACGGGGAACAGGGAAATAGCAGATAATTTAAACCAATATTTTGCATCGGTCTTCATGGTGGAGGACACTATAAACATCCCACAGATATCAGATAAGCAAGGAGCTAATGGGAGGAAAGATCTTGTAACAGTCTCTATCACCAGGGACAAAGTATTTGACAAACTAATGGGACTAAAGGCAGACAAGTCGCCAGGACCTGATGGCCTACATCCAAGGGTTTTAAAGGAAGTGGCTGCAGAGATAATGGAGGCGTTGGTCGAAATATTCCAGAACTCATTGGATTCCGGGAGGTTCCCAACGGATTGGAAACCGCTAATGTGATGCCCCTGTTCAAGACGGGAGGGAGACAAAAAGCAGGAAACTATAGGCCAGTCAGCCGAACATCAGTCGTTGGGAAAATGCTGGAGTCCATTATTAAGGAAGAAATAGCAAGACATTTAGAAAAGCTTAACGCAAGCAAACAGAGTCAACATGGTTTTGTGAAAAGGAAATCATGTTTGAGAAATTTGCTGCAGTTCTTTGAGGATATAACAAGCATACTTGATAAAGGGGAACCGGGAGATGTAGTGCATTTGCATTTCCAGAAGGCATTCGATAAGGTGCAACATAAAAGATTATTGCACAAGATAGGAGCTCAGGGTATTGGGGGGAATGTATTAGCATGGATTGAGGATTGGTTAACTCACTGAAGACAGAGAGTCGGGATTAAAGGGACTTTTTCAGGATGGAAAGACATAACTAGTGGAGTGCCACAAGGATCAGTCCTACGGCCTCAATTCTTTACTATCTATATTAATGACTTGGAGGAGGGGGCAGAGTGTAATATATCCAAATTTACTGATGATTCAAAAATAAGTGGGAGGGCATGTTGTAATGAGGACATAAGGAATCTGCGAGGGGATATAGATAGGTTGAGTGAGTGGGCAAAAACTTGGCAGATGGAGTTTAATGTAGGAAAGTGTGAGTTCATGCACTTTGGTAGGAAGAATCAAAAGGCAGACTATTATTTAAATGGAGAGAGATTCCAAAAAAGTGCAGCCCAGAGGGATCTGGGTGTTTTTGTGCATGGAACACAAAAGGTTAGCATGCAGGTGCAGCAAGTAATAAGGAGGCAAATGGAATTTTGGCCTTTATTGCTAGGGGGTTTGGAGTTTAAAAATAGGGAAGTCTTGTTACAACTATACAGGGTGTTGGTGAGGCTGCACCTGGAGTACTGTGTACAGTTTTGGTCTCCGTATTTAAGAAAGGGTATACTGGCATTGGAGGCAGTTCAAAAGAGATTCAGTAGGCTGATTCCTGGGATGAAGGGATTAACTTATCAAGAACGGCTAAATAGGTTCGGCATTTATTCATTAGAGTTTAGAAGAATGAGGGGTGATTTTATTGAAATGTACAAGATTCTGAGGGGGCTTGATAGGGTAGATGTTGAGATGGTTCCACATCGTGGGGGAATCTCGAACTAGGGGACATAGTTACAGAATAAAGGGACACTCATTTAACACTGAGATGTGAATGAATTTCTTCTCTCAGAGAGTAGTGAATGTTTGGAATTCTCTACCCCAGAGAGTTGTGCAGGCTAGATCACTGGAAGTATTTAAAGAGGAGGTAGATAGATTTTTGAAATAAATCGGGGAGTTGAGGGCTATGAAGAGCTGGCACGAAAGAGGAGTTGAGGCGTGGGGCAGATCAGCCATGATCTTATTGAATGGCAGGGCAGGCTTGAGGGGCCAAATGGCCCACTCCTGCTCCTATTTCTTATGTTCTTCTGTTCTTAATAAATCCATGCTGACTATCCTTAATTAACCTGTGCCCTTCTGAGTGACAGCTTATCCTGTGTCTCAGAATTGATTCCAAATAATACGCTCACTACTGAGGTTACACTGACTGGCCTGTAATTATTCGGTCTATCCCTCGCTCCCTTTTTAAACAAAGCTACAATGTTAGCATGCTGGAGTTGCAGATAGAGGTCCGACAACATATGGAGGAGATGCAGAGGCAATGCGTAGCCACAAGCGGACGATGGAGGAGTCCATACATTAGATTAGATTAGAGATACAGCACTGAAACAGGCCCTTCGGCCCACCGAGTCTGTGCCGACCATCAACCACCCATTTATACTAATCCTACACTAATCCCATGTTCCTACCAAACATCCCCACCTGTCCCTATATTTCCCTACCACCTACCTATACTAGTGACAATTTATAATGGCCAATTTACCTATCAACCTGCAAGTCTTTTTTGGCTTGTGGGAGGAAACCGGAGCACCCGGAGAAAACCCACGCAGACACAGGGAGAACTTGCAAACTCCACACAGGCAGTACCCGGAATCGAACCCGGGTCCCTGGAGCTGTGAGGCTGCGGTGCTAACCACTGCGCCACTGTGCCGCCCTAACTTCATGCCATGACTTCTGCATGTCTCAGGCATGTGAGCGCATGGCTTCCTCCATTGAGAGACTGGCGACTCTCATGGGGAGCCACATTCCACAGATGTGTCCAGACCTGCGTCTTGGCCATGAGCTCTACACAGCAGTGGCAAGGTGAGAGAAGGAAGAGGTGCCTGGAGTCTTCTCCAGCTCCTCTTCCTTCTCTCGTGAGCAGGGTGGTACAAGTGATTCTTGAAAGTGAGAAGGCAAGGCTGATCTCCACAGCTAGGGGCTCCGCTCAGGGTACCGAGTGTGTACCTTTGCCAGTGAGCCCAGCTCCAGCAGCCACCATGTGAGGAAAGTCCTGCACCAGTGCAGGAAACTCTCAGAAGGCCGGGGCATCCCAGGTCTCAGGCAGCCAGAGAACAGGTGCTGAAGTCATCACAGGCCAAGGGGCAGCCTGAACAGCAGCCTGCCTCCAGCCCAGCTGCTAGTGATGGGTTCGCACCTTATATAAGCACTCAAACATATGAAGAAAACCACCTGGACACACTTGGGGGTTTGTGGGAGTTCATAACTTGACATGTACTACGTCATATAAAGTTCTTTTGTTCAAGCAATTACATATAAAAGTGATTATTCTATCATGCATTAATTGTGAGCTGCTGACTTCACCCTCCCCCTTTAGTGGAATGCCAACATAGGAACAGCCCTCATTTGCATATGATCTTCCATGAGCACTAGCAGGTGGTTCAGCTGGGCAGTAGGCGCAGAACACAAATAGAAAGGATGCAATAGATTGCAATGCACTGAGGTGAGTCATTATTCTTTTTTCTGAGTGACCATCAGGGTGGCTGTAAGTATGAGATTGTTTCTTGCCTTCTTGGCCCTTCTCCTAATCTGCCTGGCCTCCAATGTAAGGGCTTCAACAGCACACTCTCCCTCTTCCATGTCCTCCTCGTCAGTCTCAAGGAATGTCTCTCAGTCACGTCACGTCATGCTAGATTGTGCAGAGCACAGCAGACCACAACGATATGCAAAACCCTCGCTGGGGCATATTAGAGGGCTCCACTGGATCGATGTAGGCAACAGAATCTCAGCTTCAGCAGCCCAATAAGCTGCTCAATGGTTGCTCGGTGAAAGTCATGGCTAGTGTTGTACCTCTCCTCCGCTGCATTGTGAGGGGTCCTCAGAGGTGTGAGAAGCCATGTCTTCATTGGGTTGCACTTATCCCTGAGAATCCATCCCTGAAGACGCGCAGGGTGCCTGAAAAGCTGTAGCACCTGGGACTGTCGAAGTATGTTGGCGTCGTGGCTGCTTCCCGGGAAGCGGGCACACACCTGTAGGAAACACTTTCGGTGAGGACAGACCAGTTGAACGTTGAGTGAATGGAAACCCTTCCTGTTGATGAAGGTGGCTAGCAGGTCTGTTGGAGCCTCGATGGCCACACGCATGCAATCGGGGAAATCTAGCAATCACCTGAATCCGATGGCCCTCTCAGCCTGACTGTCAGGGTCGGTTCGGTAGCCCATATAAGTCACCGGCCCTCTTGAACAGGGCATTGGTCACCTCCTTGGGCTGCTGCCTGTGTGACCCCACACATGTCCCCAGTGGATCCTTGGAATGATCGAGACGTGTAAAGATTTAGTGCCACTGTGATTTTCAGGGCCACTGGCAAAGGTCGCAACTTGTTGTGCAACAGGGCGCGTAAGCTGGTGACAGCCTCCTTGGAGAGACGTCGTCTTTGCTGACAATGCCGCTCAGGCATTTGGTGTAACTGATTCGAGTCTGGTACACTCTCCGGCGCAGGTGGGCCCTTCTTGGCATGGCCGGCTGCTACTGTTCTCATTGTGGAGCTCCATGGGCAGGCACAACTGCCTCTTGGCCCTCCCTCCGTCAGAGGGGTCGCATCATGCTATGGGGGTCCAAAAAGACAGGGTTTATGAAACCCATGCCAGGAGATCAGTGAGCCTATAGAGTGGTGTCGATGCAGAGATGACCCTGGCTTGGCAATGAGGTGTTGCTACACTCCCGGCTGAATTCCTGATGGCCCTCAGTGCCTACCCTTGCGGATGGCCGACCCTCTCACCCAGCAGTATGGGCAACCAAACATCACACCCAACAGTTTGGTGACCTGATATAGCCATCCAAACCCAAGTCCCCCCCACCCCCCAGTCTCCCCCTCCCCCAACTCTGCAGAACACCTGAGACAAGGCTCAGCCGGCGCTCACAGCCAAGACCCCGACTCCACCTTGCAGAGCACTCAAGACCCTGCTCAGCTGGCACCCCAACCCTCCTCTTGCAGTGCACCCAAGACCCCGATGCCCCCCCCACCTTGCAGACCGCCTCCCCCAGAACCTCAGAGCCACCAGCTTTTAACAGTCGGGAATCCAAAGAAACATGAGGGATGCCCGCCATCCACTTAATCCCAAGCCCATCACTGAATTGCAATGAATTAGATGCAAATATATTAAAAGGTAAATGGTCTACAATTTAAATTACACTCTCTTTGCTGACTAAATCCGGAACTTATGCCACGATGCCAGATTTCCGGGCAGTCGTTACCGACGCGATTCTCGGTCTCCCCACGCCACCATTCCCGCTCCAAATGGCCACATTAAATTAAGCCCACAGTATTTATATGGCTGGTCTAGTTATCTTTCTGGTCAATGGTAACCGCCAAGATGATAATGGTGGGAGATTCAGCAATGATAATGCTGTTGAACATCAAAGGGAAATGGTTAGATTCTCTCTTGTTGGAGATAATCACTGTCTGGCACTTGTGTAGCACAAATGTTACTTGCCATTTATCAGCCCAAGCCTGAATGTTGTCCAGGTCTTACTGCATATGGACACGGGCTGCTTCAGTATTTGAGGAGTCGCGAATGGCGCTGAACACTGCAATCATCAACGAACATCCTCACTTCTGACCTTATGATGGAGGGAAGGTCATTGATGAAGCAGCTCAACATGGTTGTGCCTAGGACACTACTCTGAGGAATTCCTGCAGCGATGTCTTGGGGCTGAGATGATTGCCTCCAACAACTGCCATCTTCCTTTGTGCTAGGTATAACTCCAACCAGTAAAGAGTTTTCTCCCTGATTCCCATTGACTCCAATTTTTCTCCAGTTCCTTGATGTCATCCATGGTCAAGTGTTGCCTTGGTGTCAAAGACTCACTCTTGCCTCATCTCTGGAATTCTGCTTTTTTGTCCATGTTGGACCAAGGCTGTAATGAGGCCTAGGGTCAGGTGCCCCTGGTGGAACCCAAACTGAGCACTGGTAAGCAGGTTATTGGTGAGGATTTGCCACTTCATAGTACTGTCAATGACACCGTCCATCACTTTGCTGATGATCAAAAGTAGACTGATGGGCAGTAATTGGCCAGATTGGATTTGTCCTTTTTGTTAACAAGGGATACCTGGGCAATTGTCCACATTGTCGGCAGATGCAGTGTTGTAGCTGTACTGGAACAGCTTGACTAAGGACGCAGCTAGTTCTGCAGCATACGTCTTCAGTCAGGGCCCCCAGCCTTTGCTGGAACCTGTGCATTCAGCCATTTCCTAATATTGCATGAAGTGAATTGAATTGTCTGAAGAATGGCATCCGTGATGTTTGGGAACAGATAGGAGGCTGAGATGGATCATCCACTTGGCCCTTTTGGCTGAAGATGGTTGCAAATGCTTCAACTTCGTCTTTTGCACACAGCTGGGCTCTGCCATCATTGAGTATGGGTATGTTTGTGGAGCCTTCCAGTTAATAGTTTAATTATCCACCACCATTCACAACTGGATATGGCAAGACTGCAGAGCTTTGGTCTGTTCCATTGGTTGTGGGAATGCTTAGCTTTGTCTATCACATGCTGCTTCCGTTGCTTAGCGTGCATTTAGTCCTGTGTTGTAGCTTCACCAGGTTGGCACCTCATTTTTAGGTATGCCTGGTGCTGCTCCAGGCATGTGCGCCTGCACTCTTTACTGAACTAGGAAGATCCCCTGGCTTGATGGTAATGGTAGAGTGAGGGATATTCCAGGCCATAAGGTTGCAGATTGGGCTTGAATACAATTCTACTGCTGATGGCCCACAGAACCTCATAGATCCCAGTTTTGAGTTGCTAGATCTGTTCTGAATCTGTCCCATTTAGCACAGTGATAGTGCCACATATGATGGAGGGTGTCCTCAGTGTGAAGAAAGGATTTCGTCTCCACAAGGGTGGAGGTGGTGTGACTCCTACCAATACTGTTATGGACAGATACATCTGCAACAAGTAGATTGGTGAGGACGAGGTAAAGTAGGATTTTCCCTCTTGTTAGTTCACTCACCACCTGCCGCAGGCCCAGTCCTTCAGGACTCAGCCAGCTCAGTCAGTAGTGGTGCTTCCGAGCCACTCGTGGTGATGGACATTGTAGTCCCCACCCAGAGTATATTCTGTGCCCTTGCTACCCTCAGTGCTTCTCCCAAATGGTGTTCAACATGAAGGAGCACTGATTCATCAATTGAGGGAGAGGGGTAGGTGGTAATCAGTAGGTTTCCTTCTCATATAAAAAAATGAAATGCTGGAAATACTCAGCAGGTCTGGCAGCATCTATGGAGAGAGAAACAGAGTTAACGTTTCAGGTCAGTGACCCTTCTTCAGACCTGCTGAGTATTTTCAGCATTTGTTTTTATTTCAGATTTCCAGCATCCGCAGTATTTTGCTTTTATTTTGGTTTCCTTCTCATGTTTGGCCTGGTGCCATGAGGCTTCATGGGGTCCAGAATCAATGGGGACTCCCAGAGCCTCTCCCTCCCAACTGTATATCACTGTGCTGCCACCTCTGGTGTGTCTATTTTGCTGGTGGGACAAGACATACTTAGGGATGGCAATGGAGGAGACTGGAGCATTGGTTGTAAAGTATGATTCTGTGAGTATGACTATGTCAGGCTACTGCTTGACTAGTCTGTGAAGCAGCTCTCCCAATTTTGGCACAAGCCCCCAGATGTTAGTGAAGAGGGCTTTGCAGAGTCTTCTGGGCATCGTATTTCATCTAACCCTATCAGCATACTATTTTATTCCTTTCTTCCTCATGTGCTTATCTAGAACCCTTAAATACATCTATGCTATTTTTCTCAACTACTCCTTATGGCAGAATGTTCCATATTCTAACCACTCTTTGGGTAAAAAAGTTTCTCCTGAATTCCCTATTGGATTTATTAATTTACTATCTTACGTTATGGACTCCCTGACAGGTGAAAATATCTCCTTTACATCTACCCTATCAAATCCTTTCATTATCTTTACGACCTCTATCAGATCACCTGTCATTCTTCTCTTTCTAGACAAAAGAGCCCCAGCCGATCAGCCTTTCCTGATAAGCTCGAGTCGCTCTAAACAGGCTCCAGAAGCTGGCCGAGCGCGTCTACCCTGAGGCACAGTGTTGCTTTCGTGCAGAGAGTTCGACCGTCGACATGCTGTTCCCCCTTCGTCAGATACAGGAGAAATGCCGTGAACAACAGATGCCCCTCTACATTGCTTTCATTGATCTCACCAAAGCCTTTGACCTCGTCAGCAGACGTGGTCTCTTCAGACTACTAGAAAAGATTGGATGCTCACCAAAGCTAAGTATCATCACCTCATTCCATGACAATATGAAAGGCACAATTCAACATGGTGGCTCCTCATCAGAGCCCTTTCCTATCCTGAGTGGCGTGAAACAGGGCTGTGTTCTCGCACCCACACTTTTTGGGATTTTCTTCTCCCTGCTGCTTTCACATGCGTTCAATTCCTCTGAAGAAGGAATTTTCCTCCACACAAGATCAGGGGGCAGGTTGTTCAACCTTGCCCGTCTAAGAGCGAAGTCCAAAGTTCGGAAAGTCCTCATCAGGGAACTCCTCTTTGCTGACGATGCTGCTTTAACATCTCACACTGAAGAGTGCCTGCAGAGACTCATCGACAGGTTTGCGGCTGCCTGCAATGAATTTGGCCTAACCATCAGCCTCAAGAAAATGAACATCATGGGGCAGGATGTCAGAAATGCTCCATCCATCAATATTGGTGACCATGCTCTGAAAGTGGTTCAAGAGTTCACCTACCTAGGCTCAACTATCTCCAGTAACCTGTCTCTCGATGCAGAAATCAACAAGCGCATGGGAAAGGCTTCCACTGCTATGTCCAGACTGGCCAAGAGAGTGTGGGAAAATGGCGCACTGACACGGAACACAAAAGTCCGAGTGTATCAGGCCTATGTCCTCAGTACCTTGCTCTATGGCAGCGAGGCCTGGACAACGTATGTCAGCCAAGATGTTGTAAATCTCTTTTGTGCCTTCTCCAATGTTTCTATATCCTTTTTATAACACGGAGACCAGAACTGTTCACAGTACTAAGCAGTATAGTCTAACCAAGGTTCTATGCAAGTTTAACAGAACTTCCCTACTTTTCAATTCTATCCCTCTAGAAATGACCCCCCAGTGTTTTGTTTGCTTTTTAATGGCCTTATTAACCTGTGTCACTACTTTTAGTGATTTGTGCATCTGTACCCCAGATTCCTCTGTTTGCCTCTACCTCATAGAACATAGAACAGTACAGCACAGCACAGACCCTTCGGCCCACGATGTTGTGCCGAAGCTTTAACCTACTCTAAGATCAAACTAACTACCTTTCCCTTCATTCTACTATCATCCACGTACTTATCCAAGAGTCGCTTAAATGTCCCTAATGTATCTGCTTCTACTACCACCGCTGGCAGCACATTCCACGCACCCACCACTCTCTGTGTAAAGAACCTACCTCTGACAGCTCCCCGAAACCTTAAAATTATGCCCCCTGGTGATAGCCCTTTCCGCCCTGGGAAAAAGTCTCTGGCTATCCACTCTATCTATGCCTCTCATCATCTTGTACACCTCTATCAAGTCACCTCTCATCCTTCTTCGCTCCAATGAGAAAAGCCCTAGCTCCCTCAATCTTTCTTCGTAGGACATGCCCTCCAGTCCAGGCAGCATCCTGGTAAATCTCCTCTGCACCCTCTCTAAAGCTTCCACATCCTTCCTACAATGAGGCGACCAGAACTGAACACAATATTCCAAGTGTGGTCTAACCAGGGCTTTATAGAGCTGCAGCATAACCTCGCAGCTCTTAAACTCAATCCCCCTGTTAATGAAAGCCAACACACCATACGCCTTCTTAACAACCCTATCAACTTGGGTGGCAACTTTGAGCGATCTATGGACATGGACCCCAAGATCCCTCTGTTCCTCCACACTGCCAAGAATCCTGTCTTTAAGCCTGTATTCTGCATTCAAATTCGACCTTCCAAAATGAATCACTTCACACTTTTCCAGGTTGAACTCCATCTGCCACTTCTCAGCCCAGCTCTGCAGCCTGTCAATGTCCCGTTGCAACCTACAACAGCCCTCCACACTATCCACAACTCCAGCAACCTTCGTGTCATCGGCAAACTTACTAACCCAGCCTTCCACTTCCTCATCCAAGTCATTTATAAAAATCACAAAGAGCAGAGGTCCCAGAACAGATCCCTGCGGAACATCACTGGTCACCGAGCTCCATGCTGAATACTTTCCATCTACTACCACCCTCTGTCTTCTATGGGCCAGCCAATTTTGTATCCAGACAACCAACTTTCCCTGTATTCCATGCCTCCTTACTTTCTGAATGAGCCTACCATGGGGAACCTTATCAAACGCCTTGCTAAAATCCATATCCACATCCACTGCTCTTCCTTCATCAATGTGTTTTGTCACATCTTCAAAGAATTCAATAAGGCTTGTGAGGCATGACCTGCCCCTCACAAAGCCATGCTGACTGTCTCTAATCAAACCATGCTTTTCCAAATAATCATAAATCCTGTCTCTCAGAATCCTCTCCAATAATTTGCCCACTACCGACGTAAGACTGACTGGTCTATAATTCCCAGGGTTATCCCTATTCCCTTTCTTGAACAAGGGAATAACATTTGCCACCCTCCAATCATCCGGTACTACTCCAGTGGACAGTGAGGACGCAAAGATCATCGCCAAAGGCACGGCAATCTCTTCCCTCGCTTCCCGTAATATCCTTGGGTATATCACGTCTGGCCCCGGGGACTTATCTGTCCTCATATCATTCAAAATTTCCAGCACATCCTCCCTCTTAACCTCAACCTGTTCGAGCATATCAGCCTGTTTCACGCTGTCCTCACAAACGACCAGGTCCCTCTCACTAGTGAATACTGAAGCAAAGTATTCATTTAGGACCTCCCCTACCTCCTCCGACTCCAGGCACAAGCTCCCTCATTTAGACTCTTATTTTTCAAGCAGTTTGTGGACTCCTTACTCTTCCCATCAAAATGCAGTACCTCTCACTTGTCTATATTGAAAATCATTTGCCACTTGCACACCCATACTGCAGATTTATTTATGTATTTTGTTGCATTCTTCCTCAGAATTATATCCCACCCTCCAAATTTGATGTCACCTGTAAATTTTGAAATTGCACTTCCAATTACAAGTCCAAATTAAGTGGTACCAGCACCTGCGAACACCTCTTCCCATCTTCTGCTAGTCTGAGTAACTACCCTGAACCTCTACTCTCTGCTTTAGGGAATACTAATCTCCAGGCTTCTTTAGTTTACTGTTTCACACTTGATTCAGTCAGTGAACAGGAAGTGCAGAAAATGACTCATGATTGAGGCCATGCCATTAATTCCTAAGAGCATATGCTTTGTACTGGATTGATTGCCTTGCAAGTGCCACCAGTAACCAATGTATTGGTTTCATGCATTTGGGGGCAATCCCAAAGTGAACTTGCCTGATTTTCTAAACCACGTGACCAAGAATTCCCATTTGTCACCTGGAAGACCCGAGGTCATGTTAATCCAAGAACTCCTGACTGTCAAGTCAATATTGCATAGTCAGGACAAGCTAACGAGGCTCAGTTAAAAAAACAAGAGGAGAAACTGCAGGAAAAGACAAAGCTTCACAGGGGTTCTAATGAACTGGTTGGAAAAAAAGCTCAGCTAAAGTGGAACATGGCAGTGTTGGAGTCAAACTCAACAAACTGTTGAGATTGACAGTCTCAAAAATCAATCTGCCAAAATTAACTCTACATTAATGCCTGGAGAAGACAGTGCCTCGGGCTGGCAGACAATGCTAAAACCATGTAGCAAGAAAGTTTACAGAATTCTATATTATAGATCTGATGAAAGCTAAAGACTAATAGTAACTCAAACTCCCCTGATTCAGTAAAAATATTATCCTTAGGATAGCCAAAAATCAAGAGAATTAAATGCATGGATCTGCACAGTATTCTTCAAAAACCTTCTTTAATGGGCTCAAAAAACATTAAGTCGAGGAGAATTAACAGTTAAGCACAGCCAGAATGAGAAGAAGCTTGAGATGACACTAACAGGAACAGACGACAGCCAAGAAGCAAGCAGACACCAATGCTCCACATCTCCAACAATTCCAGTAAAGTACATAAATGCTGAAGAGAACACAGATATAATCATGGATTCCTTAGTAATAGCTTGATCTATAGGTTTTAACGTACCCAACAAAACCTACAAACTTTCCAATGTAAAAGATTGCTCTGCTCATTTCCTGGCCATGGGCACCCCATTCTATCTCATTCTAGCAGGGGGCTGTAGACAAAACTTCCCAGTGCTCTACACCACTGATTAATTCAGCTAGGACCACACCCCCACACCCCACTCCACCCTATCCCATCACTCCTTGCAAGAACAAAGTTAATTTGATGCTATGGAAATGAAGCTTAAATCATACCCCTTTTATCAGCAAGTCACATCATACTCTATTGCACTAAAGAGCATAAGAGCTATGCATTCTGGAGTGGGCTCAAGTGCTAACACACACGTTGCTGCATTGAATCAGCCTGCATGCTAATCAAAATATCCAGACATACAGGTTGTGAAAAGTTACACTGGTACAATACACAGCAGTACTTAGCCTGTATGCCAACTGCCCTCAGGAATTACATCTTTAGATATGAGTGAGGACCTGGAATGATGGATCTCCATGGGAGGGAAATTTAATCACAAAATTGTCAACATCTCCTGCCAGGTAGAAAATAAGCTCATAATGGAACTTCTCCTTTGAGGCTTCTGCTGTCATCAACAAGACTTTTTCCTTTTAGGATAGGATTAAAGTAAAAGAGAAAGGTTGTTAAAGCAGATAGATTGATGGCTATGTTGCAATAGAAATCAGCCTGACCCAATCTCAAAACAAATCTGAAAGCTATTAAAAATAAACACTCGATTGGAATTGACAGCTGGGAAAGATCTGACAATACCTAAACTGGAAAAAATATAAAGAAATCCAAAGTAGAGAAGGTCACTGACAGAATGCCAGAAGAGAAAGTCTCAAAAGCAAATGGGTACATGCAAGATAAACCCTCTTTCATTAAAGCCATATAAACCAAAATTTCTTGACAACGACAGAAAAATTGTTCTCAGGATATAGACAATGCCCACCACCAGCCCCTTACAACACAGTATTGCGCTAATTGTCCTGACAACTAATTCACTTGCGGGGCTAGAGTCACATATAAATCAAACTGGGAGGACTAATATGCTTTCCTTCCAGTTGGGTTTTTATTGGAAATTTGGCACAGGGTTTACGGGGCATAGCTGCTGCAGCAGATCATTTTGTTACAGTTACATTTCAAATTAGGCACACAAAGGGAGTCGTCTTGTTCTGATGCTAGCCATCAGTTTTATTGATTTTAATTTCACAACATGCAAGGGTGAGATTTGAACTCATAACCTCCAGGTTGCCAGTCCAATCATAAAGATGCTACACTACAAAACCACTTTGGATACACAGCAGAAAATAACACTATTCACAAACATCATGGAGTCAATTTTCCTCTCTTTCATGCCATGCTTCACGCAGAAAGGTGAGGAAAAATGGATGACGACCCACTACATTAGGATTCTGGCCTCTATACAATGTCGAGATACCACAGAGAGGGCAGAACCGTTGGGCAGGTATGCAAATGAGAGAGGAGGGCCCCAACAGAGTCTTCAGTCTCATTTTCCTGCAAGCATGCTAGGTAAGCAGGCATTAGGAAGACTGCTCATAAGAAGCAGGCATTAGGCCTTGTACATGCCTACCTCTCAGAGGAATTGGGAGTGCAGGCAACAAGGCTAAGGAATAAACTAGCTAAGTGGATCAATTTTTGCAGGCTTCAGAGACCAATGGGCTTCGAAGCCTTCTAGCTGCTGTTCCTAGTAATATTGCAAATGGCTCCTTGCACTCAGACACCAGTGGTTGAATTTTTGTTTGGGTGCGGAGGCGGGACTGGAGGCAGTCGAGGCCTCAATTTTGGATCCAGAGTGGCATGCCAGCTTTCCAATGTGGTCCATGCTCCCAGCGATTTTGGAAGAGGCATCCAGACCTGTATACCAGCAACCAGCCCAAACTGGCAGTTCAGCAATTTTTCATTCAAACAAGCCAGTTAAGAGCTCATTAAAGGATAGAAAGCAATTTTAGTTGGGAGGCACAGGGACCACAAAGGGTCGCAACCACGTCCTTGGGTAGGAGGCAGCATCACAGCGAAGAGCCAGTCATGGAGGCAGGCCCATTTAACATCATTGCCTAAAAGGTGGCAGACTTGAAAAATTGCTCATGCAGTGGCACAGGGTAGTCACTGAGTGTGAACAAGTCACATAGAGTTAGCTCTGTAGACACTGGATCTTTTTTGCAGACTGACCCTACAAGGATTAGTGGGACATAGCAGGAGGGGTCCAAGCAGCCATGGGAGTATTCTGGAAGCAAGGAAGGCCATCCGTGGACATGGGGCTGTACCCCTCGAGTTGGAGGCGAGCTAGGTTAAACCTGGAGGCAGGGTTAATTAGTAATCTCATAGCAAAAGATCCTCTGGGAAAAAGTGATCATAACACAACTGAATTCCATATTAAGTTTGAAAGTGACATACTCCAGTCCCAAACAAGAATCTTAACCTTAAAGGCGGCCAATTACATAGAGGAGATCTGGATAAGGTTGATTGGGTAAATAGATTAAAATATGTGGCAGTAAATAAACAATAGGAAACATTTAAAGAAATAATTCAAACTGTTCATAGATGGTGGCATTGTGGTAATGTCACTGAACACGCAATCCAGAGGACAGGCTAATGCCATGGGGACAGGGGTTCAAATACCACCATGGCAGCTGGCGGAATTCAAATTCAATTAATTAATAAAAATCTGCTATTGAAAGCTGGTCTCAGTAATGGTGCCTTGAAACTATCATTAATTGTCATAAAAAACATTTGGCTCACTAATCTCCTTTAGCGAAGGGAGTCTACTGGCCTACATGTGACTGCAGACCCACAGCAATGATTCTTAACTGCCTTCTGAAACGGCCTAGCAAGCCACTCAGTTGTCAAGGGCAATTAGGGATGGACAACAACTGTTGCCCTTGCTGGCGTTGCCCACATACCATGAAATAATTCACGGCCCATAGTGCATTTTACACAGCTGTGAATTTGGTACGCCGTTACTTATAATGTTGAAAAGAATAGTCGAAAGCCTGAGGATTGGGAGTGTTTTAGATACCAGCAAAGGGCCACCAAAAAGTTGATGAAAAGGGAAAAAAATAGAATGAGAGCAAACTCACCAGGAATATAAAAACAGATTGTAAGAGCTTTTATAAGTATATAAAAAGGAAGAGAGTAGATTCAGTAAATGTTGGTCCTTGGAGGCAGAGACAGGAGAAATTATCATGGGGAATGAGGAAATGGCAGACACTGAACAAATATTTTGTGTCTGTCTTCACAGTAGAAGACACAAATTACACACCAGAAATAAAGGGTAACCAAGGGGCTAATAAGAGTGAGGAACTTAAAATAATTGATATCGAAGAAAAAGTATTGGAGAAACTTAAGGGACTAAAAGCTGATAAATCCCCACCACCTAATTGCCTACATTCTAGGGTTCTCAAAGAGTTGTTGCAGAGATAGAGGATGCACTGGTTACGATTTTTCAAAATTCCCTAGATTCTAGAATGGTCCCAGAGGATTGGAAATTAGAAAATGGAACACCACTATTCAAGTAAGGAGGGAGAGAGAAAACAGGGATCTACAGGCCAGTTAACCCAACATCAGTCACTGGTGTCAGGCAAACCGCTCCCCCCCCCACCTGCCAAAACTGAGGCACACATGATTTCGCGACATGAACATTAAAACTTAACACTGCAAGCCCCTGACTGGAAAGACATTTGCATAGTAACTAGCAGCACTGGAACAAGGAACCATGCCCTGACCCATTCAACCAACAATGGACATTTTATTACCAGGCATTAAAGATGGGGGGAGCAAGCATTCCAGGTTGACTGCTAGGATAGCAGAATCCACAACCACAGAAGTAGTGGTCAGAACAGTTTTAGTCACATGACTAGCTGACTGTTGAGATTTGAGCTTCCAACAAGGGACCTGAGGTCAGAAAGCTCCTGGGTTCTGGAACTGAAGCAGAACCCTCTCCTAGTTGCCTGCTCATCTCTCAGGGAACTAAATCTTGTGAAGACATGTAAACCTCAAAGAGAGAAAAGTTTCCTATGTGAACAAGGTTTAAGCAGAATACTGGGCCCTAACGAAACGCAAGAATTACCTACAAAAGGACTATACCGTGAGCGAAGCACAGTAACAAGATATTGCCTCAAAATGTTCCAATTTATCTTTTCTTCTCTTTTCTGTCCCTATCTGCATGTGTATATTGCGTGTGCATGCTAGCGTGGGTGCGTTGGATATCCAGAGGCATGAACCGTATTAGAGTTGAAGAAAGTTTAATAAATTTCACTTTTCTTTAAACCGAAGAAAGCCGGTTTTTGCTCATTTCTTTGCCTTATAATTGGAAAGCTTTGAACAAGAATTCACAAAGGGAGAGCTCAAAACACTGTGTTTAAAATTAAACCCTGTTACATAAGAACATAAGAAATAGGAACAGGAGTAGGCCATTCAGCTCCTCAAGCCTGCCCCACCATTCAATAAGATCATGGCTGATCTGTCCCAGTCCTCAACTTCTCTTTCGGGCCTGCTCTGCCTGACCCTCGACTCCCCGAGATTTCAAAATACTATCTACATCCTCCTTAAATACATTTAGTGACCTAGCCTCCACAACTCTGAGGCAGAGAATTCCAGAAATTCACCACCCTCTGAAAGAAATTCCTTCCCATCTCAGTTTTAAATGTGTGCCCCCTTATTCTGTAATTATGTCCCCTGGTTTGAGATTCCCCCACTAGTGGAAACATCTTCTCAACATCTACCCTGTCGAGCCCCCTTAAAATCTGATACGTTTCTAGAAGATCACCACTCATTCTTCGAAACTCCAATGAATAAAGATCTAACCTGTTTAGCTGCTCTTGATAAGACAGCCCCTTCGTCCCAGGAATCAGCCGAGTGAGCCTTTTCTGAACTGCCTCCAATGCTAGTATATCCTTCTTTAAATATGGGGAACAAAACTGTACGCAGTACTCCAGGTGTGACCTCACCAACACCCTGTACAGTTGTAACAGGACTTCCGAATTTTTAAATTCTAACCCCCTAGCAATAAAGGCCAAAATTCCATTTGCCTTCCTAGTTACTTGCTGCACCTGCATGTTAACCTTTTGTGTTTCATGCACAAGAACACCCAGATCCCTCTGTACTGCAGTATTTTGCAGTCTTTCTCCATCTAAATAATAATCTTTTATTCTTCCTACCAAAGTGGATTACCTCACACTTTCCCACATTGAACACCATCTGCCAAATTTTTGCCCACTCACTTAACCTATCTATATCCCTTTGCAGATTCTTTGTGTCCTCATCACAACATGCCTTCCCACCTATTTTTGTGTTATCAGCGAATTTGGATACACTACACTCTGTCCCTTTCTCTAAGTCATTAATGTAGATAGTAAATAGCCGAGGCCCTAGAACCGATCCTTGTGGCACCCCACTAGTTACTGTAATGTTGAACACAGTAAAAATCTGGAAATTAGAAGTGCAAGTAACATGGGTAATACAGTAATAGTGTGCAAATTCAATTTACAGATAGACGGGGTAAACCTAATCACTACTAATGCTGTGGAGGATGAATTCCTGGAGTTTGATTCAGATGGGTTTCTGCAGCAGTACATTGAAGAACCAGCTAGGGATTGAGCTATTTTAGCTTTAGTTTTATGTAATTAGAAAGGGCTAATTAATAACCTTGCTGTAAAGCAGCCTTTGGGAAACAGTGACCATAACATGATAAAATGTTACATTAAGTTTGAAAGTGATATCATTCATTCTGACACTAAGGTCTTAAATCTGAACAAAGGAAACTATGAAGTTATGAGGGGCAGGTTGCCTCTGGTGGATTGGGAAAATACACTAAAAGAATTGACAGTAGACAGGCAATGGCTAACATTTGAAGAAGTATTACACGGTCTGCAAGAAATATACATTCCTCTAAGTCACAGAAAACTAACAGGAAAGATGAATCAACCACAGCTAACAAAAGAAGTTAAAGATTGCATAAGCTCAAAGGGAGCGCCTTATAAAGGTTGCCAGAAAACGTGGTGAGCCCGAGGACTGGCAGCAATTTAGAATCCAGCAAAGGATGACCAAGAAACTGATAAAGAAAATAAAAAGAGAATTTTTTTTAAAATTCATTCAGGGATGTGGGCGACGCGGGCCAGGCCAGCATTTATTGCCCATCCCTAATTGCCTTTGAGAAGGTGGTGGTGAACTGCCTTCTTGAACCGCTGTAGTCCATTTGGGGTAGGTATACGTACAGTGCTGTTAGGAAGGAAGTTCCAGGATTTTGACCCAGCGACAGTGAAGGAACGGCGATATAGTTCCAAGTCAGGATGGTGTGTGACTTGGAGGGGAACTTGCAGATGGTGGAATTCCCATGTATTTGCTGCCCTTGTCAGTCTAGTTGGTAGAGGTCGTGGGTTTGGAAGGTGCTGTCTAAGGAGCCTTGGTGCGTTGCTGCAGTGCATCTTGTGGATGGTACACACTGCTGCCACTGTGCGTCAGTGGTGGAGGGAGTGAATGTTTGTCGATGGGGTGCCAATCAAGCGGGCTGCTTTGTCCTGGATGGTGTCAAGCTTCTTGAATGTTGTTGGAGCTGCACCCATCCAGGCAAGTGGAGAGTATTCCATCACACTCCTGACTTGTGCTTTGTAGATGGTGGACAGGCTTTGGGGAGTTAGGAGATGAGTTACCCACCGCAGCGCTCCTAGCCTCTGACCTGCAGTTGTAGCCACGGTATTTATATGGCTACTCCAGTTCAGATTCTGGTCAATGGTAGCCCCTAGGATGTTGATAGGGGGGATTCAGCGATGGTAATGCCATTGAATGTCAAGGGGAGATGGTCATTGCCTGGCACTTTTGTGGCGCGAACGTTACTTGCCACTTATCAGCCGAAGCCTGGATATTGTCCAGGTCTTGCTGCATTTCTACACTGACTGATTCAGTATCTGAGGAGTTGCGAATGGTGCTGAACATTGCACAATCAGCGAACATCCCCACTTCTGACCTTGTGATTGAAGGAAGGTCATTGATGAAGCAGCTGAAGATGGTTGGGCCTAGGACACTACCCTGAGGAACTCCTGTAGTGATGTCCTGGAGCTCAGATGATTGACCTCCAACAACCACAACCATCTTCCTTTGCGTTAGGTATGACTCCAACCAGCAGAGAGTTTCCCCCCGATTCCTACTAACTTCAGTTTTGCTCGGGCTCCTTGATGCCATACTCGGTCAAATGCTGCCTTGATGTCAAGGGCGGTCACTCTCACCTCACCCCTTGAGTTCAGCTCTTTTGTCCATGTTTGAACCAAGTCTGTAAAGAGGTCAGGAGCTGAGTGGCCCTGGCGGAACCCAAACTGAGCAGGTTATTGCTAAGCAAGTGCTGCTTGATGGCACTGTTGATGACACCTTCCATCACTTTACTGATGATAGATAGATACTGATGGGGCTGGTTGGCCGGGTTGGACTTGTCCTGCTTTTTGTGTACAGGACATAACTGGGCAATTTGCTGTGTAGATGCCAGTGTTGTAGCTATACTGGAACAGCTTGGCTGGGGGCGCGGCAAGTTCTGGAACAAAGGTCTTCAGTACTATTGCCGGAATATTGTCAAAGCCCATAGCTTTTGCAGTATCCAGTGCCTTTAGTCTACCTGAGGTAGTGCGGAGTAATGGGCAGAGAATGGGGGAGCCCATCCATGGCATGTGCACTGCAGTATCTCCGGCATATAAGCGCATGTGCTCATGTGTTGCTTGAGTGGTCAACCTCAAGGAGAGCCATATGCTGCACGACACTGAGTAGATGCAGGAGCAGCACATCACAGGCACAGAATGCCATATTCTGTAGCATTGACTGGTCAGTGACACGGATAGTGCAAATGTTTGGAGTGGCTGCCAGCTGGTGATTCCCTCTGACATTCAGGTGCCACATGAAAGGGCTGAGCCGGGGAGCAATGAGGTGGAGGGAGTCACCCCTCACAGGGTACCAGTATCATCTGCCACCCCCTTGGCACTTCTGACTGAGGCACCATCAGTGCAGGAGGGCCCTGTGGCCAAGGCTGCCCCTGCCTCAGCGCAGGTGAGGCAACCTGTTGTGGCCCCCACATCGTCACTCCAGTGACAAAGACAACCGCCGCAGGCATCTCAGCTGCATCTGCACACACTGGAGCAACCTCCCTCCACCTCATTGTTAGCCACATGGGGAGTAACCTGCAGGAGTGGCCAAGAACGAGGGTGCCATGTCGCTTGTCTCACTTTGTGGCTTACTTGGTTGACATTATTGTTGTGATCAGTTAAAAATGACTCAATATAATGAAAAGGCAAATGATTGGATCCAGACTTGTGATTCTAATGATTGATGGCCTTAAGGCATATGAAAGATGAGGTGGGGGAGGGACACATATGGGTGTGTTAGTTGAAATAGTATGGCAGTTGGAGACTTGACTTCCTGGCTTTGTGAGGCACACTGCAAATTCGGCTTCATGTGCATCTTGGATTTGCTCTCTCAGTCTGAGTTTCTGAGCCGCTTGTCTTCCTGTATGAGGGGATTTCAGGAGAAACATGCCCGAATTAGTGCAGGCTGGACCTCTCTTCCATCTTGCTCGATGCTTTGAAACCTCAGCCAGACCTGTAGAGGGCCTTGCAGACTGGATCAACCTGCTTCACTACTTCCTCCTCCTCATCCTCATCGGCAGTGTGCTGCTCTGCCGCTTCTCCTTCATCAAGGTCCACACCTCTCTCTCTCTCGAGGGCCATCTTATGAAGAGCGCAGCAGGCCACTACACTCAAGAAATTCTTGGGGGAACTTACTGGAGGACGCTCCCCGACCGGTTGAAGCACCAGAATTGCACCTTGAGGAGTCCAATGGCCTGTTCAGTGGCGGCTCTCATGCTGAGATGGCAGTGGAAGACAGGAGTATAGGAACAGGAGTAGGTCATTCAGCCCATCAAACCTGCTCCACTATTGAGTTAGATCATGGCTGATCATCTACCTCAACACTACTTTCCTGCACTATCTCCATATCCCTTCATGTCATTAGGATCCAAATATCTATCAATTTTTGTGAACAGCTCAATGATTGAGCTTCCACAGCCCTCTGAGGTAGAGAATTCCACAGATTCACCACACTCTGAATGAAGAAATTTCTCCTCATCTCAGTCTTAAATGGCTTACCCCATGAATGAATAAAATAATGATAACAACAACATTTGGGCAAACATCTTCTGCTGCTGCTCCAGGAAGACATGCCTTGTGTGTGACACCTGCAGCTCTGCATCTCCATCCAGCTGAGCATGGTTGTGTCTGTCCTCCATCCTCCGAGGAGGATTGCCGACAGCTGCCTCTGCCTCCCTCACCTCCTTCGTGATGTGTTGTTCATCCTTTGCCACCCATTCTAAAGTGTGTGAGGCCCCACTAAGATGAGTTTATCCACGCTGGTGAAGGGTGCGTCTGACTGATGTGAAGGTGCTGGCTCAGTTGTTTCTTCCTCCACTGAAGACGACAAGGACATCACTTGTTCCTGCCTTGACCCCCCCTCCTCACTGGCACTGCGGGAAACACAAGAGGTTGGTCAGGAAAACTCACCTATTTCAACAGCTGCTTCTGCAGAGATGCTGTATTCCATTCCATTTTATTTATAGGAATGGAGGAAACCAAGCAGGAGGGAACTTGGGCAAGGGCAGGCGGTTTAGAGGAGATTTGAGGAAAAACTTTTTCACTCAGTGGATGGTTGGAATCTGGAACACACTTCCTGAAGGGGTGGTAGAGGCAGGAACCCTCACAACATTTAAGAAGTATTTAGATGAGCTCTTGAAACACCATAGCATACAAGATTACGGGCCAAGTGCTGGAAAATGGGATTAGAATAGTTAGGTGCTTGATGGCCAACACAGACATGATGGGCCGAAGGGCCTATTTCTGTGCTGTATAACTCTATGACTAACTCCATCCCCATCATCTGGAGATGGCAAAATCATTTCACCCTCTCTTGGACGGACTCCCATCTTGTCATCGCCAACTTCCTAATGGGACACCACCCAATGTCAAGGGCCCTTCTCCTCCATTGAAGTTGGAGCAGTGAGATATGGCACTCCACCATCTGACCGAGCCCTTTCCTTAGAGTTATGAGCTTGTTGCTCCTGCAAGTTCAAGAGCAAGAGAGTTGCTCTTGAGTTGTTGCCCTTCTTCACCACTTTCAGCAGGTCAGACACATGTGATTTCAGTGCCTTCCATGCTGCCTCCTCCACAAGTGTGATAGTTGCCAGTGGCTCCATCATGTTCCGGGGCACACATCTTTTTAATTATCTGGAGCTCTATGCGCCCTCAGGCCGATTAACCCGTGGTTGATTTGGTCAATACACAATTAGAGTCATGTCATGTGGCTGTGGTGCTGCACTCATCTTGCCAGCCCGCAGAAGGTCAATTAAGTGCTTGTGGCAATGTACCCACATCCTGAAGATAAAGCTGCGGTGCTGACTTCACGTGTCACCTTCAGCCATGCTTGCTTCATCTGGCTGGCTGGCTAGCCTTCTCCTGCCTCTCCCTGGGAAATGTACACTCAGCCATTCAGCCCCTGCCTCCAGGAGAACCTCAAAATCTGAAAATCGTGGGGCTGCCCTTGCTCAGGAGCCTGCCTGCAGCTGGCCCTGCTGCTCTCCTCTCTTCTATCCTTCAATAACTCTGCTCCCACAATGATGGCTGCCATTAGCTCTTAAAATTGGACCCGCCATGTCAAGGTCCCTCCCTAATTGGACGGTGAATGTGCAATCTGGCCACAAATTGGCCATGTCATTGAAAATCACATCGGCAGTCATGGCCGATGCAGCACGGGGTAGGGATCCAGAAATGGTCCCGACATCAGGATGCCGAGCCCAGAATGGAAATTCTGCCCCATGCGTCTGCTTTTCAAAATCACATCACCTGCTGCCTCTCATAAATTCACCCTTAAACCATCCATCCGCTGCAGTCACCTTCCTCGTTTTTCTCTATAAGACTCCAGAATATGTCAATATCTCCTAGCTCCATGCTCAGTTCTCCTTAAACTGTCTCTAAGAATCTCTTTAGTCTGAGTTCTGGCCTATTCACAGCACTAAGGGGCTCCATGCCTACCTTACTGCAGCCACAGGAACACTAGAAATGACTTCTTTCTGTTTTTACTTCCCCTTCCCACCCTCACCCACCACCGACACCCACTATATTATCACCTCTGGGGCCTCAACAATCTGTCCTCCTCTTCTGCATCTATATGTTGCCCTCAGTGCCATTATCCACAAATCCATCTGATATCAAGAACACAAGAAATAGGAGTAGGAGCAGGCTGATCGGATTGTGGCTTCAACTCCACTTTCCTGTCGGCCCCCCACACCTTGTCTAAATCTATCTAACTCAGCCTTGAATATATTCAATGATCCAGCCTCCACTGCTTTTTAGGGAAGAGAATTCCACAGACCAACGACCCTCTGAGAGAAAAAATTTCTCCTCATCTTTCCTAAATAGGAGACCCCTTATTTTTAATCTGCATCCCCTAGTTCTGGACCCCCCCCCCCCCCACAAGGGGAAATATCCTCCCAGTCGCCACCCAGTCAAGTCTCCTCATGATATTATATGTTTCAATAAGATCACCTCTCTTTCTTCTAAACTCCAATGTAAAGAGACCCAACCTGCTCAACCTTTCCTCGTAAGATAACCCCTTCATCCCAGGAATCAATCTAATAAACTTTCTCTGAACTGCGTCTAATGCAATTATATGCATTCTTAAGTAAGGAGACCAAAATTGTACACAGTACTCCAGATGCAGTCTCATTAAGGCCCTGCACAGCTGTAACAACACTTGCCTACTTTTATACTCAATTTCCCCTTGCAATGAATGCCAACATTCCATTTGCCTTCCTAATCACTTGCTGTACCTGCACACCAACTTTTTGTGATCCATGTACCAGGACACCCAGATCTTTCTGTACTGTAGAGTTCTGCAGTCTCACTCCATTCAAATAATATACTGTTTTTCAATTCTTCCTGCGAAAGTGGGAAATTTCACTGGCACGGCCAGCATTTGTTGCTGATCCCTAACTGTCCCACATTATACTCCACCTGCCAATTTTTTGCCCACTCACTTACAGTCAGAGACTGGGAATTCTATGGCAACTAATCCACCTCCCAACTCCCCAAAGCCTGTCCACCATCTACAGATGTGATGGAATATTCTCCACTTGCCTGGATGAGTGCGGATCCAACAACACTCAGGAAGCTGATACCATCTTGATCGGCACCCCATTCACCACCTTAAACATTCACTCCCTCCACCACCGACATACAGTGGCAGCAGTGTGTACCATATACAAGATGCACTGCAGCAACTCACCAGGCCTCCTTCAACAGCACCTTCCAAACCTATGACCACTACCACCTAGAAAGACAAGGAGAGCAAATGTATGGGAACACCACCACCTGCAACTTCCTCTACAAGGCACACACCATTCTGACTTGGAAATACATCACCATTCCTTCACCGTCGCTGGGTCAAAATCCTGGAACTCCCTCCCTAACAGCACTGTGGGTGAACCCGCACAGATGGATTGCAGCTAACCACCACCTTCCCAAGGATAGTTAGGGATCAGCAACAAATGCTGGCCTTGCCAGCGACTCCCACAACACATGAAAGAATTTTTTTTTTAAATCCCTTTTTAGACTCTTATGTCCTCTTGACAGCTTACTTTCCTACCTATCTTTGTGTTACCAGAAAATTTAGCTACCAAACATTCAGTCCCTTCATCCAAGTCATGATACAGATTGTAAATCAAGTCATGAATACATCAAACTTTCCTCCAACTGAGCATCAGAAGCAGCATAGTCATCACTTTTCCCCATAAACTTCATTCTCCTTCCAAGTCACTTGCTCAGACTGAACCTTACTGAACAAAATCTTGAGTCCTCTTCAACGCAGAGGGGAGCTCCAAACTCCACATGGTATCCATCAACAAGACCACTAATTCATCGGCAACGTTACCTACCTTCAATGCTATAGATAGCTTTATTCATGCTTCTGTCATCACAAAATTTGATTCCTCCAAAATCCTCCTTGCCAGCCTCCCACATTTCATAAACTCCAAGCAGTCCAAACCTCAGTTGGCCGAAAACTGTCTTGCTTAACCTTCACTTCCATCCTCACTGACCTTACACTGGATCAGTTGCTAAATGCACTGAACTTAAAATCCTAATCCTCAAATCTCTTTGTATCCTTACATCACCTTGGTCAGAAGTTTAAGCCCCTACCCTGGGAACGGGCCGGCAGGCGTGGGGGGGGGGGGGGGCAGGGTTAAAATCCGGTGGAATATTGGGGGGGGCACTGTGCCCGTCATCTACCAGCTTCTGCTGGCAGCCTGACCGCGGGCTTGGTGGAGGGGAGGAAGGGGGGCCCCCTCCTCTTCGGGCACCCTGTGCCTCACAGAGGGTTCCCCCAGCGGAAAGGGATGGTCCAGCTTGATGCCCTACCCCCACTGTCCTCCCCAAACCCCCGCCCCTCGCCGGGCCTGCCTGATTGGCTTCAGCAAGCCCGCCTCACTTACCTGAATTCTGGGCTTCCATCACTGGCTGGATCTGGGGCTGGGTACGGTTCCAGCAGTGGCCACGCTCCCGGCGACACAGTTGCCAGCCCTCTGACTGGAGGCGGGACATCCTGCCTCATGCGGGCAGAAGTCACAACCTAATTGCCCGAACCATACAAAATTGCATCGTGGCTTCCCGGGCTGGCGCCAGTGGGCTTGCCGCTGACTTTCCAGCTGGTGGGCAGGGCCACAGCCTCTGCATTGAAACCTGGCTCTATCTCTGCAACCTCCTCTAGTCTAACATCCCTTCCCACACTCTTCAGTCCTCTGTCTTTCTACCTCACTTACCCAATTAATAGTGGCAGAGCCTTCAATCATCTCAGCTGTAATCTCTGAACTGCCTTCCCCTACACCCCTGTGCTTCTCCACTCTTACTGCACCTTTAAAAACCTATCGTTCCAGTTTTGGTCATCTCTCCAAATTCTCACAGCTTCTTATATATTTTTCTCCTCTCCCTCTCTTGATATCTTGGGATATATTTGATGTTGAATGCAGTATGTCAAAAGCAAGTTGTTACTGTTGTTATCAAGTAGGATTTAAAACATCAAATGCATTTATCACTGTCCACTCATTTCCAGATTTTTTTCTCATTCATTATTCTATTTCAGCGAACAGGAGTCAGATTTTCATTTTGTAGGCTCTGGTTCTAATTACAGCCTCAAACTTCCATTTAAATCTGGTCATCCTTACAGCAGGGCTCCACATCAAATCCCACTTGCTGCAGGCAACAACTCCCAATCTTCAGACAAGCTGAGTACAAGAAATATTTCTTTAATAGTTCTTTGGCAGTACAGGACTTGAGAACTGCTGAAAATAGAGACGTGTTGTCGAAGCTTTTCGTCTTGCACTCATCAGGACAATACGCAAGAATAACAAAGAGAAGACAGGAAGAAATGGACAAACAGACAATACTTATAAGTCCTACTGCAGGAGAAAGAGAAGGGTATACATACATACAATTGAGCTTTAACAGTACGCTGTTTTAATTCAATGATTTACTTCACAACTAATTTACATCTTACTATTCGCAGTTTATATAAAAGGTAACAGTAATAATTTCCAACATTTCAATTCATCATTACTTGAGTTATGGCTTCTGACTCAGTGTCACCTTAAACATAAATGCCATTCAGATCTCTTTTTTGCTGGGGGGTGGGGATTGGCTGCTGTTGATTACACCAGTCTTTTTTGTGGAGAATTTTGAAGCTGATTTAGAGATTGGTGGAACTGTTTTATGTTTTGCTTACTCTTACAGCTTAAGCTGGAAATTACAAATGCAGTACCTGGTATTATTCAAACTACTAGACAGATTTTGTGACAGAAGCTGCCTTTACTTATGACCTGGTGTTCGCTAATTCTCTACAAGGTGCTATCTTTACCGTCATGTAAAACTCCATTCACTCGAAGGATCAATCGTTCTGCAGCAGTGCAACCTTCTGCTGGGTCACTACTTTGTCCCTGAAGTGAGACAGTCTCCATATCTAAACATGTGAACAAACATCAATAATCAGAACAAAAGAGTGATAGCACATGCTAAGAAAGTATGAAAAAACCTCACAAAAACACCAAGTAAGAACAAGTTTATGAATCATTTAATCTTTTAAGATTAAACCACATCATCTCTTGCATTGTGTTCTTGCTTGCTTTAGAAATGCTGCACTGCTGGTATGGAACTTTGCTAGCACAGTTGCAGAGACAGGGCTACAACACTGGAGCAGAGACATTTTTCTGCTTTCAAGGCAATATACAAACGTAGGTTGTTGTTGCTTGGACCTGTGCTTGCTGCTACTGAGGCCTGGGGTGTAACCAATATCAGCCCTATGAGGTGTACTTGCATTAAACATTATACTTAGACATAAAAGGTACTGTTGCCAAATACATTTAACAAATGCATTCACATTTGGAAAAAAATTGTTAATCAATTGCTCTTGGGGTCTTTAATACTTCAGTGTACGACAACTTTTCAACACTCATAAGCCAGCAAAATATAACTGTGTACCAGCAAAGAGAAACAAGTTTTAAATATAGTACATGGGCTGGATTTGCCTCATCACAGATCCCAGAAATAGTAAAGAGGGAAAAAAAGAGTATTCCTGATGCAACATAACTGCATCCATGTCTAAAATAGGTGCAAATCCATCACAAAACGGGTAAATTGGTGGGGAAAGAGGCTTTTATTGCACCCTTTGTGGACACAAGGTTCTGTGGTGCTCCTGGGGGGCGACCCAAAGATCAATATCCACATGTTGTTTCTTACATGTTCCCCCCACCCCCGCCCCCCCACTTTAGCTTTCTGGGTGGTGCCCCAGTTGCTTCCTAAGCCCATTATTCAACTCCCATTTCCTGCCCTGCTTTCTGCGCTGATATGATGTTATGCATGAATTGTGAACCTCAGTTCATTCCTAAAGTTCAGAAGTCCAGCAGTCTAAGCTAATTGGAGAATTTCCCAACACTCTGTCAGTCCCAAGCACTCTGAAGTCAGAGCTGCCAATCACTCATGAAGACACAATAGGCAGGATTTGTTGCACTGAATGCTAGCAAACAGGTGCTCACATGCTGTCTTGGTTATGAGTAGCTATTAATGTCTTAATCGTGTACAATTCAAATCACCCCTCGAACAATGCTTCTGTATACTCATTAATTTCCAGATCAATTGAAAGCTTTGTTCATGCGGCCAGCTTGAGTTTAATCCTTCATTTCAGAATTCAGATGAGGGAAGAAAGCTTCTATTTTCGCTTTACACCGTGTGAAACAAATACAGAAAATCACCTATGTTGTCTTGCTAACATAACCAAGAGGCTATTACCACTCACAGTTATTATGCAGTAAATTGGATAGCAACATCCGGAGTCTGCACTTGCACAGTAAAATGCAGAAATCTGGAAGCAGCTGTCCGATTTGCCCTGCTCCTCCAGAAGCTGTGCTACACTGGTACGTCCATGACAGATTCAGCATTGAACCACATGGAGAACATGATGTTGTTGTACTTAAAGATCAGCCATGATCTTATTGACTGGTGCAGAAGGCTAAAGGGACCCTATGAAGTACTCCTGCTCTTATTTCTTACGTACTTACCCACTAGTTACCCACTCAGCATGCTAGAAAAAGTTAGGGCTGGTGCAGTCAGGTGGAAGTGAATTTTTAAACAGTGTGATTAGTTTTAATTACACCCAAACAACCACACCCAAATGTTAATTTTACAGGCTTAGAGCTTTATTCCTTCAAATGTAATTATTGTTGGAGATCTTTTTTAAAAAAATGTAAATTGTTTACTTTTCCTCTTTTTATTTCTCACTATCCCATATTTCTTTCTCTCTATTTTGTTTTTTACACATGATTTTACATTAATACTTCCTAGTTCAGACTCTGCAGGTGAGATTTTAACCCACTCAAAATCTATTCACTTGCACAGAGGTACAATAGTGTCCTGCATGTCCCAGTGAAGATTCTTGGTTGATGAGACATGCTGTTGTTTGCCCTGCTCACACATGCTACAGATTCCCTGTAGAGGACACTGCATGGAAAAAAAGATCTCTGGCAACCTTAAGGTGCCACTCAAAAGTCCACAAAGAGTCTGTGGACAACTGTAAACAAGTTGATGGGAAGTAAAAGTAAGTTATTTCTGGATAATTAGTGGATCTAGGGTCTGTTGGGGTTTGCCTGCTCATCTACTGAAGTAAGAATTCGAATTGAATCGATTGCCCTGCCTCTTGGTGTTTTCTGCATATATAACATTTATATTCTGAGATTTAGTACATCAAAATAAGCTGGGCCAGTTTTCATGAATATAGCTGGTTTTTAATCCTACATATTCCTTGATAGAAAGAAAGAAGGCTATAACAAGATGCATCAGACAAAAATCTTTCACAACTCAATTTTTGAGCCCCTGCAATCTGCTTTGTACCTGCCTATGGTATGCTGTGTGAGTGCAACCACAGCTCAGGGTACCTCCTGATCCTTCTTGATTCTCTGTTGCTTTTGACACAATGGATCATTCTATACTACTCCCACAAGGTGACCAGCCTCGAGTTACTGCTCTTCCCCAATCAAATTCATATTTGTTTCAATGACAGCACAACACTTTCTTAATAGTTTTAGTCTCTTGCTTGCACCATCCCCACTGGTACGCCTCGGGACTCCCATCTTCATACTACCACCCCCACCCTCCCACCTTCATAGTCACTGTGTTGCTCCTTAGTGATACTGAACTAGATGAATGGGCCCCATGAATACACTGATGCTACTTAGATTTACTTCTCTCTTGCCTCTTTTGATAGAAAGGTTATTGCTCAACTTTGAAAACAAGAGTCCAATTTTAATCCTATGCACGCACTGGAACTGCCTCAACTGAGCAAGCGGCAGGAGCTACTGCCCAAAGCCGGCGGGGTACACATGCTTATCAGCTTCCTGCAATGTTAAGTCCGCCCTGAGTGGGGGAAGCTGCAGTGAGTTTTCTGCCTTCTCAGATAAAGTAACAATACGAACAAGTTTATAAATAATATTTCTTAAAGCAGCAAGCAGTAACAGCCAGTTGTCAAACTCAGTTTAAATAACACAAGAGCTTTGAATGAGCTCACAAAAGGGTAAAACAGACAAATCAGTCAGTTGAGCTCCTTTGAATGGCTTGCTTTGCAAATCTCTCAAGCAAGAGACACAATACTTCTAAGGAAGATAGCTGTCCAATTCTACTAGTAACTGTTTTTTCAGAATAACGTAGGCACCTTATCTACGAAGCTCTCTGCAATGAGATCAAAGCTGCAACAAACTAGCGTATCAAAAGCAATCTTTAAACTCATTAAACCCTTTGAAATACAGGAAAAGATCTTACAAATTAGTACTACCCAGGCAGAGCTTTGCATGACAAGAGCACATATCAGACACTAGGGGACAAACTTAAATATCACATCGCATGCACTAATTTCTAAAAACGACCCCGCAGTCTCTCCTTTGGGAAGTGACATTCTGAGATGGAGGTGTTTGACTTAAATAATGAATACAAGCATGCCTGTTGCATATGGTCAGTATTTTCTATGCTAGGGAAATCCTGATTACATTATGGCATTGCTTAATCACTTGGTGATGCATGCTAATTGTTTACAGCACTTGAGTGATTTCTGTCAGATGCACGTGTCTGGAAAGACAATTAACTGCATTGGCTTGACTGGTTTCTTTCGAATACATTTCATGCAGGGCCAAATGAACGTTAGCTAATTTTGCAGCATTCAGTTGTAGAAGGCACTTTAAGGGTGCTATCTTTCTTGAAAGAATCTGTTTTATATTTATATGTCAAGATGAGATAAGGCTCTGTGTGCTATACTTGCTCCTCCACATCAGCTAATTTCATTCCTGCACACCAACTATCCTATCTTCCATGGCAGAGACAAGGAGAGCCTTATCGTCAATTCAAGAAGCCTCTGTCAAAAATTCCTCGCTTACTCCCAAGGGTGATCAGGCAAGCTCCAAGATACCCCAGACCCACAAATTATCTAGAAATAATTTCCTTTTGCCTTTCATGAATTTGTTTTACAGAAGTTCATCTCATGCCTTCCTGAAGTGTTATCAGGAATCAGTCTTTACTACTCTCTCTGGTATCCTGTTCCACAATTCAATCACCTGCTGGATAAAGTAAAACTTCTGCACATCCAACATCACCACTTTCTCAGTTTATACTGGTGGCCTACAGTTTTACCTCACTCAACACATCAAACACCAATTTATGAGATGTCTATGTTCTTAATAATCTTAACTAATGCGACCAGAGCCTAGCTACATCTCCAGATCTGTTTTAAAGCAGAGAAATACAGATCCATATACTACTGATAAAAACACTTTATTTTCAATCTTGGTCTCTTGGATTAAGCAATTATGCAATCCTTGTCTCTGGTCATGAAAGATATATCTCAATGTATGTTTTTCTATTTTCTGTTGTGTTGTAGATTCATCTTCACAACTCTTTTAAAATCTTAATAGGATTTGATAGGGTAGCAGCCAAACAACTATTTCCGGTGGTGGGGGAAATCAAGAATGAGGGGACATCTTCTTCTTCTTCTTCTTTGCCCTCCTTATCTCGAGAGACAATGGATAAGCGCCAGGCGGTGGTCAGTGGTTTGTGAAGCAGCGCCTGGAGTGGCTATAAAGGCCAGTTCTAGAGTGACAGGCTCTTCCACAGGTGCTGCAGAGAAATTTGTTTGTTGGGGCTGTTGCACAGTTGGCTCTCCCCTTGCGCCTCTGTCTTTTTTCCTGCCAACTACTAAGTCTCTTCGACTCGCCACACTTTAGCCCCGTCTTTATGGCTGCCCGCCAGCTCTGGCGAACGCTGGCAACTGACTCCCACGACTTGTGATCAATGTCACAGGATTTCATGTCGCGTTTGCAGGCGTCTTTAAAGCGGAGACATGGACGGCCGGTGGGTCTGATACCAGTGGCGAGCTCGCTGTACAATGTGCCTTTGGGGATCCTGCCATCTTCCATGCGGCTCACATAGCCAAGCCATCTCAAGCGCCGCTGACTCAGTAGTGTGTATAAGCTGGGGATGTTGGCCGCCTCGAGGACTTCTGTGTTGGAGATACGGTCCTGCCACCTGATGCCAAGTATTCTCCGGAGGCAGCGAAGATGGAATGAATTGAGACGTCGCTCTTGGCTGACATACGTTGTCCAGGCCTCGCTGCCATAGAGCAAGGTACTGAGGACACAGGCCTGATACACTCGGACTTTTTTGTTCCATGTCAGTGCGCCATTTTCCCACACTCTCTTGGCCAGTCTGGACATAGCAGTGGAAGCCTTTCCCATGCGCTTGTTGATTTCAGCATCTAGAGACAGGTTACTGGTGATAGTTGAGCCTAGGTAGGTGAACTCTTGAACCACTTCCAGAGCGTGGTCGCCAATATTGATGGATTTCTGACGTCCTGCCCCATGATGTTCGTTTTCTTGAGGCTGATGGTTAGGCCAAATTCATTGCAGGCAGACGCAAACCTGTCGATGAGACTCTGCAGGCACTCTTCAGTGTGAGATGTTAAAGCAGCATCGTCAGCAAAGAGGAGTTCCCTGATGAGGACTTTCCGTACTTTGGACTTCGCTCTTAGACAGGCAAGGTTGAACAACCTGCCCCCTGATCTTGTGTGGAGGAAAATTCCTTCTTCAGAGGACTTGAACGCATGTGAAAGCAGCAGGGAAAAGAAAATCCCAGAAAGTGTGGGTGCGAGAACACAGCCCTGTTTCACGCCACTCAGGATAGGAAAGGGCTCTGATGAGGAGCCATAATGTTGAATTGTGCCTTTCATATTGTCATGGAATGAGGTGATGATACTTAGTAGCTTTGGTGGGCATCCAATCTTTTCTAGTAGTCTGAAGAGACCACGTCTGCTGACGAGGTCAAAGGCTTTGGTGAGATCAATGAAAGCAATGTAGAGGGGCATCTGTTGTTCACGGCATTTCTCCTGTATCTGACGAAGGGAGAACAGCATGTCAACGGTCGATCTCTTTGCACGAAAGCCACACTGTGCCTCAGGGTAGACGCGCTCGGCCAGCTTAAAATTAGAACCATGACATTCAGGAGTGAAGTTAGGAAGCATTTCTTCACACAAAGGGTAGTAGAAATCTGGTGTTCTCTCCCTAAAAGGGTGTGGATGCTGGGACAACTGGAACTTTCAAGGCTGAGATGGAGAGATGTGTTAGATGAGGGATATGATATGAAGCTAATGCAGGTAAATGGGGTTGAGGTACAGATCAGTCACAAAGAACTGAATGGCAGAGCAGGTTCTAGTGGTTGAATGGCTTACTCCTGTCCTTATGCACCTATGTTCTTTTCAGATTGTTCACGCTTTAATAATAGCCCATTACAAGAGCATTCTTAAATATTTTGAATAGTTGCCTCCCCATTACAGTGACCCATCAATGGCTGTGGATCACAGATAAACTGCCTTTTGTTACTTAAGGCCATAATATACAATAAAAGTCATAATTAATGTGAAAAGTTTCATTTTTTTTGGAGAAGCATAGTCATCTGGGTTTAGCAATGCCCATTGGTTGTGTTTAATTGTGTCCACCAGGATCCTTTGCTGTCACAAGTATAAGGCACATCACTTCCCTTAGTCTAGTGGCATAATTCCCTACAATAAATTTGAATAATTTCAATTAACGTCTGATTATGTAACTTAACTTGCCACCGATGCTCAGTAAAAGTTCACTGCAGATGATAGTGACGTGCGATTGACTAGAAGTGTACTATATTGCTGATAACTGGCACTAGCCCATATAGCTCCCTCATTTGTATTGTATTTTCTGACATATCCTAAGACATGTA
The DNA here is from genome assembly GCF_036365525.1 of Heterodontus francisci. Lineage (NCBI taxonomy): Eukaryota > Metazoa > Chordata > Chondrichthyes > Heterodontiformes > Heterodontidae > Heterodontus > Heterodontus francisci. The sequence continues at coordinate 58,479,182 of NC_090374.1, forward strand.
GTCAGATCAAGACATGGAATAAATATTCTCATGACCTCTCAATGGGTACATTCTACAATAGACTCTTGAACCATGCAGTGAAATAAACTGCTATAAGTCACAACTATACAATAACACTTGTATCTAGGTCATGCAGAAACTGTCTGACTCGTTATCAATGTACAACAACTACTTGCATTTATACAGCACCTTCAATACAGTAATATATCTCAAAGCACCTCACAGGAGCACTATCAGACAAAAAAACTGTCACCTAGCCAAAGGACAGGTAGGTCTTAAGGAACATCCTAAAGGAGGAGAGAGAGGTTGTGTCGTTGAAAGGTTTAGGGAGGGAATTCCAAAGCACAATGATGTGATGTAGGAAGTGGGGGATACACACAAGGCCAGAGTTTGAGGAATGGAGAGTTCTCAGAAGACTCTGGTCTGGAGGAGGTTACAGGGATATGGATGGGCTAGGCCATGGTACATGCTGAGAATTTTAATATTGACACATTGGTGGGCCTGGAATCAATGTAGGTGTGATGAGTGAATAGGGTTGTATACGAGTTAGGATACAGTCACAGTTTCTGATGAGCTCATGTTTTTGAAGGATGGAAGGTGTGAGGCCAGTCAGTACAGCATTGGAGTAATCGAATCTGAAGGTAACAAAAAGCATGGATGAGGGATTCAGCATCAGCTGTGTAGACAGGCGATATTACATTCGTGGAAGTAGGCAGGCTTGGTGATGGAGAAGATATGGGGTCAGAAGCTCAGATCAGGGTCAAATAGGATGCCAAGGTTGCAAACAGTAAAGACTTGCATTTATATAGTGCCTTTAATGACCTCAGCTTGTCCCAAACCACTTTACAGCCAATGAAGTACTTATGATATGTAACTGCTGTGGTACTGTAGGAAATGCAGTATAGTTAAGGCCGTGACAGTGAGCAGAAAGCAGGGTGGACGTGATGGCTACAGAATGGAGTTTGTGGCAGCAGCTGAAGACAGTGGCTTATAATTTGGTAGAGTGGGGTATCTTGTGGCGTACCCTCTTAAGATAATTTTCCTCACCATTCAGCTCAAAATTTTCTTTGCACCACAAATTGCATGAAGTGAGCCAATAACAGCATGGTGAGGCCAACAAGGCTATGAACGACCATATCAACAGTCTTTCTCCTTAACCAATGAGATTAGGAGGAATGATGGAGAAGGAAATAGAGTGAACTGGAGTAAAATTAGGTACAGAAAGAGAAACAGAGGGAAAAAGAAAAACAGAAAAAAAACAAGAAAATAATTAAATGTTTTTGAAAATGTAATTTCAAAAATCCATAAGAACAAATTTACTACCTGCAAGAGACGTCACAGTTTCAATTCTTCCCTTTCTGGGCCAGAGAGGTCAAATGGCTTTGCAAGAAAACAAATCATATTATTAAAAGTTCCTTACATCGTTAAGTACTAGCCCTAATTTTCTGCAGCAATTTTAATTAGTTTTAACAATGTAAATGTAGCAATTTCTTGAAACACACATAGAATTTGACGGCGAGCTGCTGTTTTCACAAGGCTAATGACAAAGCAGCACAACTGGTTCGGCAATTTGTGGCAAATCACAATGCACAGGTTATGTATTCCTCGCTAAAAAATGCTAGGTTATTTACACACTAATCACGGTGTGTGCATTAAACTCCCCATTAATTTCCCAACCAATTCTGAACCAATGGCTTTGGTCTTCCCAATGTTTAACTGGAGAAACTTTTGGCTCATTGGAACAAGCATTTTGACAATCCTGAACCACTGAAGCGATCGAGAGAAGTGGTGGTGAAGTAGAGCTGGGTGATATTGTTAAATAATGTTAAATTTATGTGTTATTATGTTAACAGGGGATTTAATGCAATCAACACAACAGCCTCCACATTTGTACAGTTGCAAGTGTAACTGCAATTACTCATGGACTGTAATTTTGTGTGGCGTAATTGTGGTTTCTGTGCGGATCTGGGTGGTACCAATGCCTCTTGCAATGCTGCTGCAACTCGCTACAGACTATGTCCCCTCTTATCATGTGGTTAGCAGAGACTTTGCTGTAAAAATATCCCCGGGCCAAAGTTATTAGACTTCAGTAGTGGGTAAGATTTTAGATACAATATTCAGGGGGGGGGGGGGGGGAAATCAACAGACACTTAGCGAGGTTTGAGTTAATTAAGGATAGCCAACATGGATTGTAAAAGGTAGATCATGCTTGAATAATCTAAATGAACTTTCTGATGAAATAACTGAGAAGGTTGATGAAAGGAATGCAGAGAATGTTGTCTATATGGATTTTAAGAAAGCATTTGATAAAAAGCACATAAAAGGCTGGTTAACAAAATTGAGGCTCCTGGAATAGGAGGGTCAGTGTCCAACTGGATCAAAATATTGGCTTAAGGACAGTGAACAGCGAGTTGTGGATGCTGGAGGATAGCAAACAGTGCTCCCCAAGGGTCACTGCCAGGACCACAGCATTTTTTTGCTATATAGAAATGACTTGGATCTTGGAATACAGAACAGAATCTCAAAATTTGCTGTGATACCAAACTTGGAAGAGTGACAGTGAGGATGATACGAACCGCCTGCAACAGGTCATAGATAGGCAAACAGAATGGGCAGACAAGGGCAGATGGAATTTAATACTGACAAAAGTGAGGTGATGCATTTTGACAGAAGGGACAGGGTGAGGCAATATAGACTTAATGGCGCAGTTCGAAAGAGTAAGAACAGAGGGACCTGGGGGTGCATGTGCATCAGTCTTTGAAGGTGGCAGGTCACATCGAGAGAATGGTTAGCAAAGCATATGGGATCTTGGGCTTCATAAATAGAGGCATAGAGTACAAAAGCGGGGAAGTTATGCTGAGCATCTATAAAGTTCTGATTAGGCCCCAACTCGAGTATTGCATCCAGTTCTGGTCACCACACTTTAGGAAGGATGTGAGGGTCCTTGAGAGGGTGCAGAGGAGATTTACCAGAATGATTCCAGGGATGGGGGATTTTAGTTACAAGGTTAGGTTGGAAAAGCTGGGGTTGTTCTTATTGGAGCAAAGGAGATTTGATACAGACATACAAGATTATGACCGGTTTAGATTAGTTAGACAAGGAAAAACTGTTCCCATTAACCAATGGTACAGCGGGTGGTAATGACCTGGAACTTGCTGCCCACGAAGGTGGTGGAAGCGGAGACAATCAGTGATTTCTAAAGGAAATGGGATGGGCACTGGAAGGAAATAAACTTGCATGGTCACCGGTATCGAGCAGGGCAGTGGGGCTGACTGAATTGCTCTGTAGAGAGCTAGCATAGACTCGGTGGGCCGAATGGCCTCCTAATGTGCTGTAAATAACTCTACGACTCCAACTGGAACCCTTGACCGGGTGAGACTAATCTCCACACTGACACGTTTCCTTAAATTTCAGTGAAATCTCCAAAGAATAAATGCGCCACAGTTCACTGGGTCAATTGAAAGGGATGGCGTTTTCTTGCGAGAACTTTCAACAGCTGAGCAAACAACAAGCAAACGTCTCCCTCAACCTCCTATTTCTTTTACTTTTGCAAAATAAGCAATGACATGATCAACGCATTTTCATAAAACACATAATTTCAGCAGTAAACAAATAGAGAAAAACAATGTTATGTAAACATTACTTAAAGCAAACTGCTCAACTATCTAGGCCCGAGGGGAAATAAACACAATCGCTATATTCCGCAGCAGTCGCTATTCTTCGTTCTATCCGAGTAAATTAACATTAAAAAATGCACCTTAAAGCAAATATGTGGCGATTTACAAAGCAGCCCGTCAACATCAGCGTCACTTACGCCTGAGAAATGATTTCCACTCCGCAGAGAACTTCAATCTGATGTCAGGAGAGAAGCTCGTCTCACTGGCGGCTCCTGGTGATCAAGTACTGAGAATGGAGAAGGAGCAAAGTTAACCCTGTCACTGCTATACTGGCATGAAATTACAAAGCCATCCTTAGCAAGAGCCCAGATCTGAGAACTTCTAAAAGAATGTAATCACTCAGTTAATTCATTCTGGCAAATTGAGTTTGGGGTTTATTTAAAGACATTTATTAAGCAAAAGAAATGGCAAAGTGGCCAGTCAAATTAATATCAAATCACAAACTCTTAAGGACCAACTTAATATAAGCTCCATACATTTATTCGACCAATTTTTTCATTGCCCAAACTCTCCGTTTTTCTAGGTCAGAGTGAATGGTGGTGACTCTCTGCAGCCCCTCCTGAAATGTGATCCAGTCAATGAGGGCCATATATTGGGCCAGAAATTGCTGAAAGTCATGCTATTCGTATGATGCATTAACATTGCACACCATTATCAATTTGTAAAAAATATCCAGCAATTTGTGCAGTAAAACAGATACATCTTGAGTTCTGATCCTTCGCAAAATTGCTGGCCAATTTGCACCAATTTGCTGTTTTTTCTCACTGTGTACTTGTACTTCTTGGCGATTCTGATTTTGCATGATTTACGATATTATTGCAAATTATTCTCAAATTGTCCCTAGGGCTGATAGACCATCCTGGTTATGATGTGATTTATGGTTCTCACATGACACAATCTTGGGGGCCTCTAAAGGGAACAGTGAAGGTACAAAGAACAAAGAACAAAGAACAGTACAGAAATAAAAACAAGAAAAGCTGGAACCACTCAGCAGGTCTGGCAGCATCTGTGGAAAGAGAAGCAGAGTTAACGTTTCGGGTCAAAAGGGTCACTGACCCGAAATGTTAACTCTGCTTCTCTTTCCACAGATGCTGCCAGACCTGCTGAGTGGTTCCAGCATTTCTTGTTTTTATTTCAGATTTCCAGCATCCACAGTATTTTGCTTTTAAAAAACAGTACAGCACAGAAACAGGCCATTCGGCCCTCCAAGCCTGCACCGATCTTGATACCTGCCTAAACTAAAACCTTCTGCACTTCCGGGGTCCATATCCCTCTATTCTCATCCTATTCATGTATCTGTCAAGATGCCTCTTAAAAGTCATTATTGTACCTGCTTCCACCATCTCCCCCGGCAGAAAGTTCCAGGCACTCACCACCCTCTGCAAAGAACTTGCCTCGCACATCCCCTCTAAACTTTGCCCTTCTCACCTTAAACCTATGTCCCCGAGTAACTGACTCTTCCACCCTGGGAAGAAGCTTCTGACTATCCACTCTGTCCATGCCGCTCATAACTTTGTAAACCTCTATCATGTCACCCCTCCACCTCCGTCGTTCCAGTGAAAACAATCCGAGTTTATCCAGCCTCTCCTCAAAGCTAATGCCCTCCAGACCAGGCAACATCCTGGTAAACCTCTTCTGTACCCTCTCCAAAGCCTCCACATCCTTCTGGTAGTGTGGCGACCAGAACTGCACGCAATATTCTAAGTGTGGCCTAACCAAAGTTCTGTACAGCTGCAGCATGACTTGCCAATTTTTATACTCTATGCCCCAACTGATGAAGGTAGCGTGCAGTATGCCTTCTTGACTACCTTATCCACCTGCATTGCCACTTTCAGTGACCTGTGGACCTGTACGCCCAGATCTCTCTGCCTGTCAATATTCCTAAGGGCTCTGCCATTTACTGTATACTTCCCACCTGCATTAGACCTTCCAAAATGCATTACCTCACATTTGTTCGGATTAAACTCCATCTGCCATTTCTCCGCCCAAGTCTCCAACCGATCTATATCCTGCTGTATCCTCTGACAATCCTCATCATTATCCGCAACTCCACCAACCTTTGTGTCGTCCGCAAACTTACTAATCAGACCAGCTACATTTTCCTCCAAATCATTTATATATACTACAAACAGCAAAGGTCCCAGCACTGATCCCTGTGGAACACCACTAATCACATCCCTCCATTCACAAAAGCACCCTTCCACTGCTACCCTCTGTCTTCTATGACAGAGCCAGTTCTGTATCCATCTTGCCAGCTCACCTCTGATCCCGTGTGACTTCACCTTTTGTACCAGTCTGCAATGAGGGACCTTGTCAAAGGCTTTACTGAAGTCCATATAGATAACATCCACTGCCCCTCCTTCATCAATCATCTTTGTCACTTCCTCAAAAAACTCAATCAAATTAGTGAGACACAACCTCCCCTTCACAAAACCATGCTGCCTCTCGCTAATAAGTCCATTTGTTTCCAAATGGGAGTAAATCCTGTCCCGAAGAATCCTCTCTAATGATTTCCCTACCACGGATGTAAGGCTCACCGGCCTATAGTTTCCTGGATTATCCTTGCTACCCTTCTTAAACAAAGGAACAACATTGGCTATTCTCCAGTCCTCTGGGACCTCACCTGTAGCCAATGAGGATGCAAAGATTTCTGCCAAGGCCCCAGCAATTTCCTCCCTTGCCTCCCTCAGTATTCTGGGGTAGATCCCATCAGGCCCTGGGGACTTATCTACCTTAATGCTTTGCAAGACACCCAACACCTCCTCCTTTTTGATAATGAGATGACTGAGACTATCTACACTCCCTTCCCTGGACTCATCATCCACCAAGTCCTTCTCTTTGGTGAATACTGATGCAAAGTACTCATTTAGTACCTCACCTATTTCCTCTGGCTCCACACATAGATTCCCTTCTCTGTCCTTGAGTGGGCCAACCCTTTTCCTAGTTACCCTCTTGCTCTTTATATATGTATAAAAAGCCTTGGGATTATCCTTAATCCTGTTTGCCAATGACTTTTCATGACCCCTTTTAGCCCTCCTAACTCCTTGCTTAAGTTCCTTTCTACTGTCTTTATATTCCTCAAGGGATTCGTCTGTTCCTAGCCTTCCAGCCCTTATGAATGCTTCCTTTTTCTTTTTGACTAGGCTCACAATATCCCGCGTTATCCAAGGTTCCCGAAATTTGCCAAACTTATCCTTCTTCCTCACAGGAACATGCTGGTCCTGGATTCTAATCAACTGACATTTGAAAGACTCCCACATGTCAGATGTTGATTTACCCTCAAACAGCCGCCCCCAATCTAAATTCTTCAGTTCCTGCCTAATATTGTTATAATTAGGCTTCCCCCAATTTAGCACCTTCACCCGAGGACTACTCTTATCCTTATCCACAAGTACCTTAAAACTTATGGAATTATGGTCACTGTTCCCGAAATGCGCCCCTACTGAAACTTCAACCACCTGGCCGGGCTCATTCCCCAATACCAGGTCCAGTCCGGCCCCATCCCTAGTTGGACTATCTGCATATTGTTTCAAGAAGCCCTCCTGGATGCTCCTTACAAATTCTGCCCCATCTAAGCCCCGAGCACTAAGTGAGTCCCAGTCAATATAGGGGAAGTGAAAATCACCCACCACTACAACCCTGTTACCTTTACATCTTTCCAAAATCTGTCTACATATCTGCTCCTCTACCTCCCGCTGGCTGTTGGGAGGCCTGTAGAAAACCCCCAACATTGTGACTGCACCCATCCTATTCCTGAGCTCCACCCATATTGCCTCGCTGCACAACCCTTCCGAGGTGACCTCCCGCAGTACAACTGTGATATTCTCCTTAACCAGTAATGCAACTCCCCCACCCCTTTTACATCCCCCTCTATCCCGCCTGAAACTTCTAAATCCTGGAACATTTAGCTGCCAATCCTGTCCTTCCCTCAACCAAGTCTCTGTAATAGCAACAACATCATAGTTCCAAGTACTAATCCAAGCTCTAAGTTCATCTGCCTTACCTGTTATACTTCTCGCATTGAAACAAATGCACTTCAGACCACCAGTCCCGCTGTGCTCCGCAACATCTCTCTGCCTGCTCTTCCTCTTAGTCTTACTGGCCTTATTTACTAGTTCCCCCTCATTTATTTCACTTGCTGTCTTACTTCTCTTGTTCCCACCCCCCTGCCACACTAGTTTAAACCCTCCCGAGTGACGCTAGCAAACCACACAGCCAGGATATTTTTGCCCCTCCAGGTGTGGAGTCTCACTACAGCAGGAGAGAATTGTTCCTCAAGGGTTTTCTCTTTATCCGTCTTGGCAGTCTTACTGGACCAGTCTTGTCATCCACATTCTGATTACTGTCAGAATGCAATAATTTTCAGGATCCACAGCTGTTTCCATTTGCAGAAGAGGGTGAAAGTAGTGAAATGTCATACTCACTGGATGTTCAACAATTCCTGATCATGATGGACATCCTGGAAAAGGAGCAGAGGAAGCAACTCCATCAGGTGAGATACCATGGCTAGAGGCTGACCAGATGTAACTACGACATCCCCCTCATCCCTGTGCCCCCAATCAACAGGGAGGGATTGTCCTTGGTGACAAAGTTGGAGGATTTTCACATGCATAGACTACATTTAAACCAGGACCAGAAGCCGCAGTGTACCTCCCGCAGCATCTTGTCAGGGAGCATGAAGTTAACAATACACTTCAATTTCTACACATGTGGCTCCTTTCAGGCAGGCATGTGCAACATTACACAAGGCGGTACAAGGGCCTGCATTCAACAGGTCTTGTGGGCCCTATTCCATTGGGCATCCGACTTCATCAAGTGTCTCATGTCCCCAGCGCAATAAAGGGAGAGATCTATCGGCTTCTGTAGGACCACTGGCTTCCATAGGACTACTGGCTTTTCCAGTGTAGGGGGCCATTGATAGAACTGATGTGCCGCTGAAGGCATCACATAATGAATCTGTCATATTTATAAATAGGAAAGATTACCTTTCCTTGAATGTTATGATAGTCTGCGATGCCCAACTGTGTATCCTGCACGTTAGTGTAGAGGATCGGGGAAATGCTTGCACAATGAGTGCAAAATGTTCAGCACCATGCGCAACTCCTCAGAAAATGAAGCAGTCTGTTTAGAATTGCAGCAAGACCTAGACAATATCCAGACTTGGGCTGGTAAGTGGCAAGTAACATTCGCGCCACACAAGTGCCAGGGAATGACCATCTGAAACAAGATGTTCAATGACATTACCATCGCTGAATCCCCCACCATCAACATCCTGGAGGTTACCATTGACCGGAAGAATCTGAATTGGAGTAGCCATATAAATACTGTGGCTACAAGAGCAGGTCAAAGACTAGGAATCCTGCAGCACGTAAATCACCTCCTGACTCCCCAAAGCCTGTCCACCATCTACAAGGCACAAATCAGGAATGTGATGGGTGATGGAATACTCTCCACTTGCCTGGATGGGTGCAGCTCCAACAACACTCAAGAAGCTCAACACCATCCAGAACAAAGCAGCCCGCTTGATTGTCACCCCATTATTACGACCAGGTGAGAAATGTGTCTCGGGGTCTTTTGCTGTCTTTAGCTGGTGTTATTGTAACAGGATTTAATTTTAAACACACTGTGTTTTGAGCTCCCCCTTTGTGAAGTCTTCTTCACAGCTTTCCAAGTATAAGGCAAAGAAATGAGCACAAACGGGCTTTCTTTGGTTTTAAGAAGAAAAGTGAAATTTATTAAACTTAGTTACACGCTAACACAATTCATGCCTACGGATATATGACGCGCCCAGACTAGCATGCACACATGATATACACATGCAGATAGGGACAGAAAAGAGAAGAAAAGATAAAGTGGAACAATTTGGGGCAATATCTTGTTACGATGCTTCAAGCTCGCTGTAGTCCTTGATTGAAGATATGTTCTTGCATTTCATTGGGGCCTAGTATTCTTTTTTCAACTTGTTCAAGTAGGGGACTTTCCTCTCTTTGAGTTTACGTGTCTTCACTGATTTCCGAAGCTGGTGAGAGTGAGATGAGGGTAGACAGGAGAAGAGGTAATTCTTGCTTCAGTTCCAGGAGCACACGGTGTTCTGAGTTCAAATTCTGTTTTTTCAGTTTAAAACTCCCCTAGTTGGCCAGCAGGTGGTCACGTGACTGACGAGTTTGACCAGGTCTCTTCTGTGTATTGGGGTGGGGACTGGTTCCTTTGTTTCAACACTGTCTGGTACTATGCAAATGTCTTTCCAGTCAGGGGCTTGCAATTTTAAGTTTTAATGTTCATGTGGTGGAATCATGTGTGCCTCAGTCTAGGCAGGTGGGGGTGGGGGGTGGTGGTTTGCCTGACACCTGCACAAACATTCACTCCCTTTACCACCGACGCACAGTGGCAGCAGTGTGTACCATCTACAAGATGTACTGCAGCAACGCACCAAGGCTCCTTAGACAGCACCTTCCAAACCCACGATCTCTACCACCTAGAAGGTCAAGGGCAGCAGATGCATGGGAACACCACCACCTGCAAATTCTCCTCCAAGCCACACATCATCCTGTCCCTTCACTGTTGCTGGGCCGAACTCCCGGAACTCCCTTCTTAACAGCACTACCTCACATGGACTGCAGCGATTCAAGAAGGCAGCTCACCACCATCTTCTCAAAGGCAATTAGGGATGGGCAATAAATGCTGGCCTGGCCAGCGATGCCCACATCCCAAGAACGAATAAAAAAAATGCTGTTGTTGCCTTCATCCTTCATCACTTCAAGATCCATGACATGTTAGCTGGGAGAGATAAGGTGATGGATGAATGTTAGGGGACAAGGTGTACTTTCTGAAGCTGTGGCATTCACATCACTAACACATAGCAAACACATAGGAAAGGTACAACTTTGCATGCATGTCCTCACAGCAAGTGACTGACAGGGCAATTTAGGGTGTTTAAATCAGGCCTTCAGTGTTTGGTATTTTATAGAAATCAGCTGGCTGAAGATTATGGTAGTCTCGTGCTCACTGCACAATTTTGTCCTGCAAGACAGGTTGACCATTAACCTGCAGACAAAGTGCCAGTGTTTCTGCAGGGGTCTGATTTGAATGTCCCAATTTTTTTTTATTCTTTCATGGGATGTGGGTGTTGTTGGCAAGGCCAGCATTTGTTGCCCATCCCTAATTATCCTTGAATTGAGTGGCTTGCTTGGCGACCTCAGAGGGCAGTTAAGAATCAACCACATTGCTGTGGATCTGGAGTCACACGTAGGCCAGCGCGGGTAAGGACTGCAGATTTCCTTCCCAGAGAAAAGCAGCGGGAGAGGAGAGCATTTAAAAAGCGCGCCAGAACCTCAGCGATTCAGAGAGAAGCAGCGGGAGAGGAGCAGGAGGTTCGGAGGCAAATCTAAAATCGGAAAGTGACGTCACAATCAACAATCTAAGTTAATCAAATATAAAATAAGACTTGATCGATACTTTAGTATAAAAACTAAAAGCTAAGGCAGATTTTATAATTTACCATATATATAGAGAGAGAGGGACCAGCAGAGAGGGTAGTGGTTCAAATTAGGAGCAGGGTAATTAAAATTTTTTCAATTGTGGTCGTGTAACAGTAAGTGTTATAATAAGAGTATAAACACAAAGCAGGATAAGAAGTATTAATTACAATTGGCTGTTTAAACAGGTATTTTAATTTAATTTAATTTAAATCAAACATAGCATCAAACATCCAAATAATTAACATCCAAATTAATTAATTAAATAGAATAGAGATGGCTGGGCAGGTAATGTGTTGCAGCTGTAATATGTGGGAGCTAGTGGACACCAGTGCGATCCATGGTGACCACATCTGCAGCAAGCATTGGCTGCTTGAGAACCTTTGGCTCAGAGTTGATCAGCTGGAGTCCGAGCTGCGGATACTGCGACACATCAGGGAGGGGGAGAGTTACCTGGACACTGTGTTTCAGGAGACTGTCACACTCCTTAGATTAATTACATCAAATTTGGACTGTGGTCAGGGACAGGAGGGTGTGATTACGAGTGAGGCAGGTATGGGGATCCAGAATTTAACTTTGGAGGAGCCTCAGCCAGTGCCCTTATCCAATAGGTATAAGGTTCTTGCTCCCGGTGTGGATGAGCGCACAGACTGCAGGGAGGATGAGCAAACTGACCACAGCACCATGGTTCAGAGTGCCATTCAAGTGGGAGGAGAAAAGAGAAATGTAGTTGCAATAGGAGATAGCATAGTTAGGGGAATAGATACTGTTCTCTGCAGCAAAGACAGGGAGTGCCGAAGGCTGTGTTGCCTACCTGGTGCCAAGGTTAAGAACATCTCTTCTGGGCTAGAGAGGAACTTGGAGTGGGAGGGGAAGGATCTAGTTGTTGTGGTCCACGTAGGTACCAACAACATAGGTAGGACTAGGAAAGAGGTTCTGTTGAGGGACTATGTGCAGCTCGGGACTCAATTATTTACTATCTACATTAATGACTTGGAGGAGGAGGCAGAGTGTAATATATCCAAATTTGTTGACGATACAAAAATAGGTGGGAGGGGGAGTGTTGTAATGAGGACATAAGGAATCTGCAAATGCATATAGATAGGTTGAGTGAGTCAGCAAAAACTTGGCCAATGGAGTTTAATGTAGGAAAGTGTGAGGTCATGCACTTTGGTAGGAAGAATCAAAAAGCAGACTATTATTTAAATGCAGAGAGACTCCAAAAACGTGCAGCACAGAGGGATCTGGGTGTTCTTGTGCATGAAACACAAGACGTTATTATGCAAGTGCAGCAAGTAATTAAGAAAGCAAATGGAATTTTGGCCTTTATTGCTAGGGGGTTGGAGTTTAAAAACAGGAAAGTCTTGTTACAACTGTACAGGGTGTTAGTGAGGCCACACCTGGAGTACTGTGTACAGTTTTGGTCCCCGTATTTAAGAAAGCATATACTAGCTTTGGAGGCAGTTCAAAAGAGATTCACTAGGCTGATTCCTGGGATGAAGGGGTTGACTTATCAAGAACAGCTAATCAGGCTAGGCCTTTATTCATTAGAGTTTAGAAGAATGAGGGGTGATCTTATTGAAACATACAAGATTCTGAGGGGACTTGACAGGATAGATGTTGAGAAGACGTTTCCACTAGTGGGGGAATCTCGAACTAGGGGACATAGTTACAGAATAAGGGAACACTCATTTAAAACTGAGATCGGAAGGAATTTCTTCTCTCAGAGGGTAGTGAATGTCTAGAATTCTCTACCCCAGAGAGTTGTGGAGGCTAGATCACTGAAAATATTTAAAGAGGAGGTAGATAGATTTTAGAAATATCGGGGAGTTGAGGGCTATGAGGAGCTGACACGAAAGAGGTGTTGAGGTCTGGGGCAGATCAGCCATGATCTTATTGACTGGCGGGGCAGGCTTGAGGGGCCGAATGGCCTACTCCTGGTCCTATTTCTTATGTTCCCTAAAGGACATTAGTGAACTAGATGGGTTTTTAACAGCAATTGATGATGGTTTCATGGCACCATTACTGAGACGAGCTTCCAATTCCAGACTTTTATTATTTAATTAGTTCATTCATTCATTCATTGCCCAACATCTGGACTCTCACACCGCACCAAACAGCACGACAAAAAAAGGAAAGAAGGTACCACCCCTTCGTTTTGCAAGCTGGAACGTCAGAACTATGTGTCCTGGCCTGTCGGAAGACCTTACACAAATCAACAATTCTCGGAAGACCGCCATCATTAACAACGAGCTCAGTAGAATCAATGTGGACATTGCAGCACTTCAGGAGACACGCCTCCCTGTGAGCGGATCTCTAAGAGAGCAAGACGACACCTTCTTCTGGCAGGGTAGGGATCCTGAAGAACCAAGACAGCATGGAGTGGGTGTCGCCATCAGAAATTCTTTGCTCAGCATGATAGAGCCACCCTCAAATGGCTCGGAACGCATACTGTCCATCCGACTGTTCACCACCTCTGGTCCAGTATACCTACTCAGCATCTATGCTCCAACACTCTGCTCCCCACCTGAAGCTAAAGATCAGTTCTACGAGGAACGCCATAACATCATTAGCAGCATCCCCAACACCGAACACATATTCCTGCTGGGGGACTTTAATGCCAGAGTTGGGGCCGACCATGACTCATGGCCCTCCTGCCTTGGGTGCTATGGCATTGGAAGGATGAATGAGAACGGGCAGAGACTGCTTGAGTTGTGTACCTATCATAACCTCTGCGTCACCAACTGTGGCAAAATGGCGCACTGACACGGAACACAAAAGTCTGAGTGTATCAAACCTGTGTCCTCAGTACCTTGCTCTATGGCAGCGAGGCCTGGACAACGTATGTCAGCCAAGAGCGACGTCTCAATTCATTCCATCCTCACTGCCTCCGGAAAATACTTGGCATCAGGTGGCAGGACCGTATCTCCAACACAGAAGTCCTCGAGGCGGCCAACATCCCCAGCTTATACACACTACTGAGTCAGCGGCGCTTGAGATGGCTTGGCCATGTGAGCCGCATGGAAGATGGCAGGATCCCCAAAGACACATTGTACAGCGAGCTCGCCACTGGTATCAGACCCACCGGCCCAACATGTCTCCGCTTTAAAGACGTCTGCAAACGTGACATGAAATCCTGTGACATTGATCACAAGTCGTGGGAGTCAGTTGCCAGTGATCGCCAGAGCTGGCGGGCAGCCATAAAGGCAGGGCTAAAGTGTGGCGAGTCGAAGAGACTTAGTAGTTGGCAGGAAAAAAGACAGAAGCGCAAGGGGAGAGCCAACTGTGCAACAGCCCCGATAACCAATTTTATCTGCAGCACCTGTGGAAGAGTCTGTCATTCTAGAATTGGCCTTTATAGCCACTCCAGGTGCTGCTTCACAAACCACTGACCACCTCCAGGCGCTTACCCATTGTCTCTCGAGACAAGGAGGCCAAAGAAGAATTGAATTTACACTCCACCGTCTGCCGTGGTGGGATTTGAACCCATACCCTCAATGAATTAGCCCAGGCTTCTGGATTACTAGCTCAGTGACATTGACAGTGAATTTTGACCTGGATGTATTTGTTTCTTGACTCACCACTCCCTCCAAGAAGACACAACAGCAGCATGCAGGGCTGCTGGAAAGCAGCTGGTGGTTCAGATATCCAGCCAATGATATTGCCACAACCTTTCTCCACCCCCACTGGGACTCCTACCAGCGGAATTGAGGTGGACCAGGAATTATGGAATCTGTCCAGGGAATGATTTCCCGTCATGGCATGAACATAAGACAAGATTGAAAGTTAAACTGAAAAATGTCTACTTACTTAGTGTAACAATTTAAATAATAACAGTCAACAAATTAATGCAGATGAGAACAAGAAACTGTATTTTCATCAGGAAGAATTAACAAAGAAATAGTGCATATTTTTATGAACTCTGCAAAACAGTGTAAATCACAGGACTTTAACAGTGGCAGGTGAACATTCAACTGTGAAGGTGCCTGTGAACTAACCAGCAGTAACATTGTGTTGAGACAGTCAATTGAAAAGTCGTGGCTTGTTTTAACAGTAACAGGGACAACATTTACAAAAGTTAAACAGTACTACATTTTTTCAAAGTTTTAAACAACATTTAATATAATTATTTACAGCAGCATCAAGAGTGTTAAATAACAATGCAACAAGAAAACAAAAACAAGGTGAACAATGAGTCTTTGAGAACAACAATTATAAAAGCACCTCAAACTATGTGCAAGCATCTGCAGCATGTTCTAGGTTTAGCTGTGGGTCTGAAAGAGGGTGAGGATGTGGACTCAGCATCAGAGAGGCACCTTATTCCCTTGTAAAACTGTACCTCGCCCCTCCATGTACACGAACCCTTGACAAGGGCATGGCTCTGCATTCAACATATTAGCCGGGATCAGGGAATTTAAGTTGAGTTTCAGATATTACTCCAAGGGGGCACAGGAAGGAGGTGGGCTGTGACTATAGGCCTCCTGTCATGGGACCACTACTGATTTCATCATTGAAGGATCATCCCTGGCAGCCAGTTCCTCCCACTATGCAGTCGAATCTTGCAGTCAGGATACCTGCAATCAGAGTGTAATAGAGTCATTATAATGCAGAAAGAGGCCAATCAGCCCAGCAAGTCCATGTTGGCTCTCTGTAGAGCAATCCAGTCAGGTCGATTTCCCCGTTCTATCCCCATAGCCTTGAAAATTTATTTCCCTCAAGTGCCTATCAAATTTCCCATTGAAATAATTGACCATCTCTGTTTCGACCACCCTTCTACGCACTGAGTTCCATGTCATTACCACTCGCTGCATAAAAAAGTTCTTCCTCACATCCCCCTCAATATCTCTTGCCCAAACCCTTAAATCTGTGTATCCTAATCCTTGAATCTGGTGCAGGTAATAAGCCATTTCCTCAGTGCCCACCATCGACGTCCGGAAAGCTCATCCACGTCCTTCGGGAGGTGAAGCATCATTTGGCAGACTTAGAGGTGATTACATTTGCTAAGGGTTTTTTTTTTGCAGTGCTTTAAATAAAGGCATGCAGCATTGCCGACAGTGCGCTGCAGATGCTCTCCGAGCCATCTCCCGCGGGCGCTTTGAAGTTGCGGCCGGGGGGGCCGTTCGTGGATGTTTTGGGTGTTCGGGGCACCTTTTCACAGGACTTCTCTCGGGTCCCGCAGCTCCTTCTTCACCTCAATGGACTTACCGCATGCCGTGGCTGCAGACACTCTGGACTGTGAAGACAGCAGGATCGGAGATTAAAGTATCGGCAGCTGTGCTCGTCAGTTTCATCCGGATCAATTTCATTGAGAAAACAAAGAGCAGGTGTGGCTGGGGGAGGGCAGTGGGCCCAGGTAACATACACTAAACTAACTGTTAACTTTTAGATAGGGCTAAAATGAACTGATTTAAAGAGCCAGGGGAATTTAAACAGTTTAAGAGGGCAGATTGGGGGAGAAAACGTTAGGGATGGGAGCAGATGGCCATGGATAGAGTTGAACAGCAAGGGAGCTTCCTAGGGAGCTTCCAGCCCAGGAGCCATCTTGAAATTAAAGCAATGTACCTAGAACTGTACTCCAGGGAGAATGCTGTCACTGAGACTGCCCTCAATGCAGCCCAGCCTCTACCAGTCATGGATGAGCTGGACATACAGCCAACCAAATCGGAACTCAGTGATGCCATTGATTCCCTAGCCAGCGGAAAAGCCCCTGGGAAGGACAGCATTACCCCTGAAATAATCAAGAGTGCCAAGCCTGCTATACTCTCAGCACTACATGAACTGCTATGCCTGTGCTGGGACGAGGGAGCAGTACCCCAGGACATGCGCGATGCCAACATCATCACCCTCTATAAAAACAAAGGTGACCGCGGTGACTGCAACAACTACCGTGGAATCTCCCTGCTCAGCATAGTGGGGAAAGTCTTTGCTCGAGTCGCTCTGAACAGGCTCCAGAAGCTGGCCGAGCGCGTCTACCCTGAGGCACAGTGTGGCTTTCGTGCAGAGAGATCGACTGTTGACATGCTGTTCTCCCTTCGTCAGATACAGGAGAAATGCCGTGAACAACAGATGCCCCTCTACATTGCTTTCATTGATCTCACCAAAGCCTTTGACCTCGTCAGCAGACGTGGTCTCTTCAGACTACTAGAAAAGATCGGATGTCCACCAAAGCTACTAAGTATCATCACCTCATTCCATGACAATATGAAAGGCACAATTCAACATGGTGGCTCCTCATCAGAGCCCTTTCCTATCCTGAGTGGTGTGAAACAGGGCTGTGTTCTCGCACCCACACTTTTTGGGATTTTCTTCTCCCTGCTGCTTTCACATGCATTCAAATCCTCTGAAGAAGGAATTTTCCTCCACACAAGATCAGGGGGCAGGTTGTTCAACCTTGCCCGTCTAAGAGCGAAGTCCAAAGTACGGAAAGTCCTCATCAGAGAACTCCTCTTTGCTGACGATGCTGCTTTAACATCTCACACTGAAGAATGCCTGCAGAGTCTCATCGACAGGTTTGCGTCTGCCTGCAATGAATTTGGCCTAACCATCAGCCTCAAGAAAACGAACATCATGGGGCAGGATGTCAGAAATGCTCCATCCATCAATATTGGCGACCACGCTCTGGAAGTGGTTCAAGAGTTCACCTACCTAGGCTCAACTATCACCAGTAACCTGTCTCTAGATGCAGAAATCAACAAGCGCATGGGTAAGGCTTCCACTGCTATGTTCAGACTGGCCAAGAGAGTGTGGGAAAATGGCGCACTGACACGGAACACAAAAGTCCGAGTGTATCAGGCCTGTGTCCTCAGTACCTTGCTCTACGGCAGCGAGGCCTGGACAACGTATGCCAGCCAAGAGCGACGTCTCAATTCATTCCATCTTCGCTGCCTTCGGAGAATACTTGGCATCAGGTGGCAGGACTATATCTCCAACACAGAAGTCCTTGAAGCGGCCAACACCCCCAGCTTATACACACTACTGAGTCAGCGGCGCTTGAGATGGCTTGGCCATGTGAGCCGCATGGAAGATGGCAGGATCCCCAAAGACACATTGTACAGCGAGCTCGCCACTGGTATCAGACCCACCGGCCGTCCATGTCTCCGTTATAAAGACGTCTGCAAACGCGACATGAAATCGTGTGACATTGATCACAAGTCGTGGGAGTCAGTTGCCAGCATTCGCCAGAGCTGGCGGGCAGCCATAAAGACAGGGCTAAATTGTGGCGAGTCGAAGAGACTTAGTAGTTGGCAGGAAAAAAGACAGAGGCGCAAGGGGAGAGCCAACTGTGCAACAGCCCCAACAAACAAATTTCTCTGCAGCACCTGTGGAAGAGCCTGTCACTCCAGAATTGGCCTTTATAGCCACTCCAGGCGCTGCTTCACAAACCACTGACCACCTCCAGGCGCATATCCATTGTCTCTCGAGATAAGGAGGCCCAAAAGAATCCTTGAACCATCAGCTAATGGGAACAACTTTTCTTTGTCTGCCTTATCGAAACCTGTCATAATCTTGTACATCTCTATCAGATCTCCCCTCAGCCTCCTTTGCTCCAAGGAGAATAACTCCAGCTTTTCCAAATTAATCTTGCAGCTAAATTCCCTCATCCCTGGAACCATTCTGGTAAATCTCCTTTGCATCCTCTCAAGGACCTACACCTCCTTCCTAAAGTGTGGTGACCAGAAATTTTTTTACTCATTCATCGAATGTGAGGATCGCTGACAAGGCCAGCATTTGTTACCCACCCCTAATGTAGGTACACCCAGTGCTGTTAGGAAAGGAGGTCCATGTTTTTGACCTATCGACAGTGAAGGAATGTCGATATAGTTCCAAGTCAGAGTGGCATGTGGCTCGGAGGGGAATATGCATGTTGTGGTGTTCCCATGCATTTGCTGCCCTTGTCCTTCTAGGTGGTGGAGGTTGTGGGTTTGGAAGGTGCTGTGGAAGGAGGCTTGGTGAGTTGCTGCAGTGCGTCCGTCACTATATTGAAAACTGATTTAGTAACATGCATGGCATTGTTTTTGCTTGCATAAGTAATCAATCTCTGCCCGCACACTTGATGTAGCAATGCAGAGTATTCTGGATAGACGCCATCTTTCAGGAGAGACCTTGATCTCCCTCCCGCCCTCTCCACAAATTGTGTGTGTGTGTGTGTGTGTGTGTGTGTGTGTGTATGTCTTGTTCTCTCTTCCCTCCCCTCTCTCCTCTAAGACGAGGGGATTGAAAGTTTTCTGCAAAAGATGCAGGGGGAATATGAGGAAGCACTTTTTTACGCAGCGGGTGGTAATGACCTGGAACTTGCTGCCCACAAGGGTGGTGGAAGTGGAAATGATCAATGACTTCAAGAGGAAGTTGGATGGCCACCTGAGAGAAATAGACTTGCAGAGCTAGGGGGATCGAGCCAGGGAGTGGGACTGACTGCATAGCTCCATGGAGAGCTGGCATGGGCTCCATGGACAGGATGGCTTCTTCTGTGCCATAAGTAAATGTCTCTTTGACTCTCTCCACTACTCTCTCCCCTCTCTGTCTGTCTGTCTCCCTCTCTCTCTCCCCCACTCTGTCTGTCCGTCTCTCTGTCTCCCTCTCCCCCCTCTCTCTGTTTCCTTCTCCCCCTTCTCTCTGTCCCTCTCCACCCCTGCCGTATCTCTTCCCCCCCCCCCCCCCACCCCCATGCCTCCAGTGTTCCCCGCTCAGTGTTCCCTACTCCACGTTCCCCACTCCCCGTTCAGTCTTTCCGGTTCCCCGCTCAGTGTTCCCCGCTCCCCACTCAGCATTCCCCGTTGTTTCTGTCAGGCCTGTCTCTCTGTCACCCCCTCTCTCTCTGTCGCTCCCCCCTCTCTCTCTCTTTCTGTCCCCCCCTGTCTCTGTCCCCCTCTCTCTCTCGCTTTGTTCCATCCACTCCCTCTCCCTATTCCTTCCTCTCTCTCTGTCTCTCCCTGTCTCTCTCACACACACAGTTGCAGAGAGTCGAACGCTCAGCAGATACTTGGTCAGTTCTTTTAAAGTATTGTGCTGTCAGTTTAACAGCTGACAGCTGCTGGCATTGTGAACAGCCGTTTCCCAATAGACCCAGGGTTTTCCAGAAGGCTTTTCAAAAAAAAAGTCAGAACCCAAAGGAAAACCCGAAGTCTGTTGGGCAACGGCTGTTCCCAATGTCAGCAGCCATCAGCTGTGAAACTGACAACGCAATAGTTTAAAAGCTGGTCTGACAAAGGGAAATTTCTCATCTCCAGTCACGGTGAGGATGAGGAATGGCCCTAGGAACAGTTTACATCTGGGAGCCCAATGGAAATGTTTGGTGGGCCGGATCCTGGCCCGTGGGGCGTATGTTGGAAAACCCTGTTATAGATGGTGTACCAGTGGTGGAGGGGGTGAATGTTTAAGGTTGTGGATGGGTTGCCGATCAAGCAGGATTTTCAGCAAGTAACATTCGTGCCACACAAGTGCCAGGCAATGACCATCTCCAACAAAAGAGAATCTAACCATCTCCCCTTGACATTCAACAGCATTAGCATTGCTGAATCCCCCACGATCAACATCCTGGGGGCCACCTTTGACCAGGAACTTAACTGAACCAGCCATATACTGTGGTTACATACCATCCTGACTTGGAACTATATCGCCGTTCCTTCACTGTCACTGGATCAAAATCCGGGAACTCCATTCCTAACAGCACTGTGGGAGTACCCACACCAGATGGTCAGCAACAGTTTAAGAAGGCAGCTCACCATAACCTTCTCAAGGGCAATTAGAGATGGGCAACAAATGCTGGCCTTGCCAGCGATACCCATATCCCCTGAAAGAATAAAATAAAAGAGCAGGTCAGAGGCTGGGAATTCTGCGGCGAGTAACTCGCCTTCTGACTCCCACCACCGACAAGGCACGTGTCAGGAATGTGATGGAATTCACTCCACTTGCCTGGATGAGTGCAGCTCCAACATCTAACTTTCCTCCTTTAAGACATTCCTTAAAAGCTATTTCTTGGTCATCTGACCGAATAGCTCCTTGTGTAGCTTGGTGTCATATTTTGTTTTATAATGTTCCTGTGCCTTTTAACATTTCATTACGCTAAAGGCAATATATAAATATAAGTTGTTGTTGTTCTTGTTATCTACAGAGTCACAAAATGATCTATCCTTGACACCCTGTTCATCATCCACATGTTGCTCCTAGATGACATTAAATGCAGATCTGGGGTCAGATTCCCAGTAAATGTGAACATCACCCAGCTCTATTCCTCCATTGCCTCTCTCAACTGCTCCACCCTGTGTTGTCAGACTGTTTGTCCAACATTCTTGACCTGCAACTTAAATTAGCTTCTGACCACATATCCTCTCTATCACAAAGCCCACCTACCTCCATGACATAGTATTTCTCCATCCCGACGCTATCTGCTGCTGAAACTATCATTCGTGCCTTAGTCACCTCCAGACCCAACTACTCAAATGCTCTCTTGGCCAACCTCCTATTCATCAACCTCTTTGACTGTGTTGTCCATATCCTATCCCACATCAAGTTCCGCTCACCCATCACCCCTGTCCTTGCTGACTTACATTTCTTATTACTCAACAAACTCCTCAGATTTCATATTCTCATTGTCACATTTAACTCCCTGCATCGCCTCAACCCTCCCCACTTCTCAAGGGGAGGAGGTGGTGTAGTGGTATTGCAACTAGACTAGTAACCCAAAGACCCAGGGTATTGCTCTGGGGACATGGGTTTGAATCCCACCACAACAAAAGGTGGAATTTGAATTCAATTAATAAATTGGGAATTAAAAGCTAGTCTAATGATGGCCATGAAACCATTGTCAATTGTTGTAAAAACCCATTTGGTTCAATAATGCCTTTTAGTGAAGGAAATCTGCTGTCCTTACCTAATCTAGCCTACATGTGACTCCAGACCCACAGCAATGTGATTCACTCCTAAATGGCCTAGCAAGCCACTCAGTTGTATCTAACTGCTACAAAGTCAATAAAAAGAATGAAACTGGACAGACCACCTGGCATCGACTGAGGCACTGGAAAAGACAACGGAAAGCCCAGCCCTTTTAACCCTGCAAAGTCCTCCTTACTAACATCTGGGAGCTTGTGCCAAAGTTGGGAGAGCTGTCCCACAGACTGGTCAAGCAACAGCCTGACATAGTCATATTTACACACAATGTCTCAGACACTGCCGTCACCATCCCCAGGTATGTCCTGTTCCACTGGCAGGACCGACCCAGCAGAGGTGGTAGCACAGTGGCATAAAGTGGGGAGGGGGTTACACTGGGAGTCAACATTGACTCCGGACCCCATGAAGTCTCATGGGCAAGGAAACCTCCTGCTGATTACCCCTACTGCCCTCCCTCAGCTGATTAATTAGTACTCCTCCATGTTGAACACCACTTGGAGGAAGCACTGAGGGTGGCAAGGGCGCAGAATGTACTCTGGGTGGGGGATGTCAATGTCCATCACCAAGAGTGGCTCGGTAGCACCACTACTGACTGAGCTGGCCAAGTCCTAAAGGACATAGCTGCTAGACTGGGTAGACGGCATGTGGTGAGGGAACCAACAAGAGGGAAAAACCGACTTGACCTCATCCTCACCAATCTGCCTGCCGCAGATGCACCTGTCCATGATAATATTAGTAGGAGTGACCAACGCACAGTCCTTGTGAACAGGAGGTCATGCCTTCACATTGAGGATACCGTCCATCGTGTTGTGTGGCACTACCACTATGCTAAATGGGACAGATTTCGAACAGATCTAGCAATGCAAAACTGGGCATCCATGAGGTGCTGTGGGCCATCAGCAGCAGCAGAATTGTACTCAACCACAATTGGTAATCTCATGGCCTGGCATATTTCCCACTCTACCATCACCATCAAGCCAGCAGACCAACCCTGGTTCAATGAAGAGTGCAGGAGGGCATGCCAGAAGCAGCACCAGGCATATTGCAAAAAAATGAGGTGTCAACCTGGTGAAGCTACAACACAGGACAACTTGCGTGCCGAACTGCGTAAGCAGCATGTGATAGACAGAACTAAGCAATCCCATAACCAATGGATCAGATCTAAGCTCTGTAGTCCTGCCACATCGAGCCCTAAATGGTGGTGGACAATTAAACAACTAACTGGAGGAGGTGGCTCCACAAATATCCCATCCTCAATGATGGGGGAGCCCAGCACATCAGTGCGAAAGATAAGGCTGAAGCATTTGCAACAATCTTCAGCCAGAAGTGCCGAGTTGATGATCGATCTCGGCCTCCTCCTGAAGTCCCCAGCATCACAGATGCCAGACCTCAGCCAATTCGATTCACTCCGCGTGATATCAAGAAACGACTGAAGGCACTGGACACTACAAAGGCTATGGGCCCTGACAACATTCCGGCAATAGTACTGAAGACTTGTGCTTCAGAACTTGCCGCGCCCCTAGCCAAGCTGTTCTAGTACAGCTACACCACTGGTCTCTACCCGGCAATGTGGAAAGTTGCCCAGGTATGTCCAGTACACAAAAAGCAGATCAAGTCCAACCCAGCCAATTACCATCCCATCAGTCTACTCTCAATCATCAGTAAAGTGATGGAAGGTGTCATCGACTGTGCTATCAGGCAGCACTTGCTTAGCAATAACCTGCTCACTGACGATCAGTTTGGGTTCCGCCTGGGCCACTCAGCTCCTGCACTCATTACAGCCTTGGTTCAAACAAGGACAAAAGAGCTGAACCCAACAGGTGAGGTGAGAGTGATTGCCCTTGACATAAGGCAGCATTTGACCGAGTATGGCATCAAGGAGCCCTAGCAAAACTGAAGTCAAAGAACAAAGAACAAAGAAAATTACAGCACAGGAACAGGCCCTTCGGCCCTCCAAGCCTGCGCCGATCCAGATCCTCCATCTAAACATGTCGCCTATTTTCTAAGGGTCTGTATCTCTTTTCTTCCTGCCCATTCATGTATCTGTCTAGATACATCTTAAAAGACGCCATCATGCCCGCATCTACCACCTTTGCTGGCAACGCGTTCCAGGCACCCACCACCCTCTGCGGAAAGAACGTTCCACGCATATCCCCACTAAACTTTTCCCCTTTCACTTTGAACTCGTGTCCTCTAGTAATTGAATCCCCCACTCTGGGAAAAAGCCTCTTGCTATCCACCCTGTCTATACCTCTCATGATTTTGTACACCTCAATCAGGTCCCCCCTCAACCTCCGTCTTTCTAATGAAAATAATCCTAATCTACTCAACCTCTCTTCATAGCTAGCGCCCTCCATACCAGGCAACATCCTGGTGAACCTCCTCTGCACCCTCTCCAAAGCATCCACATCCTTTTGGTAATGTGGCGACCAGAACTGCACGCAGTATTCCAAATGTGGCCGAACCAAAGTCCTATACAACTGTAACATGACCTGCCAACTCTTGTACTCAATACCCCGTCCGATGAAGGAAAGCATGCCGTATGCCTTCTTGACCACTCTATTTACCTGCGTTGCCACCTTCAGGGAACAGTGGACCTGAACACCCAAATCTCTCTGGACATCAATTTTCCCCAGGACTTTTCCATTTACTGTATAGTTCACTCTTGAATTGGATCTTCCAAAATGCATCACCTCGCATTTGCCCTGATTGAACTCCATCTGCCATTTCTCTGCCCAACTCTCCAATCTATCTATATTCTGCTGTATTCTCTGACAGTCCCCTTCACTATCTGCTACTCCACCAATCTTAGTGTCGTCTGCAAACTTGCTAATCAGTCCACCTATACTTTCCTCCAAATCATTAATGTATATCACAAACAACAGTGGTCCCAGCACGGATCCCTGTGGAACACCACTGGTCACACGTCTCCATTTTGAGAAACTCCCTTCTACTGCTACTCTCTGTCTCCTGTTGCCCAGCCAGTTCTTTATCCATCTAGCTAGTACACCTTGGACCCCAATGCGCCTTCACTTTCTCCATCAGCCTGCCATGGGAAACCTTATCAAACGCCTTACTGAAGTCCATGTATATGACATCGACAGCCCTTCCCTCATCAATCAACTTTGTCACTTCCTCAAAGAATTCTATTAAGTTGGTAAGACATGACCTTCCCTGCACAAAACCATGTTGCCTATCACTGATAAGCCCATTTTCTTCCAAATGGGAATAGATCCTATCCCTCAGTATCTTCTCCAGCAGCTTCCCTACCACTGACGTCAGGCTCACCGGTCTATAATTACCTGGATTATCCCTGCTACCCTTCTTAAACAAGGGGACAACATTAGCAATTCTCCAGTCCTCCGGGACCTCACCCGTGTTTAAGGATGCTGCAAAGATATCTGTTAAGGCCCCAGCTATTTCCTCTCTTGCTTCCCTCAGTAACCTGGGATAGATCCCATCCGGACCTGGGGACTTGTCCACCTTAATGCCCTTTAGAATACCCAACACTTCCTCCCTCCTTATGCCGACTTGACCTAGAGTAATCAAACATCTGTTCCTAACCTCAACATCCGTCATGTCCCTCTCCTTGGTGAATACCGATGCAAAGTACTCGTTTAGAATTTCACCCATTTTCTCTGAGTCCAAGCATAACATTCCTCCTTTGTCCTTTAGTGGGCCAATCCTTTCTCTAGTTACCCTCTTTCTCCTTATATATGAATAAAAGGCTTTGGGATTTTCCTTAACCCTGTTTGCTAAAGATATTTCATGACCCCTTTTAGCCCTCTTAATTCCTCGTTTCAGATTGGTCCTACATTCCCGATATTCTTTCAAAGCTTCGTCTTTCATCAGCCGCCTAGACCTTATGTATGCTTCCTTTTTCCTCTTAGCTAGTCTCACAATTTCACCTGTCATCCATGGTTCCCTAATCTTGCCATTTCTATCCCTC
The DNA here is from genome assembly GCF_036365525.1 of Heterodontus francisci. Lineage (NCBI taxonomy): Eukaryota > Metazoa > Chordata > Chondrichthyes > Heterodontiformes > Heterodontidae > Heterodontus > Heterodontus francisci. The sequence goes on from NC_090374.1 coordinate 58,505,170, forward strand.
ATTTTCACAGGAACATGTCTCTCCTGCACGCTAATCAACCTCTCTTTAAAAGCCTCCCACATATCACATGTGGATTTACCTTCAAACAGCTGCTCCCAATCTACATTCCCCAGCTCCTGCCGAATTTTGGTATAGTTGGCCTTCCCCCAATTTAGAACTCTTCCTTTAGGACCACTCTCGTCTTTGTCCATGAGTATTTTAAAGCTTACAGAATTGTGATCACTATTCCCAAAGTAGTCCCCTACTGAAACTTCAAACACCTGGCCGGGCTCATTCCCCAACACCAGGTCCAGTATGGCCCCTTCCCGAGTTGGACTATTTACATATTGCTCTAGAAAACCCTCCTGGATGCTCCTTACAAATTCTGCTCCATCTAGACCTCTAACACTAAGTGAATCCCAGTCAATGTTGGGAAAATTAAAATCTCCTATCACCACCACCCTGTTGCTCCTACATCTTTCCATAATCTGTTTACATATTTGTACCTCTATCTCACGCTCGCTGTTGGGAGGCCTGTAGTACAGCCCCAACATTGTTACCGCACCCTTCCTATTTCTGAGTTCTGTCCATATTGCCTCACTGCTCGAGTCCTCCATAGTGCCCTCCTTCAGCACAGCTGTGATATCCTCTTTGACCAGTAATGCAACTCCTCCACCCCTTTTACCTCTCTCTATCCCGCGTGAAGCATCGATATCCTGGGATATTTAGTTGCCAATCATGCCCTTCCCTCAACCAAGTCTCAGTAATAGCAATAACATCATACCCCCAGGTACTAATCCAAGCCCTAAGTTCATCTGCCTTACCTACTACACTTCTTGCATTAAAACAAATGCACCTCAGACCACCAGTCCCTTTACATTCATCATCTGCTCCCTGCCTGCTCTTCCCCTTAGTCACACTGACTTCATTATCTAGTTCCTTACAGGCTTTTGTTACTACCTCCTGACTGTCAACTGACCTCCTCAATTGGTTCCCATCCCCCTGCCAATGGGAATCAGGGGTAAAACTCTCTGCTGGTCGGAGTCATACCTAGCGCAAATGAAGAGGGCTGTGGTTGTTGGAGATCAATCATCTCGGCTCTAGGACATCACTGCAGGAGTTCCTCAGGGTTGTGTCCTAGGCCCAACCATCTTCAGCTGCTTCACCAATGACCTTTCTTCAATCATCAGGTCAGAAGTGGGGATGTTCGCTGATGATTACATAATGTTCAGCACCATTCGCGACTCCTCAGATACTGAAGTAGTCTGTGTAGAAATGCAGCAAAACCTGGACAATATCCAGGCTTGGGCTGATAAGTGGCAAGAAACATTGGCACCACACAAGTGCCAGGCAATGACCATCTCCAAAAAGAGAGAATCTAAACATTTCCCCTTGACATTCAATGGCATTACAATCACTGAATCCCCCAACAACAACATCCTAGAGGTTACCATTGACCAGAAACTGAACCGGAGTAGCCATATAAATACTGTGGCTACAAGAGCAGGTTAGAGGCTAGGAGTCCTGCGGCAAGTAACTCACCTCCTGACTCCTCAAAGCCTGTCCACCATCTACAAGGCATAAGTCAGGCGTGTGATGGAATACTCTCCACTTGCCAGGATGGGTGCAGCTCCAACAACACTCAAGAAGCTCGCCACCATCCAGGACAAAGCAGCCCGCTTGATTGGCACCCCATCAACAAACATTCATTCGCTCCACCACCAACGCACAGTGGCAGCAGTGTGTACCATCTACAAGATGCACTGTAGCAATGCACCAAGGCTCCTTAGACAGCACCTTCCAAACCAGCAACCTCTATCAACTAGAAAGACAAGGGCAGCAAATGCATGGGAACACCACCACCTGCAAGTTCCCCTCCAAGTCACACACCATCCTGACTTGGAACTGTATCGCCATTCCTTCACTGTGGCTGGGTCAAAATCCTGAAACTCCCTTCCTAACAGCACTGTGGGTATACCTACCTCACATGGTCGGCAGCAGTTCAAGAAGGCAGCTCACTACCACCTTCTCAAGGGCAATTAGGGATGGGTAATAAATGCTCGCCTAGCCAGCAACGCCCACATCCCATGAAGAAAAAAAAACCTCCCAAACCCACCACTATCTCTCCCAAACTCTCTGTTCATCTGCCTCTGGCCTTGACATATTGGTTGGTAATTAGTTGAGAGGTATAGACAGATATCAGGAATAAAGAGAACATTCTCTGATTGACAAGACACAATAGGTCGAGCTCCTCAGGGATCCATACTGGGCCCTCAAGTTTTCACCACATATATGTAGGACTGAGATGGCAAGAAATTCTTTCACTCAGAAGATTGTGAATCTTTGGAATTCTCTACCCTAGAGGGCTGTAGATGCTCAATGAGTATATTCAAAACTGAAATTGATAGATTTTTGTACTCTATTGGAATCAATGATCTGGCGATCGTATGGGAAATTAGAGTTGAGGTCAAAGATCAGCCATCATCTTATTGAATGGCGGACGAGCCTCGGGGAGTCATATGGTCTACTCCTGCTCCTATTTCTTATGTTCTTATGTTTATGTTTAGTTTAGAGATACAGCACTGAAACAGGCCCTTCGGCCCACCGAGTCTGTGCCGACCATCAACCACCCACTTATACTAATCCTACACTAATCCCATATTCCTACCACATCCCCACCTGTCCCTATATTTTCCCTACCACCTACCTATACTAGGGGCAATTTCTAATGGCCAATTTACCTATCAACCTGCAAGTCTTTTGGCATGTGGGAGGAAACCGGAGCACCCGGAGGAAACCCACGCAGACACAGGGAGAACTTGCAAACTCCACACAGGCAGGACCCGGAATTGAACCCAGGTCGCCGGAGCTGTGAGGCTGCGGTGCTAACCACTGCGCCACTGTGCCGCCCCTATGTTAGGCTTCCACTGTTATGTCCAGACTGGCCAAGAGAGTGTGGGAAAATGGCGCACTGACACGGAACACAAAAGTCCGAGTGTATTAAGCCTGTGTCCTCAGTACCTTGCTCTACGGCAGCGAGGCCTGGACAACGTATGTCAGCCAAGAGCGACGTCTCAATTCATTCCATCTTCGCTGCCTCCGGATAATCCTTGGCATCAGGTGGCAGGACCGCATCTCCAATGCAGAAGTCCTCAAGGCGGCCAACATCCCCAGCTTATACACACGACTGAGTCAGCAGCACTTGAGATGGCTTGGCCATGTGAGCCGCATGGAAGATGGCAGGATCCCCAAGGACACATTGTACAGCGAGCTCGCCACTGGTATCAGACCTACCGGCCGTCCATGTCTCCGCTTTAAAGATGTCTGCAAACGCGACATGAAGTCCTGTGACATTGATCACAAGTCGTGGGAGTCAGTTGCCAGTGATCGCCAGAGCTGGCGGGCAGCCATAAAGGCAGGGCTAAAGTGTGCCAAGTCGAAGCGACTGAGCAGTTGGCAGGAAAAAAGACAGAAGCGCAAGGGGAGAGCCAACTGTGTAACAGCCCCGACAACCAATTTTTTCTGCAGCACCTGTGGAAGAGTCTGTCACTCTAGTATTGGCCTTTATAGCCACTCCAGGCGCTGCTCCACAAACCACTGACCACCTCCAGGCGCTCACTCATTGTCTCCCGAGACAAGGAGGCCAAAGAAGTATTAATGACTTTGATGAAGGAAAAGAGAGTTGTACACCCAAGTTTGCAGATGACACTAAGTTATCTAGATGAAAGGAAGAAGTTGAAAATGGATATTGACTGATAAAATGAGTGGGGTAAACCTTAACCAGATTGAATTCAATGTGGCCTGGTGTGAGGTTGTCCACTTTGGAGCTGAGAAAGATAAATCAGAATGTTTTCTTAATTGTGAGAGACCAGGATCTGTGGAGGAGAAAAGGGATTTGAATATCCATGTACACAAATCACTAAAAGCTAGTACAGAGGTACAAAACAGTCATCAAAAAGGCTAATAGATTGTTGACTTTCTCTCAAGAGGGTTGGAATTTAAAGTGAGGAAGTGTTGCTTCAATTGTACAGAACTAACCATGCTGTTCAGTACAGTTATAACTCTGGTATCCACCTGACAATGTGGAAAATTGCACAGGATTGTCCTGTCCACAAAAAGCAGGACAAATCCAATCCAACCAATTACCGCCCAATCAGTCTATTCTCAATCATCAGCAAAGTAGTGGAAGGTATAATTGAGAGAGCAATCAATTGGCATATACTCAACGATAACCTGCTCACCGAAGCTCAGTTTGGGTTCCACCAGGGGCATTGGGCTTTAGACCTCATTACAGCCTTGGTACAAACATGGACAAAAGAGCTGAATTCCAGAGGTGAGGTGAGAGTGACTGCCCTTGACATCAAGGTAGCATTTGACCAAGTGCGGCATCAAGCAGCCCTAGCAAAATTGAATTCAGTGGGAACCAGAGGGAAAACTCTCCACTGGTTAGAGTCATACCTAGCACAGAGGAAGCTGACTGAGGTTGTTGGAGGCGAATCATCTTAGCCCAGAATTTGCTGCAGGAGTTCCTCAGGGTAGTATCCTAGGTTCAACCATCTTCTGCTGTTTCATCAATGACCTTCCCTCCATCATAAGGTCAGAAGTAGGGATGCTCTCTGATGATTGCACAATGTTCAATACCATTTTCAACTCCTCAGATACTGAAGTAGTCATGCCCACATGCAGCAAGACCTGGGCATTATTCAGGTTTGGGCTGATAAGTGGCAAATAACATTCACACCACACAAATGCCAGGTAATGACCATCTCCACCAAGGGAGAATTTAACCATCTTCCCTTGATGTTCAACAGCATTACGATCACTGAATTCCCCATCATTAACATCATGGGGATTACCATTGACCAGAAACTTAACTGGACCAGCCATATAAATACTTTGGATACAAGAGCAGGTCAGAGGCTGGGAACGCTGTGGTGAGTAACTCACCTCCTGACTCCCCAGTGTCTTTCCATCATTTACAAGGCACAAGTAAGGAGTGTGATGGAATACTCTCCACTTGCCTGGATGAGTACAGCTGCAACAACATTCAAGAAGCTCAAAACCATCCAGGACAAAGCAGCCCACTTGATTTGCACTCCATCTACCATCTTAAACATTTGTTCCCTCTATCACTGGTGCACAGGACAGCAGTGTGTACCATCTACAAGATGCACTGGAGCAACCCGCCAAGTCTCCCTCAACAGCACCTTCCAAATCCACGAGCTGTACCACCTAGATGAATAAAGGCAGAAGACGTACGGGAACACCATCACCTGCTAGCTCCCCTCCAAGCCACACACCATCCTGAACTGTATCACCATTCCTTCACTGTCGCTGGGTCAAAAGCCTGGAACTTCCTTCCTAATATACCAGAAGGACTGCAGCGGTTCAAGAGATGGCTCACCGCCACCTTCTCAAGGGCAATTAGGGATGGGCAACAAGTGCCGGCCTTGTCAGTGACGCTCCCATCCAATGAATGAATAAAAATCAATAAATACAGCCATAATCAGACCCCATCTGGGATACTGAGCAGTACTGGGCACCACACCACAAGAAAGATATATTGGTCTTGGAGGGGTTGCAACGCACATTCGCTATGTTTATATCAGGGCTTAAATGGTTAAATTATGAAAATAGATTGCATAAATCTGGTTTGAATTTCCTTGAGTTTATAAGGTATAAGGGTGATCTAACTGAGATTTCTATAACGGTTAAGGGATTTGAAAGGCTAGATAGGGTGAAACTACTTGCTGTGGTGGGAGAATTCAGAACAAGGCAGCCTAATATTAAAATATTAATATTATTAAAGGCCAATAAAGAATAAAGTTAGAACTCCAGTTTCTATACAACCATTTGAACTCCATTGATTTCACACTACTGTGATATCACCACTACTCCCATTTTTTCATACAGCAGGTGCTAGTACTATTTTTGCTGTTGCCATTTACAGCTTCTATTGTAATCTGTTTGACAGATAGTCTGACAAGTAGTCGCTATGGCAGCGAGGCCTGGACAACGTATGCCAGCCAAGAGCGACGTCTCAATTCATTCCATCTTCGCTGCCTCCGGAGAATACTTGGCATCAGGTGGCAGGACCGTATCTCCAACACAGAAGTCCTCGAGGCGGCCAACATCCCCAGCTTGTACACACTACTGAGTCAGCGGCGCTTCAGATGGCTTGGCCATGTGAGCCGCATGGAAGATGGCAGGATCCCCAAAGACACATTGTACTGCGAGCTCGCCACTGGTATCAGACCCACCGGCCGTCCACGTCTCCGCTTTAAAGACGTCTGCAAACGCGACATGAAATCGTGTGACATTGATCACAAGTTGTGGGAGTCAGTTGCCAGCGTTTGCCAGAGCTGGCGGGCAGCCATAAAGACAGGGCTAAAATGTAGCGAGTCGAAGAGACTTAGTAGTTGGCAGGAAAAAAGACAGAGGCGCAAGGGGAGAGCCAACTGTGCAACAGCCCCGACAAACAAATTTCTCTGCAGCACCTGTGGAAGAGCCTGTCACTCTAGAATTGGCCTTTACAGCCACTCCAGGCGCTGCTTCACAATCCACTGACTACCTCCAGGCGCGTATCCATTGTCTCTCGAGATAAGGAGGCCCAAAAGAAAAAGAAAGTCCTAACCTCTGTCACAATACACAGCAATTGTGGCAACTATAGTCCTCCCTTTTGTTAAGTGCAGATGGGATTTCTGGCCTTTATTGAAATAGGATTAATTCAAAGCCAACCAGATCCTGCAGCTTTAAAAAATGTTATTGTGTGCTTCTGTAAATTAAGTGGTTTAAGATGAAGTATTGCCAGAAAAAAACTATAGTTTCAATCATGTTGTGAACACAAGAAAACAAGAAATAGGAGCAGGAATAGACCATCAAGCCTGATTCATCATTCAACACGAACATGGCTGATTTTAGGACTGAACTCCACTTTCCCGCCCATTTAACGTACCCCTTGATTCCCTGAGACCAAAAATCTGCCTATCCCAGTTGTAAATATATTCAACGATGGAGCATTCACAACCCTCTGGGATACAGAATTCCAAAGATTCACAGCCCTTTGAATGAAGTAATTTCTCCTCATCTCAGTCCAAGACTCATCTCAGTGAAGACATCCTGTAAATTGTTGCAGACGGACCACATTACAGTCTAAAAGTGATGAGTGTCCCTACCTTCATATTTTGACATGAGTTCAAAATGCCTCCAAAGCATAATGATTCAGATGCATGCTTCAAGCCTATTATGATGGAGTTCACGATCCTCTTTCCACAACTCTTGAGATATTGTGGGGGAGGAGGAGCTTTAGTGTGAACAGGATTGCAGGTACATTAAGGACTTTGCTTAAGTAATGTTGGGTATCATTTTTCAAGGCAGGGAAAGAAAGTTAATTATTTGATGCTGGTCAATTGACTAATTTTCTTTTCTGAAGCCTTGCACAGCTTTCCTTCATATTTAGGGAACATCGTGATGTCACATAGGGTGGTGGATACAGATTCAATAGCAACCTTTGAAATGGAACAGGATAAGTACTTGGAAGAGAAAGAATTACAGGGGTCCAAGGAAAGAGCCGGGGAGTAAGACTAATTGGATTGCTCTTTGAAAGAGCTGGCGCAAACTCGATGGGCTGAATGGCCTCCTTCTCTGCTGTACTATTCTATTCTCCAGACCTATCTTTTGTTTCTTTACTTGTCCCATTACCACCTTCTTTTGCCTTGCACCATAATCCCCTTTTGTCATTTAATCACTCTTCCCTTCTGTAATATTCTGATAACTATTAAAGCTTAGTACAGAATATATAAGAGTATGATGGTTAAAATAACAGGAGTTTATTGAACATGTCTTGCATCTAAGGTTTCCTCTAACTCTCCACGAGGTTCTGTACAGATTACATTACATTGCTTCCTGTGATGACGCACACAGTCTAATTACATAATATGCCCAGTAACAACCCAATGTCCACTATTACATCATACTACACCTTCCACCTTATCACAAACATCCCCTTTGGTTCTTCCCCCCTCCTTTCTCTGGCCCTGTACTTGCTTAAAAACTGTTACATCTCTAACCTTTCTCAGTCCTGAAATGTTAACCTCTGTTTCTCTCCACAGATGCTGCCTGACTTGCTGTGTATTCCCAGCATTTTCTGTTTTTACTCCTGTTCTTATGTCCTCTTGTGCATTCTCTTTCCCTTCATCACATCATTGGCAACCATACTTCCACTTGTCTCAGCCTCATGCTTTTGAATTCCCTCCATAAATCTCACTGGCTTTCCCTCTCCATCTTCTCTTTTAAGATCCTCCTTAAGATTTCACCAAGGTTTTAGTCACCTCTCCTAATGTCCCCTTCTTTGCTCAGCATCCATATTTTGACGATGCCTCTATGAAGCTCTTTGGGATAATTTTCCACGTCAAAGGAGTGAAATAAATACAAATTATTATCGATTTACATCTACTTTAGAATATATAACTGAGAACTCTAGTTCTTGAAGTAACAATCTATGGTAGGATAGAGTACTATTTACTTTGTTACTACATACTTCCTTTGGAGAATAATGTTTAAACCATAGTTAATTAATGCTACTTAATTTTAGAAAACCCGATTTAAATTTACTAAACACCGGTCTATTTTGTTGGCTTAATTCAAGGATAAAATGCCAGTCATTTAAGAAATCTGGCTTGGAATTTTCCCAGTGCTTAGGGCTCACTCCAGACATTAAGCCACTTGGAGTGCAGCGGGGAGCCAACTAGAAATTCTGCAGATGTGAGCAAAAAATCATCTGCACCACTCATAGCACAAAGAGGTGGGGTGGGCAGCTAGCTATCCCATCTGATTTCCCCATGGTTACCACCTCTTCCGCACCCAGCAATCTGGAAACTAGACAGCATCCAGGTCCTTAAGAGCTACACAAATATTGTGCACCAGATTCTCCAGGTTAGAGGCATGGCCGGGATGACTCCAAATGTAGCAAAATGATGTGTGTGAATGACCTGCTTAGAAATGCTGAGTAGCCATTGAAGCATGTGGCGCCAGCTTACTCCTCCCACCATTGCATATTTCTCCCTCCACCCAGCGAGTGACCATGTTGCACTTATACTGGCACACACACCTGCCGGAAGTTTTCAAATTAGATAAACTATCATGATCCTGGATGCTCGGGTGGAATCAAGAACAGAGATCACAGGAGCTACGGAATTTCTGCTCCACCACATTTATGGCATTGGGCCGGGTGTTCGGAATTTTAGCCCTATATCTCTGCCCAGAAGGTACTTTAATTTCTATATCTTTCCAGCAAAGTGGTATCATACTTTATATTAATTATTTCAAAGTCACATGGCAGTAATGCATCACATACAAATTACTTCACAAAGACATTACCCGTGTTTTTTAAAAAAGTTTTCTTCTAAGACTTTCATGCAATATTATATGGCTGGCATCCTTCTATCTACGAAAGATGATGGACATGCAGCAAACAATCCATTTAGGTGGGGTGTCTTCTCTTGCTGCACCTTTGCTGATGGTTGTGAAGGACAATCCTTGAGAGGCAGATTCTGTCACAAGTGCTGCATGTGAAGCTGCCAGGTGATGAAGTGAATTGTTGTTTTTGATGTTGGCGCCTGTTGCCAAGCTGCTGTAGCAAATGGTCATGATGGTAGTGTACACCAGTCCACAGGATGTGTCGCCATTTCCCTTTTTCACCAGCTAGTGACTTCCAGGTGCGATAGTCGACATTTAGGGCCTTTGTGTCACGCTTACAAGCATCCTTGAAGTGGAAGTGTGAGGTGATGCATTTTGGGAGGACTAACAAGGCAAGGGAATATACAATGGATGATAGGACCCTAGGAAGTACAGAAGGTCAGAAGGAACTTGGTGTACTTGTCCATAGATCACTGAAGGCAGCAGCACAGGTAGATAAGGTGGTTAGGAAGGCATATGGGATACTGGCCTTTATTAGCTGAGGCATAGAATTTAAGAGCAGGGAGGTTATGATGGAGCTTTATAAAACGCTAGTTAGGCCACAGCTGGAGTACTGTGTACAGTTCTGGGCACCACACTAAAGGAAGGATGTGATTGCACTGGAGAGGGTGCAGAGGAGATTCACCAGGATGTTGCCTGGGCTGGAGCATTTCAGCTATGAAGAGAGACTGAAAAGGCGAGGGTTGTTTTCCTTGGAGCAGAGAAGGCTGAGGGGGAACATGATTGAGGTATACAAAATTATGAGGGGCATTGATAGGTTAGTGGAGGGATCAATAACCAGGGGCATAGATTTAAGGTAAGGGGCAGGAGGTTTAGAGGGGATTTGAGGAAAAGATTTTTCACTCAGAGGGTGGTTGGAATCTGGAACGCACTGCCTCAAGAGGTGGTAGAGGCAGGAACCCTCACAACATTTAAGAAGTATTTAGATGAGCACTTGAAACACCATAGCATACAAGGCTATGGACCAAGTGCTGGAAAATGGGATTAGAATAGACAGGTGCTTGATGGCCAGCACAGACATGATGGGCTGAAGGGCCTGTTTCTGTGCTGTATAACTCTATGACTCTATGAGTTTTGGACGCCCCACTGGTCCTCTGGCCCCAGCTACCTCATCATCCAGAAGGTCCTTGGGTATGCAACCGTCTTCCATCCTGCGGACGATTACATAACATTTGAAATTTGCCGTAAGTTCCTCATTTAACCATCAGGCAAAATAAATTACAGTGTAAATATTTCCATGACTCAAACTTGACTTCTTCCAAAGCAAATGTTTTGTTTTGATCGTCACAGTTTAAGAAAAAGTAATGTGCACATTGGAGTTGGTAACAAATGGAACATTGCTGCAAACAATACTTTTAATATAGGTTGCAATATTTTATTCGCGAAGATCTCCCAATATAGAGCTAAGGGAACACGCTGACATTTGAGTACATCAGGTTTCCCACTCTTTCGGTTAAGCTAGTCAGAAGGTCACACCGCAGCATTAGCAAACTCAACAGATTTCTGCTCATTAATTGCATTATTACAGCTACGTAATTGGATCAACATTACTGCATGTGTGTTCCAATTGGCTGTTCGTTTATAAAACTGTTGCAACATATTATATCTTAAGAATCGTATTTAGGAAAATATGACAAATGTAACAAATATGAAAAAGTTTCTGTTGCATTTTGGTCTCGTATTTGTTGCTTTAAATCAAAAACAGCAACTGAGAGTTTGAAAAAACACCTCAGCTTATACTGTTATATGATGCAAGGCTTGTCTCCCTGGTAACAGGCTAAAGAGGAAGTCATACACATTATTTCAAATCTATACCGATTTCATTATTGGTTCAATGATGGATATGAAGGGGTTTTTTAAAATGTGCCTGGCAGTTATGAATCTCTAACAAGCTCTGGCAACCTGTCAAGGAGTATAATAAGGGCAAATTTCTGAACCAAAGAGTGGAGTTGCACAAAATAAACTGAAATGTTCACAGAAAGACAGATTTTAGTTAGTTTTCACATCTTACAAAGGGACAAGAAGGAGCTGTGTATTTAGTAGTTCTTTGTAGAAAAATAGGTTAGGCTACAGATTCACAGTCTTTTATTGCTTCTCTCTGCCAAGGAAATACATGATATAATGTCTACTGTAAATATACCGATTACATTGTTCTTATGTATTAGCTTCTTGATAGTTAAATACATTTTCTTAATTTAAAACTAGAACAAGCTCTGATGTGCTGTTCTATCTACCTGTCAAATCTCTGCATAATTTTAAATATCTTGATTAAATCACCCCTCAACCTTCTAAACTCAAGGGAATACAAGCCAGATTTACATAACCTGACCTTCTAATTTACCAGGGTACGGTAGAATAGTGGTTTATTACTGGACTAGTAATCCAGAGGTCTGGACTGATGATCTGGAGACGAGATCAAAACTCACCACAGCAGCTGAGGAATTCAAATTCAGTTAATTAAATAAATCTGTAATAAAACGCAAGTATCAGTAATAGTGACCGTGAAACTACCAGATTGTCATAAAAACCCATCAGTTCACTAATGTCCGTTAGGGAAGGAAACCTGCTGTCCTTATGCTGTCTGGCCTACATGTGACTCCAGATCTACAGTAAATGTGGTTGACTCATAACTGCACTAGCAAGCCACTCAATTGTATCCAGAGGTGGCTCACTACCAGCTTCTCAAGGGCAATTAGGGATGGGCAATAAATTCTGGCTTTGCCAGCAACGCCCATATCCTGTGAATGAACAAAAAAATGTAGCCCTTTGAGCCCTGGTATACTTTTTCATAGATAGTAAGGCCAGTGAAGAACAATAAAGAGTTTACAGTCATTTTGCACTATCAACTGCACTAACAATACATTGTCAACACGGCAATGAAGGGTTGTCAGGTAATTTGATGTTCACAATTCAGGTTAGGTGCCTTTACTAATTTAACTCACTTATAGATGCATTTTTAAATCAAAAAATCAGTTTAAGCTGTGACTGCAGCCTGAATGTGATTTCATATTTTTTGTTTTCTTGAACAGAAGGGCTCAAGATTGGCTTGTAGCCTACAGGTGCATTACAAAAGTACAATTAAGTCCAAGAGCAGCATACTTGAATGTTTATGGTTGACAACCATTTTAGTCATTCATTGCCAGATGTGGCTGGACCACATAAAAAACCTTCGGCGTGTGCTCTCCTATGCCAACTGCTCAATATTCCAGGATCATTCTGGAATGCAAAGTTAACCCCCGGCTTGTCCTCATTACAAACCATCTTCTTATACTCCTCTCTGTTCCCCCCTAACTTCCAACACCAATTTTGAGCAGCTCATAGAATTCTTGGTCACTAAGATTGAAACATTTGTTCAGCTTCTTCTGATCTTTCCTCCCTTGCCCTAGCCCACCAAGCCAAACTTCCCCCAAGGTTCTCCCTGTCCTAGCCCTGAACTTGCATCTTTCTTTAATTTCTCTCTCACCTCCACTCATGCCCTCTCCGAGCTCATTTTGTCCACCTCCTACTCTCTCAATGCTATTCAGACCAAACTGCTAACCAGCCAACTTCCCTCCCTGGTTCCAATGTTAACAGGTCTCTCTCTTCAGCAACACAAAAGCAAAATACTGCAGATGCTGGGAATCTGAAATAAAAGCAAAAAAATGCTGGAAATACTCCACAGGTCTGGAGAAAGAAATAGAGTTAATGGGCTGAATTTTACATTGCCCCAGTATGTCGGATGGTGGTGTGGGGGCAGCGGAAAATTGAGCGGGAGGCTCCGGGAGGCCTTCCCGCCCCATTCCCGCCTCCAGCCAACTTTACGACAGTCAGGCGGGTGGGGGGGGGACGGTCCGCCCGCCCGAGGTCAATCAAGGCCCTTAAGTGGCCACTTAAGGGCCCTTGCCTGCTTCCACGAGTATTTTACCTGTGGCAAGCGGGCATGCTGGGGCATGAAAGGCCACCCAGCGATAGCTGCCAGCCTTTCCGTGCGCTGGGGGGTTGCCATGGCAGTCAGGCACAGGGTGCCCGATTGAGGGCCGCCGCCACCTCCCAACCCACCCCCAGGATCCAAGACACACCCCCTCCCAAACAACTACCCTTGCCTCGGCGGCACGACTGATCCCTCCCTGCGAGGCAAGCCCAACATACCTTCAGTCCCGGCTCCACGGCATCCTCCTCGGTCGGTTGGGCTGCAGTCCCAGCAGTGGCCACCGCTCCTGGTGGCGCTGCTGGGACTAAGAGCTGCCGGCCCGCTGATTGGCCAGCAGCTCACTGAGGCGGGACCTCCTCCCTCAAGCGGTTGGAAGTCCTGCCTCGGGACAATTAAAGCGCAGGGACCCGTAAAATGCGGATCTGATACTGAACTGGGCGGAAGCAGGTTCACCACTGACTTTTACGTCGATGGCAAAGTCCCATCCGCCTACGGTAAAATCCAGCCCAATGTTTCAGGTCTGTGACCTTTCATCAGAACGAGGCAAAGTTAGAAATGTAATAGCTTTTGAACAAGTGAAAGGGGGGAGTGTGGGCAGGCAGGTAGTACAGGAGTTCCCTGTGGCCATCCCCTCTCAAACAGATATACGCTTTGGATACTGTTGGGGGGTGGGGGGGGGGGCGGTGGCCTCCCAGGGGAAAGCAGCAACAGCCAGGTCCATGGCATCAAGGATGGCTCTGCTGCACAGCAGGGGAGAAAAAGAGTGAAAGAGCTATAGTGATAGGGGATTCTATCTTAAGGGGTACAGATAGGTGTTTCTGTGGCCGCAAACGTGACTCCAGGATGGTATGTTGCCTCCCTGGTGCTAGGGTCAAGGATGTCATGGAGCGGCTGCAGGACATTCTGAAGGGGGAGGGTGAGCAACCAGAGGTCATGGTACACATTAGTACCAATGACATAGGTAGAAAAAGGGATGAGGTCCTGCAACAAGAATTTAGGGAGCTAGGTAGCAGATTAAAAAGCAGGATCTCTAAGGTTGTAATCTCTGGATTACCCCGGTGACACATGCGAGTGAGTTTAAAAATAGGAGGATAGAGCAGATGAATGCGTGGCTGAGGAGATGGTGCAGGAGGGAGGGGTTTAGTTTCCTGGATCACTGGGTCTGTTTCTGGCAAAGGTGGGACCTGTACAATTTGGACGAGTTGCACCTGAACCGGGATGAGACAAGCATCCTTGCTGGGAGATTTGCTAGTGCTGTTGGGCGGGGGTTTTAACTAATTTGGCAGGAGGATGGAATACAGAGTGGAGGTACAGTGAGGGATAATATAGAACAGAAAGTGAGTCTGCCTGGAAGGCAGAGCAAATATAGACCTGGTAAGGCACAAGGGAAAATTGCAAGGTTGGATTGCATCTATTTCAATGCAAGAAGTCTTACTAGTAAGGTAGATGAATTGAGGGTGTTGATTAACACATGGGATTATGATATTATTGCTATCAAAGAGACATGGTTCAGGGAGGGACAGGACTGGCAGCTCAATGTTCCAGGGTATAGAATCTTCCGGCGTGACAGGGAAGGGGATAAAAGAGGAGGTGGCAATGCACTGTTGATCAAGGAGTCAATTACTGCAGTAAGGAGGGATGATGTCTCAGAAGCTTTCTCAAATGAGGCCATTTGAGTAGAACTTAAAAACAAAAAGGGGGCAATCACTTGGCTGGGTGTGTACTACAGGCCTCCAAACAGTCAGGAAGAGATAGAGGAGCAGATATGTAGGCAAATCTCAGAGAGGTGTAAAAATAATAGGCTAATAATAGTAGGGGATTTCAACTTCCCCAATATTAACTGGGATAGTCTTAGTGCAAAAGGCTTAAAAGGGGCAGAATTCTTAAAATGCATGCAGGAGAGCTTTTTGAGCCAGTACGTAGAAAGCCCTATAACAGAAGGGGCAGTACTGGACCTAATCCTAGAGAATGAAGCTGGTCAAGAGGTAGAAGTTTCAGTGGGGGAGCATTTCGGGGATAATGACCATAACTCTGTAAGATTTAAGGTAGTTATGGAAAAGGACAAAGATGGACAAGAAATAAAGGTACTGAATTGGGGGAAGGCCGATTTCAATATGACAAAATAGAATCTGGCCAAAGTGGACTGGGAGCAGCTACTTGTAGGAAAGTCTACATCACATCAGTGGGAGTCATTCAAAGAGGAAATTGTGAGAGCGCAGAGCCAACATGTACCTGTTAAGATGAAGGGTAGGACTAACAGGCCCACTGAACCCTGGATGTCAAGAGATATAGAGGATTGGATCAGGAAAAAAAAGGAGGCTTACGGCAGATCCCAAGGGCTGAAAACAGCGGAGGCACTAGAGGAGTATAGAAAGTGTACGGTGCCTCTTAAAAAGGTAATTAGGAGAGCGAAGAGGGGACATGAAAAAACAGTGGCGGGCAAGATAAAGGAAAATCCCAAGGCGTTTTATAAGAATATTAAGGGTAAGAGGATAACCAGGGAAAGAGTGGGGCCCATTAGGGACCAACGTGGCAATCTTTGTGTGGAGCCGGAGGACATAGGTGAGGTTTTAAATGATTACTTTTCATCGGTGTTCACTGTGGAGAAGGACGATGTAGGTGTAGAGATCAGGGAGGGGATTGTGATATACTTGAACATATTAGCATTGAAAGGGAGGAAATATTAGCTGTTTTAGCAGGCTTAAAAGTGGCTAAATCCTCAGGCCCAGTTGAGATGTATCCCAGGCTGTTATGTGAGGCAAGGGAGGAGATTGCAGGGGCTTTGACACATCGTTATTTTTGTATCATCATTAGCCACGGGTGAGGTACCGGAAGTCTGGAGGATAGCTAATGTTGTGCCTTTATTTAAGAAGGGCAGCAGGGATAAGCCAGGGAACTACAGGCCGGTGAGCCTTACATCAGTGGTGGGAAAGTTATTGGAAGGGATTCTGAGAGACAGGATTTATATGCATCTGGAAAGGCATGGTCTGATTAAGGATAGTCAGTATGACTTTGTGCGTGGGAAATCATGTCTCACAAATTTGATTGAGTTTTTCGAGGAGGCGACCAAGAGGACTGACGAGGGTAGGGCGATGGACGTTGTCTACATGGACTTTAGCAAGGCCTTTGACAAGGTCCCGCATGGTAGGTTGGTCCAGAAGGTTCGAACACATGGGATCCAGGGTGAGCTAGCAAATTGAATACAAAATTGGCTTGGTGATAGGAGGCAGAGGGTGGTAGTGGAGGGTTGTTTTTCAGATTGGAGGACGGTGACCAGTGGTGTGCCGCAGAGATCAGTGCAGGGCCCTCTGTTGTTTGTCATATATGTTAATGACTTGGATGTGAATGTAGGGGGCATGATTAGTAAGTTTGCAGATGACACCAAAATTGGTGGTATAGTGGACAGTGAAGAAGGTTGTCTAAGGTTACAACAGGATATAGATCAACTGGGAAAGTGGGCAAGGGATTGGCAGATGGAATTGAATACAGACAAGTGTGAAGTGATGCATTTTGGGAAGTTAAACCAGGGCAGGACATATACAGTGAATGGCAGGGCCCTGGGGAGTGTTGTTGAGCAGAGAGACCTTGGCGTGCAAGTACATAGTTCCCTGAAAATGACAACACAGGTAGACAGGGTGGTGAAGAAGGTGTATGGTATGCTTGCCTTCATCAGCCGAGGCATTGAGCACAAGAGTTGCGACGTCATGTTACAGTTGTACATGATGTTGGTTAGGCTGCATTTGGAGTACTGTGTGCAGTTCTGGTCGCCACACTACAGCAAAGATGCGATTAAGCTCGAGAGGGTGCAGAAAAGATTCACAAGGTTGTTGCCTGGTTTGGAGGGCTTGAGTTATAAAGAGAGATTGGATAGGCTGGGTCTGTTTTCCCTGGAGCGAAGGAGGCTGAGAGGGACATGATAGAGGTACATAAAATTATGAGAGGCATAGATAGGGTAGATAGCCAGAGTCTGTTTCCCATGGTAGGGGTGACTAAAACTAGAGGGCGTAGATTTAAGGTGAGAGGGAGGAGGTTGAAAGGGAATCAAAGGGGTAAATTTTTCATACAAATAATAGTGGGTATCTGGAATGAGCTGATGGTGGAGGCAGGAACAGTAGCGACATTTAAGAGGCATCTGGACAGGTACTTGAATGAGCAAGGCATAGAGGGATATGGAATTAATGCAGGCAGATGGGATTAGTATAGATAGGCATTATGGTCGGCATTGACGCGGTGGGCCGAAGGGCCTGTTTCTATGCTGTACGACTCTATGACTCTAAATTTTCAAATCCTCTCTAGTCACAGCAGAGGTACCAGAGGACTGGAGGACAGCGAATGTGGTACCATTATTCAAGAAGGGTAGTAGGGATAAACCAGGTAATTATAGGCCAGTGAATCTAACATCAGTGGTTGGGAAAATATTGAAAAAAATTCTGAGGGATCGGATTAATCTCCACTTGGAGAGGCAGGGATTAATCAGCGATAGTCAGAATGGTTTTGTCAGGGGGAGATCATGTCTAACTAACTTGATTGAATTTTTTGAGGAGGTGACTAGATGTGTAGGTGAGGGTAAAGCAGTAGATGAAGTTTACATGGATTTCAGTATGGCTTTTGATAAGGTCCCGCATGGGAGATTGGTTAAGAAGGTAAGAGCCCATGGGATCCAGGGCAATTTGGCAAATTGGATCCAAAATTGGCTTAGTGGGAGGACGCAGAGGGTAATGGTTAAGGGCTGTTTTTGCGATTGGAAGCCTGTGACCAGTGGTGTAGCACAGGGATCGGTGCTGGGACCCTTGCTGTTTGTGGTGTACATTTATGATTTAGACGTGAATATAGGAGGTAAGATCAGTAAGTTCGCAGATGACACGAAAACTGGTGGTGTTGTAAATAGTGAGGAGGAAATCCTTAGATTACAGGGAGATATAGATGGGCTAGTAAGATGGGCGGAGCAGTGGCAAATGGAATTTAATCCTGAAAAGTGTCAGGTGATGCATTTTGGGAGGACTAACAAGGCAAGGAAATATACAATGTATGGTAGGACCCGAGGAAGTACAGAAGGTCAGAAGGAACTTGGTGCACTTGTCCATAGATCACTGAAGGCAGCAGCACAGGTAGATAAGGTGGTTAGGAAGGCATATGGGATACTTGCCTTTATTAGCCGAAGCATAGAATATAAGAGCAGGGAGGTTATGATGGAGCTATAAAGAATGCTAGTTAGGCTGGAGTACTGTGTACAGTTCTGGGCACCACACTAAAGGAAGGATGTGATTGCACTGGAGAGGGTGCAGAGGAGATTCACCAGGATGTTGCCTGGGCTGGAGCATTTCAGCTATGAAGAGAGACTGAAAAGGCGAGGGTTGTTTTCCTTAGAGCAGAGAAGGCTGAGGAGGGACATGATTGAGGTGTACAAGATTATGAGGGGCATTGATAGGTTAGATAGGAAGAAACTTTTTCCCTTAGTGGAGGGGTCAAGAACCAGGGGGCATAGATTTAGGGTAAGGGGCAGGAGGTTTAGGGGGATTTGATTAGATTAGAGATACAGCACTGAAACAGGCCCTTCGGCCCGAGTCTGTGCCGAACATCAACCACCCATTTATACTAATCCTACACTAATCCCACATTTCTACCAAACATCCCCACCTGTCCCTATATTTCCCTACCACCTACTTATACTAGTGACAATTTATAATGGCCAATTTACCTATCAACCTGCAAGTCTTTTGGCTTGTGGGAGGAAACCGGAGCACCCGGAGAAAACCCACGCAGACACAGGGAGAACTTGCAAACTCCACACAGGCAGTACCCGGAATCGAACCCGGGTCCCTGGAGCTGTGAGGCTGCGGTGCTAACCACTGCGCCACTGTGCCGCCCTGAAAAGATTTTCACCCACAGGGTGGTTGGAATCTGGAACACACTGCCTGAAGAGATGGTAGATGCAGGAACCCTCACAACATTTAAGAAGTATTTAGATGATGCTTGCCTTCATCGGTCGGGGCATAGAGTATAAAAATTGGCAAGTCATGCTGCAGCTGTACAGAACTTTAATTAGGCCACACTTAGAATATTGCGTGCAATTCTGGTTGCCACACTACCAGAAGGACGTGGAGGCTTTGGAGAGGGTACAGAAGAGGTTTACCAGGATGTTGCCTGGTCTGGAGGGCATTAGCTTTGAGGAGAGGTTGGATAAACTCGGATTGTTTTCACTGGAACGATGGAGGTGGAGGGGGGACATGATAGAGGTTTACAAAGTTGTGAGCGGCATGGACAGAGTGGATAGTCAGAAGCTTTTTCCCAGGGTGGAAGAGTCAGTTACTAAGGGATATAGGTTTAAGGTGCGAGGGACAAAGTTTAGAGGGGATGTGCGAGGCAAGTTCTTTACACAGAAGGTGGTGAGTGCCTGGAACTTGCTGCCGGGGGTGGTGGTGGAAGCAGGTACGATAGTGACGTTTAAGAGGCATCTTGACAAATACATGAATAGGATGGGAATAGAGGGATACAGACCCCGGAAGTGCAGAAGCTTTTAGTTTAGGCAGGCATCAAGATCGGCGCAGGCTTGGAGGGCCAAATGGCCTGTTCCTGTGCTGTACTATTCTTTGTTCTTTGAAACGCCACAGCATACAAGGCTACCGGCCAAGTGCAGGAATATGGGATTAGAATAGTTGGGTGATGGATGGCCAACCCAGACATGATGGGCCAAAGGGCCTGTTTCTGTGCTGTATAACTCTATGACTCTATAAGGGAGGGTCTGTGATAGGGTGGAGGGCAGGAGAGTTTAAATGTCAAAAGTTGTCATGGTGGAAGGCCAAAGGTATTGGTAATGGGACAAGTAAAGAAACTCTTTCTCTTCAGGTACTGTCCCCACTCCTTTAAATCTGCCATTAACACCCCTTTCCTCAAAAAAATCCCTTGACCCCTTGTCCCTTGTTATGAGCAGGTGGGAAATTGGGTACCTGCTTTCCACTTGCTACCTCCCAACTGACTGCAGATTGTGTTTTGTTAAACTAATGTTTCAGCCCCAGTGCTTTGTTTGCCAAATAAACGGACAGTGAAAGGTTTCTGAAAGGTTTGAAATGGAAGAGTAAATATTTATTGAACAATAATCACCCAAAATGATCACAACACCACCCACACATACATTCGCTCTCACATGCACACTCAAGAAACGATAGAAAGAAGGTAAAAGGTGAAAGGCGTTAAGAGTTCAAGGTGTGAAAGCCAGCTGTTTTCAGGAAAAACTCTTGGAATCTTCTTGGAAGGTAAGTTATAAAAGTTTCAGGCATGTTTGATGTTTCTCTTGCATTTGATGGGATGTTGAAGTCTTCTGGCAGTCAACACTTCAGTTTGAAGAGAGTGCTGGTATTTTTTAGTTCAATTTTCACTGGCGGAGGAGTTATTTAAAAGTCACTCTCTTATTTCTCTGCTGCAGTTGGTTGTAAGCTCTTCTCAGCAGGGTTCAGCCGTCCTAGCTGGAATTGATTTCTCTCCCTGTCTCAGCCCTGTGCTTTTGATGTTCTCTGTGTGGCTGGAGATTTTTTTTATTCATTCATGGGATGTGGGCATCGTTGGCTAGGCCAGCATTTATTACCCATCCCTAATTGCCCTTGGGAAGGTGGTGGTGAGCCGCCTTCTTGAACCACTGCAGTCCATGTGGCATAGGTACACCCACAATGCTGTTAGGAAGGGAGTTCCAGGATTTTGACCCAGCGACAGTGAAGGAATGACGATATAGTTCCAAGTCAGGGTGATGTGAGGCTTGGAGGGGAACTTATAAGTGGTAGTGTTGCCATGCATCTGCTGCCCTTGTCCTTCTAGGTGGTAGAGGTCACAAGTTTGGAAGGTGCTGTCTAAGGAACCTTGGTGTGTTGCTCCAGTGCATCTTGTCGATGGTGCACACTGTTGCCACAGTGCGTTGGTGGTGGAGGGAGTGAATGTTTGTGGATGGGGTGCCTATCAAGCAAGCTGCTTTGTCCTGGATGGTGTGGAGCTTCTTGAGTGTTGTTTGGAGCTGCACCCATCCAGGCAAGTAGAGAGTATCCCATCACACTCCTGACTTGTGCCTTGTAGATGGTGGACAAGCTTTGGGGAGACAGGAGGTGAGTTACTCGCCTCAGGATTCCGAGCCTCTGACCTGCTCCTGTAGCCATAGTATTTATATAGATATTCCAGTTCAGTTTCGGGTCAATGGTAACCCCCATCATGCTGATCGTGGGGGATTCAGCAATCATAATGCCATTGAATGTCAAGGTTAGATGGTTAGATTCTCTCTTCTTGGAGATGGTCATTGCCTGGCACTTGTGTGGCACGAATGTTACTTGCCACTTATCAGCCCAAGCCTGGATATTGTCCAGGTCTTGCTGCATTTCTACATGGACTGCTTCAGTATCTGAGGAGTCATGAATGATGCTGAACATTGTGCAATTATCAGCGAACATCCCCACTTCTGGCCTTATGTTGGAGGGTAGGTCATTGATGAAGCAGTTGAAGATGGTTGGGCCTAGGATGCTATCCTAAGGAACTCCTGCAGTGATGTCCTGGAGCTCAGATGATTGACCTCCAACAACCACAGCCATCTTCCTTTGCACCGAGTTTTCCCCCTGATTCCCTTTGACTCCAGTTATGCTAGGGCTCCTTGATGCCATAATTGGTCAAATGCTGCCTTGATGTCAAGGGCAGTCACTCTCACCTCACCTCTTTTGTCCATGTTTGATCTAAGGCTGTAATGAGGTTAGGAGCTGAGTGGCCCTGGCAGAATCCAACCTGACTGTTATTGCTCAGCAGGTTATTGCTGAGCAAGTGCCACTTGATAGCACTATCGACAACATCTTCTATCACTTTACTGTTCGAGAGTAGACTGGGAACAAGAACAATAGACAGTAAGGGGAATATGAAAAGTGATAGACAGAGAAATCAAGAGCCAGAATCAAACATGGCCACAGTGAAAAATAGTAGGAAGAGGACAAGTAATGTTAAAAAGACATGCGTTAAGGCTTTGTGCCTTAACGTGCGGAGTTTTTGCAATAAAGTGGACGAATTAATTGCGCAAATAGATGTAAACGGGTATGATATAGTCGGGATTACGGAGACATGGCTGCAAGGTGACCAGGGATGGGAAATGAACATCCAGGGATATTCAGTATTTTGGAAGGACGGACAAAAAGCAAAAGGCGGTGGAGTTGCATTGCTGGTTAAAGAGGAAATTAACGCAATAGTGAGGATAGTAGCTCTGACGATGTGGAATCTGTATGGGTATTGCTAAGAAACACTAAGGGGCAAAAAACGTTAGTGGGGGTTGTATTTAGACCTCCAAACTGTAGTGGAGATGTTGGGAATGACATTAAACAGGAAATTAGAGATGCATGCGATAAAGGAACATCTGTAATTATGGGTGACTTTAATCTGCATATAGATTGGGCAAATCAAATTAGTCACACTATCGCAGAGGAAGAATTCTTGGAGTGTATATGGGATGGTTTTCTGGACCAATACATTGAGGAACCAACTAGAGAAAAGGCCATCCTAGACTGGGTATTGTGTAATGAGAGAGAAATAATTGACAATCCAGTGGTGCGAGACCCCTTGGGGACGAGCGACCATAATATGAGAGAATTGTTCATCAAGATGGAGAGTGATGTCGTTGATTCTGAGACAAGGGTCCTGAATCTTAGTAAAGGAAACCACGAACTAGGAAACTAAAGGAACTATGAGGCGTGAGTTGACCATGACGGATTGGGAAACGTTACTTAAAGGGATGACGGTGGATAGGCAATGGCAAACATTCAAAGAGCGCATGGATGAACTGCAACAATTGTTTATCCCTGTCTGGCGCAAAAGTAAAATGGGAAAGGTAGCCAAACCATGGCTTACAAGGGAAATTAGAGATAGCATTAGATCCAAGGAAGAGGCATATAAATTTGCCATGGAAAACAACAGACTTGAGGATTGGGAGCAGTTTAGAATTCAGCAAAGGAGGACCAAGGGATCGATTAAGGGGAAAATAGAGTATGAGAGTAAGCTTGCGGGGAACATAAAAACTGACTGTAAAAGTTTCCATCGGTATGTGAAGAGAAAAAGATTGGTGAAGACAAATGTAGGTCCCTTACAGTCAAAAACAGGGGAATTTATTAAGGGGAATAAAGAAATGGCTGACCAACTAAATGCATACTTTGGTTCTGTCTTCACAAAGGAGGACACAAATATCATACCAGAAATGTTGGGGAACACAGGGCTTAGTGAGAGAGAGGAACTGAAAGAAATCAGTATGAGTAGAGAAATGGTGTTGGGGAAATTGATGGGATTGAAGGCTGATAAATCCCCAGGGCCTGATGGTATGCATCCCAGAGTACTTAAGGAAGTGGCCCTAGAAATAGTGGCTGCATTGGAGGTCATTTTCCAAGATTCTATAGACTCTGGAACAGTTCCTACAGATTGGAGGGGAACTAATGTAACCCCATTCTTACTTAGAGAACTGTGATAGAAACAGGTAGAGTCAGCATGGATTTACAAAAGGGAAATCATGTTTAACAAATCTACTAGAATTCTTCGAGGACGTAGATAGTAGAGTTGATGAGGGGGAGCCAGTGGATGTGGTTTATTTAGACTTTCTGAAGGCTTTCGACAAAGTCCCACATAAGAGATTAGCATGGAAAATTAAAGCGCATGGGATTGGGGGTAGTGTATTGCGATGGATAGAAAATTGGTTGGCGGACAGGAAACAAAGAGTAGGGATAAATGGGTCTTTTTCTGAATGGCAGGCAGTGACTGGTGGGGTACCGCAGGGATTGGTGCTAGGACCCCAGCTATTCACAATATAAATTAATGATTTAGATGAGGGAACTTAATGTAATATCTCCAAATTTTCAGATGACACAAAACTGGGTGGGAGGATGAGTTGTGAGGAGGGTGCAGAGAGGCTTCAGGGTGATTTGGACAAGTTGAGTGAGTGGACTAATGCATGGCAGATGCGGTATAATGTGGATAAATGTGAGGTTATCCACTTTGGTAGCAAAAACAAGAAGGCAGATTATTATCTGAACGACTATAAACTGAGAGAGTGGAATATGCAGTGAGACCTGGGTGTTCTCGTACACCAGTCGCTGAAGGTAAGCATGCAGGTGCAACAAGTGGTAAAAAAGGCAAATGGTATGTTGGCCTTCATAGCGAGAGGATTCGAGTACAGGAGCAGGGATGTCTTGCTGCAGTTATACAGGGCCTTGGTGAGGCCACACCTGGAATATTGTGTGCAGTTTTGGTCTCCTTATCTGAGGAAGGATGTTCTTGCTATAGAGGGAGTGCAGCGAAGGTTTACCAGACTGATTCCTGGGATGGCGGGACTGACATATGAGGAGAAATTGAGTCGGTTAGGATTATATTTGCTGAGGGGGGATCTCATAGAAACCTATAAACTTCTAACAGGACTTAACAGGGTAGATGCAGGAAGGATATTCCCGATGGTGGGGGAGTCCAGAACCAGGGGTCATAGTCTAAGGGGTAAACCTTTCAGGACTGAGATGAGGAGAAATTTCTTCACCCAGAGCGTGGTGAGCTGTGTAATTCGCTATCACAGAAAGCAGTTGAGGCCAAAACATTGTATGTTTTCAAAAAGGAGTTAGATATAGCTCTTGGGTCTAAAGGGATCAAAGGTATGGGATGAAAGCCGGAACAGGCTACTGAGTTGGATGATCAGCCATGATCATAATGAATGGCGGAGCAGGCTCGAAGGGCCGAATGGCCTACTCCTGCTCCTATTTTCTATGTTTTTATGTTTCTAGACTGATGGCGTGGTAATTGTCCAGGTTGGATTTGTCCTGTTTTTGTGTACAGGACATACCTGGGCACATTGCTGGGTAGATACCAGAGTTGCAGCTGTACTGAACAGCTTGGCTAGGGGCATGGCAAATTCTGGAGCATAGGTCTTCAATACTATTGCCGGAATGTTGTCAGGGCCCATAGCTTTTGCAGTATCCAGTACCTTCAGTCATTTCTTGATATCACGCAGAGTGAATGGATTGGCTGAAGACTGGCATCTGTGATGCTGGGGACTTCAGGGGAAGGCTGAGGTAGATCATCAACTTGGTACTTCTAGCTGAAGATTGTTGTAAATACTTCAGCCTTGTCTTTTGCACTGACGTGCTGGGCTCCACCATCATTGAGGATGGGGATATTTGTGGAGCCACCTCCTCCCAATTGTACAACACCATTTCACAACTGGATGTGGCAGGACTGCAGAGCTTAGATCTGATCCGTTGGTCGTGGGATTGCTTAGTTCTGTCTATTGCATGCTGTTTATGCTGTTCGGCATGCAAGTAGTCCTAGGTTGTGGCTTCGCCAGTTTGACACCTCATTTTTTTTAGGTCTGTCTGGTGCTGCTCCTGCACTCTTCATTGAACCAGGGTTGATCCCCCAGCTTGATGGTAATGGTAGAGTGGGGGATATGCCGCCGCATGTGGTTACAGATTGTGGTTGAGTACAATTCTGCTGCTGCTGATGGCCCACAGTGCCTCATGGATGCCCAGTTTTGCATTGCTAAATCTGTTCAAAATCGATCCCATTTAGCACAGTGGTGGTGCCACACAACACGATGGAGAGTAGCCTCAAAGTGAAGACAGGACTTTGTCTCCATAACGACTGTGCGGTGGTCACTCCTACCAATACTGTCATGGACAGATGCATCTATGACAGGCAAGTTGGTGAGGACGAGGTCAGGTATGTTTTTCCCTCTTGTTGCTTCTCTCACTACCTGCCGCATACCCAGTCGAGCAGCTATGTCCTTTAGGACTTGGCCAGCTTGGTCAGTAATTGTGCTACCAAGCCACTCTTGGTGATGGACATTGACGTACCCCACCCAGAGTACATTCTGCTCGCTTGCCCCCCTCAGTGCTTTCTCCAACTGGTATTTAACATGGAGGAATACTGATTCATCACCGAAGGGGGGTGGTAGGTGGTAATCAGCAGGAGGTTTCCTTACCCATGTTTGACCTGATGCCATGAGACTTCATGGGGTCCAGAGTCAATGTTGAGGACTCCTCGGGCAACCCCCTCTTGACTGTATGCCACTGTGCCACTACATCTGCTGGATCTGTCCTGCTGGTGGGATAGGATATACCTGGGGATGCTGATGGCAGTGTCTGGGACATTGTAAAGTGTGATTCGGTGAGTATGACTATGTCAGGCTATTGCTTGACTAGTCTGTGGGACAGCTCTCCCAACTTTGGCACAAGCCCCCAGATGTTAGTAAGGAGGACTTTGCAGGGTCAACAGGGCTGGGTGTGCCGTTGTCATTTCCGGTGTCTAGGTCGATGCTGGGTGGTCCATCCGGTGTCATTCCTTATTGACTTTGTAGCAGTGTGATACAACTGGTTGGCTTCCTAGGCCATTGCAGAGGGCATTTAAGATTTCCGGCAGAAGTCTTGATGTTCTGATGTCCTCTTTAGTTGTCCAAAAATGTTACTTTTAAAGGTACACTCATTATGTGTTAGTCTCACCCATGTGACTTTAGGTTTCATTTCCTGAAGGACTATCCAATAGCTTCTGTTGGCAGGCTATTTATTGTCCTGATTGTAGCTGGAGAAAGGGTGCCTGCGAGTGCCTTGGTTTTAGCTCATTTTTGTGGATAGCTCACATCCATGTATGATGAGCTGTTTACAGTTTCAATGCAGACAGGGTTAATGAGTTTTAGTTCTGAATGTGTATTTCAGTGCAGGTGATGCCATGTGACTTTGTCCTCTATTTTGTTGAAAGCAAGTGCACCAGTCTTTTAATCTTTTTTTTTATGGAGTGTTTCCTGACAAGGAAGAGCATGCGCAGACCTCATCAGTGCATCCAAACATTTGCCAGCCTGCCAGCATGAATCTGCGTCTGTGCGCACCAACGTTACCACGTAATGATGCCACTCACGGCAACATAGGAGCAGGAGTAGGCCATTCAGCCCATTGAGCCTGCTCTGCCATTCAATACAATCATGGCTGATCATCCACTTCAATGTCTTTTTCCCACACTATCCCCATTTCCCTTTATGTCATTGGTATTTAGAAATCTGTCAATCTCTGCTTTAAACATACTCAATGACTGAGCTTCCACAGCCCTCTGGGGTAGAGAATTCCAAAGATTCACAACCCTCTGAGTAAAGAAATTTCTTCTCATCTCTGTCCTAAGTGGCTTCCCCCTTACTTTGAAATAGTGTCCCCTGGTTCTAAACTCCCCAATCACGGAAAACAGCTTACCTGCATCTACCCTGTCTATTTAAGTATTTTGTAGGTTTCAATGAAATCAACTCTCATTCTTCGAAATGCCAGCGAATACAGGCCCAGTTTCTCCAGTCTCTCTTCATAGGACAGTCCCACCATCCCAGGAACAAGTCTGCTGAACCTTTGTTGCATTCCCTCTATGGCAATAATATCCTTCCTAAGGTAAGGGGGCCAAAACTGAACACAGTCCTCCAGGTGCGGTCTAACCAAGGTTCTATACAAATGAAGCAAGACTTCACTACTACTGTACTTAAATACTCTTGCAATAAAGGCTAACATACCATTAGCCTTCCTAATTGTTTGCTGCATCTGCATGTTAGCTGTCAGTGACTTATTGATGAGGGTATCCAGGTCCCTTTGTACATCTACACTTTCTAATATCTTACCATTTAAGAAATACTCTGCACATCTATTCCTCCTACCAAAGTGGACAACCTCACACTTTTCCACATTATATTCCATCTGCCATGTTTTTGCCCATTCACTTAGCCTATCCAAATCCCCTTGAAGCCACTTTGCATCTTCCTCAAAACACACATTCCCACCTAGTTTTGTGTCATCCATGAACTTGGAAATATTATATTTGATCCCCACATCCAAATCATTGATCTATCTTGTGAACAGCTGGGGCCCAAGTACTGATCCTTATAGTACCCCACCAGTCACAGCCAGCCAATGCAAGAATGACCCGTTTATTCCTCCTCTCTGCTTTCTGCCTGTTAACCAATCCTTAATCCATGCCAGTATATTACATCCTATCTCTTTAATTTTTCTAATCAACCTCCTGTGGGGGTCTTTATCAAAAGGCTTCTGAAAATCCAAGTATACCACGTCCACCAACTCCCCTTTATTAATTCTGTTAGTAACATCCTCAAAAAAACTCCAAAAGGTTCGTCAAACATGATGTCCCATTCATAAATCCATGTTGACTATGCCCAATCAGATCATTATTATCCAAGTGTCCATTTATCACATCCTTTAGAATAGATTCTAGCATTTTCCCAATGACTGATGTAAGGCTAAGAGGTCTGTAAGTCCCTGTTTTCTCTCTCCCTCCCTTCTTAAATAATAGTGTGACATTTACAAACTTCCAATCTGCAGAAACCGTTCCAGAAACTATAGAATTTTGGAAGATGATCACCAACGCATTCACTGTCTCCATAGCTACCTCTTTCAACACTCTTGGATGTAGAATATCAGGTTCCATTAATTTCTCCAATACAACCTTCTGACTAATACTAATTTCCTTCAATTCCTCATTCTCCTCATTCTGGGAGATATCTCGTATCTTCCTCAGTGAAGACACCGAGGAAATATTACATTTGGTCCCCACATCCAAATCTTTGATATATATTGTGAACAAGTACTGATCCAGTGACTTCCCTCCAACAGTACCCCACTTTGGCCACTCGCTTCCGGCTTCGTTGCTTCCTCCCTCCTCGGCCAATCGCTCCCAGCCTCTCTGCGTTTCCTCCCCCACCGGCCGCTTGCTTCTTGCCCGCCTTGCCACTCCTCCACCCCCTTCAGCCTCGCTGCTTCCCCCCTTCAGCCAATCACACCCCGCCTCGCTGCTTCAGCCGCTCGCTCGCCGCTTACCCCCCTTGGACAATCGTTCCCAGCCACACTGCCCAGTGAAGCGGTGGGGAACGAGCCACCAGGGATGGAGCGAGCGGCCGAGGGGGTGACTGGGTGATGCAGGGAGCGAGCGGCCAAGGGAGGCAGCAGCGAGGTGGAGAGTGAGCGGCTAAGGGAAGGCAGCAGTGAGGTGGGGAGCAAACAGCCAAGGGGTGACAGGGTGATGCGGAGAGCAAGCGGCCGAGGGAGGCTGCGGCAAGTGAGCGGCCGAGGGGAGGCAGCAGCGAGGCCGGGAGCAAGTGGTTGAGGTGAGGCAACGGTGAGGTGGGGAGTGAGAAGAGAAGCGCAATGGCAGGAGGGAGCGGGATACTGTTGGAGGAGGTGATCGCAGCCATTGAGAGGGTTTGGGTTTAATTCATTTTGTGTGACAAATTGAGCAGCGCCATTTCTATTACTGGCAGCTACCTGAGACATGGCAGACAGTGATGTTTCAGTCGATGAGGCTGCATTTGCACATGTGCCAGTACTACGCCACCTGGTGGTTGAGTTGTCAGAAAACGCAGCCTTTTTAAAAATAACTCTCCAGTTTATTTTTGTATTTCCATCGTTGTACTTCCCATGAGTGTCACACCCTGCAAACTACTGCCCCATCTACAACCTCCCTTTCCTCTCCAAAGTCCTTGAATGTGTTGTCGTCTCTTATATCCATACTCATCTTTCCTGGAACTCCATGTATGAAACCCTCCATTCAGGTTTCCACTCCTCCACAGTACCAAAACGGTTCTTACCAAAGTCAGAAATTACATCCAATGGGACTGTGACAAAAGTGAACAATCTCTCCTCATCCTCCTCGACCTGTCTGCACTCTTTGACAAGGTTGATAACGCCATCCTCCTCCAAAGCCTCTCCACTGTCGCCTCAGCGGGGTGGGACTGCATTTGCCTGGTCCCATTCTTATCTTTTTTTATATTTGTTCTTGGGATGTGGGGCTCTTTGGCAAGGCCCACATTTATTGCCCACCCCTACTTGCTCTTGAGAAGGTAGTGGTGAGCCACCTTCTTGAACCGCTGAAGTTCATGCGGCGTAGGTCCATCCACAGTGCTGTTAGGGAGGGAGTTCCAGGGTTTTGACCCAGCAATCATGATGGAATGATGACAGATTTCCAAGCCAGGATGGTGTGTGACTTGGCAGGCACCTTGCAGGTGGTGGTGTTCCTATGCACTTGGTTTTGTAGGTGGTAGAGGTCACAGGTTTGGAAGGTGCTGTTGAAGGAGCCTTGGCGAGTTGCATCTTGTAGCTGGTACACACTGCTGCCACTGTGCAGAGCTGGAGGGAGTGAATATTCAAGGTGGTGGATGGGGTGCCGATCATGTGGGCTGCTTTGTCCTGGATGGTGTTGAGCTTCTTGAGTGTTGTTGGAATTGCACTCATCCGGGCAAGTGGAGAGTATTCCATCACACTTCTGACTTGTGCCTTGTAGATGGCGGACAGGCTTTGGGGAGACAGGAGGTGAGTTAATTATCCCAGAATTCCCAGCCTTTGACCTGTTATTGTACCCACAGTATTCATATGAGTTGTCCAGTTACATTTTTGGTCAATAATGACCCCCAGGATGTAGATGGTGGGGAAATCTGCGATAGTAATGCTGTTGAAGGTCAAGGGGAGATGATTAGATTCTCTCTTGTCTCTATCTATCTAATAGTAGCTAGAGGATTACTTGCAATGTGTTCTCTTCCTGCTCCCGCACTGTTACCTCTGGTGTCCCCCAAAAATCTATCCTTGACCCATTCCTATTTCTCATCCACCTGCTGCCCCTCAGTGACATCATCTGAAAACAGAGCATTAGTTTTCACATATATGCTGATGACACCCAGCTCTAACTCACCACCATCTCTCTCACTCTCCACTGTTACTAAATTATCTGCCTGCTTATTTGACATCCAGTACTGGATGAGCAGAAATTTCCTCCAATTAAATATTGGGAAGATAAACTATTGTCTTTGGTCCCTGTCACAAACTCCATCCTTCTCTATGGCAACAGTCTGAGGTTGAACTAGACTATTCGCAAACTTGGTGTCATATTTGATGCCAAGATTGGATATTGACCACATATCCATGCTATCACAAAGACTGCCTATCTCTGTAACATTGCTCAACACAGCCCCTGCCTCAGCTAATCTGCTACCTTTGTTTCCTCTAGATTGACTAATCCAAAACACCCCTCGCTGGCCTTCCACATTCCACCCTTCTTAAACCTGAGATCATCGAAAATTCTGCTGCATGTGTTCTTGCTCACCACGTCCTGTCCACCCATCACCCTGTGCTTGCTGACTTACATTGACTCACGGTCAAGCAATGCCTCAATTTTAAAATTCTCATCCTGGTTTTCAAATCCTTCCATAGCCCTCTCCCCTCCCTATTTCTGTAATCTCCTCCAGCTCCACAACTCTTTGAGATACCTACTCTCATCTAATTCTGGCAACTTGAGCATCCCTGATTTTAATTGCTTTACCATTCGTGGCCATGCCTTGTGTTGCCTTAGCCCTATGTTCTGGAATTCCCTCCCTACATGTCTCCACCTTGCTTTCCTCCTTTAAGACAATTGCAAATGTTACACGCTTTTTCAAAAAACGATGTAAAGATAAGCCCAGAAACTATAGGCCAGTCAATTTAACCTCAGTGACTGGAAAGCTTTTAGAAACGATAATCCAGGAAAAAAATGAATAGTCAATTAGACAAATGTGGGTTAATTAAGGAAAGCCAGCAAGGATATATTAAGGGAAAATTGTGTTTAACTAATGTGATTCAGTTTTTTCACAAGGTTGATGAGAATAATGCTGTTGAAGTGGTGTACGTGGACTTCCAAAAAGTGTTTGATAAAGTGCCACATAACAAGATTGTCAGCAAAGTTAAAGCCTATGGAATAAAAGGGACAGTGGCAGCATGGCTACAAAGCTGGCTGAGTGACAGGAAACAGAGAGCAATGGTGAACGGTTGTTACTCGGACTGGAGGAAGGTACATACATAGTGGGGTTCCCCAGGGATCAGTATTGGGATCACTCCTTTTCTTGATCTATATTAATGACCCAGACTTGGGTGTACAGGGCACAATTGCAAAATTTGCAGATGACACAAAACTTGGAAGTACTGTGAACTGTGAGAATAATAGAGACAGACTTCAAGAGGAGACAGCCAGGCTGCTGGCAGAGGAAATTTAATGCAGAGAAGTTTGGTAGGAAGATTGAGGAGAGTCAAAATAAAGGACACAATTCTAAAGGGGATGCAGGAGCAGAGGGGCCTGGGGGTGTAAGAATTTATAACTTTAAGTAAATTTGTGCTCGACATTTGTGAGGGTATCCAACCCAGGAAAATTGATAATTTAAATGAAATATAAGAAGCTATGCTTTATACAGGTGTACAGAAAACTGACCGAATCTGACCAGCATGCATTGCCAAGGAAAAAAGGGTTTTCGAACTAAAGTAACCTGTTAACAGCTGCAAAATGTTTTCATTACCAAAAAACAATGTCACTGGTGAAAAAACACTTTAAGGCTATGGAATATTTAGCAAAAGAAAATTTGTAAAAACCAATGTTTCCACTTTGATGTTTCACTTTGATGCCAAGTTAGAACTTTGGAGAAGCTTCACGTACACAAAAACATGGAGTCTGGGCAAGATTTTATCCCGGTAATGGGGGTCTAGGTGGCGGGCCAGAAGGCGGGAGGAGAACCTGCCTCAGCCCTATTTTGGACCCGATTTGTAATTTCATAGCCAATTAACTGCTGTTGGAGGCACCGTCCCTTTAAGGGATGAGTTCCCGGCCAATCGGAGGGCCGGCAGCTCTACAGTACCTGCAGTGCCACCGGGAGCAGTGGCCACCACCAGTATGGCAGAAGTCCTACAGAAGACAAGACACCGGGTGCGCAGGTAAGTGGGGTTGGGGTTGCCAGGGCCAGTCAGGCAGGCCCAGGCGAGGGGGTGTGGAGGTTGGTGAGCGTCGGTGGGGTTCTTTCTGTGCGGGGCAGCCATCACCGTCTCGGGCTATGGATTGCCCCCAGAGGAGGGACAACCCCCTGAGCCCGCTAGGAGGGCCGACAGGACTCACCTGGTGGTGTCGCCACATGGCGACAGGCCCCTCCGACTTCAATGAAATCAGAGCAAAACTGGGAGGCTGCTCTTAGGTGGCCATTAATTGACCACTTTAAAGACCTCAATTGGCCTGGAGTGGGCAGGCCATCCTTGGTCTTCCCCATCCTGGAACAAATGAGCAGAGGGCCAGGACAATGTTGGGCAAGCTGCCCCTTTCCATTTTGTGCCCCCCGCCTTTGTTCCCCTCTCCAAGGGCAGGATTTTGAACAAAGAATTTGACAATTGGACAATTGTAGCTTAAGGCGGATTTTAATAGGACAGCAGAGTTATAGAGTAATTTTTGGTGCAAAAGGAGGCTATTTGGCCCATCCAGTCCATCAACAGAACATCCTGCCCACCTTGGAAAGAATGGTATAAAAATCATTGCAAAGAGTGATTCGGTGCTGCAGCCAAGCAACTTGGTCAGTTGTTAAAGAGTACCATCAACAGGAAGTGACCACTCGCTGGGTGATCGTGTGTATAACTCCTTGTAATGCATTTGTGACTAATGGGTGTATCGTATTGCGAACTGGTATTCCTACCAAACCTAGTAAAAACAATAGTGTTTAATTTGGCCTTTGAGTGTTGTCTCATTATTTCATGTAACTCTCGTTTCCGAACAGTCAAATAACCTGTCAAGGCGTAGAAGGTTGCGTCTTACAGGGTATATGTGCACAAATTGTTGAAGGCAGCAGGGCAAGTTGAGAAAGTGGTTAATAAGGCATACAGGATCCTGGGCTTTGTAAATAAAGGCATGGAGTACAAAAGTAAGGAAGTTATGATCAATCTTTATAGTACACTGTTTCGGCCTCAACTAGAGTATTGTATTCAGTTCTGGAAACCACACTTTAGGAAGGTTGGGCTGAATTTAGAGAGGTGTACGTTTCAAGGCATGTGGGGCTGGAGAATAGCATTGGACGCGTCCGCCCGGAAATCCAACATCATTCCGGATTTAGCCAGTGGTGGGAAAGCTCCAAGGCAGGGCCACTGCCCCGCGAGATGGTTTTGCAATTTAAATTGCTGAACAGATAATTATAATATATTTGCATGTAATTGAAATTATTCAATGGGGGGGCTTGGAATTAAGTGAACGACAGGCGGCCCTCACATACCTTCAGATTACCAGCCGTTGAAAGGTGGCAGCACCCAGGTGAGGCCTCTGTGCCGCGACCGGAAGGCAGCCATGAACAGCATTGGAAAGGGAGCAGAGGCCATTGTTGACCTGCAGTGAACAGGTAGGCTTGGTGCCGGTTGGCATTGCCAGATGGGCATGTTACCAGGTTGCATTACCAGGTAGGCTTGGTGCCGGGAGGCATTACTGGGTGGGCTTGGTGATGGGTGGCATTACCGCGTGGGCTTGGTGCCGGGTGATCTGCATGGGTGGCCAGACTGCTGGGTGATCTGTACTGGGTAGCAATACTATTGGGTACTTTCAGCAACGATGGGCACTGAGGGCCATTAGTGAGGAAGCTGAGAGGAGTAGCAAAGGCAAGGCTGCCAAGGCCATTTTGTCTCATAGAACATAGAACATAGAAAAATACAGCACAGAACAGGCCCTTCGGCCCACGATGTTGTGCCGATCCTTTGTCCTCTGTCAAGGACAATTTAATCTATACCCCATCATTCTCCTTTATCCATATACCTATCTAAAAGCCGTTTGAAAGTCCCTAAAGTTTCTGACTCAACAACTTCCCCAGGCAAGGCATTCCATGCCCCGACCACTCTCTGGGTAAAGAACCTTCCCCTGACATCCCCCTTATATCTCCCACCCTTCACCTTAAATTTATGACCCCTTGTAACGCTTTGCTCCACCCGGGGAAAAAGTTTCTGACTGTCTACCCTATCTATTCCCCTGATCATCTTATAAACCTCTATCATGTCACCCCTCATCCTTCTCCGTTCTAATGAGAAGAGGCCTAGAATGTTCAGCCTTTCCTCGTAAGACTTATTCTCCATTCCAGGCAACATCCTGGTAAATCTCCTCTGCACCCTCTCCAAGGCTTCCACATCCTTCCTAAAATGAGGCGACCAGAACTGCACACAGTACTCCAAATGAGGCCTTACCAAGGTCCTGTACAGCTGCATCATCACCTCACGGCTCTTAAATTCAATCCCTCTGCTAATGAACGCTAACACCCCATATGCCTTCTTCACAGCCCTATCCACTTGAGTTGCAACTTTCAACGATCTATGCACATAGACCCCAAGGTCTCTCTGCTCCTCCACATGCCCAAGAACCCTACCGTTAACCCAGTATTTTGCATTCGTGTTTGTCCTTCCAAAATGGACGACCTCACACTTTTCAGGGTTAAACTCCATCTGCCACTTTTCAGCCCAGCACTGCAACCTATCCAAGTCCCTTTGCAGACGACAATAGCCCTCCTCGGTATCCACAACTCCACCAACCTTTGTATCATCTGCAAATTTACTGACCCACCCTTCGACTTCCTCATCCAAGTCGTTAATAAAAATCACAAACAGGAGAGGACCCAGAACTGATCCCTGCGGCACGCCACTGGTAACTGGGCTCCAGGCTGAGTATTTACCATCTAAGACCACTCTCTGCCTTCTATCAGTTAGCCAATTCTTAATCCAACTGGCCACATTCCCCACTATCCCATGCCTCCTGACTTTCTCCATAAGTCTACCATGGGGGACCTTATCAAATGCCTTACTAAAATCCATGTACACCACATCCACTGGTTTACCCTCATCCACTTGCTTGGTCACCTGCTCAAAGAATTCAATCAGGCTTGTGAGGCAAGACCTACCCCTCACAAAACCGTGCTGACTGTCCCGAATCAAGCAGTGTCTTTCCAGATGCTCAGAAATCCTATCCCTCAGCACCTTTTCCATCAACTTGCCTACCACCGAAGTAAGACTAACTGGCCTGTAATTCCCAGGGTTGTTCCTATTCCCTTTCTTGAACAGGGGCACAACATTTGCCACCCTCCAATCACCTGGTACCACCCCCGTCAGCAGAGAAGATGAAAAGATCATTGCCAGCGGCTCTGCAATTTCATCCCTTGCTTCCCATAACATCCTTGGATATACCCCGTCAGGCCCGGGAGACTTGTCTATCTTCAAGTTATTCAAAAACCCCAACACATCTTCCCTCCTAACGAGCACTTCCTCGAGCTTACCAGTCTGTTTCACACCGTCCTCTTCAGTAATACACCCCTTCTCATTCGTAAATACCGAAGAGAAGTACTCATTCAAAACCTCACTTATCTCTTCCGGCTCAACACACAGTCTCCCGCTATTGTCCTTGACCGGACCTATGGTCCCCCTAGTCATCCTCATATTTCTGACATACGCGTAAAAGGCCTTGGGGTTTTCTTTTATCCTACCCGCCAAGCATTTTTCATGCCCTCTCTTAGCTCTCCTAATCCCTTTCTTCAGATCCTTCCTGGCCATCTTGTATCCCTCCAGAGCTATGCCTGTGCCCTTTTTCCTCAACTTTATATACGCATCCTTCTTCTTCCTAACAAGACTCTCAACCTCAAAGCAAGGACAGCGCTTTGGAGGCCGACTGATCACCTGGCATGGGTCTCATACACCCTCTCTTTGTGGACCCCTGTGGCGTGATGCAGCGGCTCCAATGGAGGGTGGGCCAGGAGGCAGCTGCGCCTGCCCGTGAAGCTCCACGACAAGAGCAGCAGCAACTGGCCATGCCAAGGAGGATCCACCTGCACCTGAGAGTGTACTGGACTCAAATCAGCTACCTCCAAATGTCCAAGCAGCATTATTAGCGAAGACTGCGGCTCTCCAGGGAGGGCACTATCGATTTATGCGCCCTGCCGCAGGACAAGTTGCAACCTAGGGGATTTGGGGGTCACCCAATGCCCATGGCCTTGAAGGTCACCATGGCACTAAACTTTTACGTGCCTGGATAATTCCAAGGATCCATCGCGGACATGAATGGGGTCTCCCAGGCAGCAGCCCACCGCTGCATCAAGGAGGTGACCAAAGCCCTGTTCAAGAGGGTCAGCGACTATGTGCACTACCGGACCAACCCTGACAGCCAGGCCGAGAGGGCCATCGTTGGATTCCCCTAAGTGCAAGGTGTGATGGACAGCACGCATGTGGCCATAAGGCTCCAACACACCAGCCAGCCGCCTTCATCAACAGGAAGGGCTTCCATTCCATCAATGTTCAACTCATCTGTGACCACCTGCATTTCTTGCAGGAGTGTGCCCGCTTCCCAGGAAGCAGCCACGACACCTACATGTTTCGGTCCCAGGTGTCACAGCCTTTATTTAGATTTAGATTTAGATTTTTTAGATTGAGATATACAGCACTGAAACAAGCCCTTCGGCCCACCGAGTCTGTGCCGACCATCAACCACCCATTTAGACTAATCCTACACTAATCCCATATTCCTACCACATCCTCACCTGTCCCTATATTCCCCTACCACCTACCTATACTAGGGGCAATTTATAATGGCCAATTTATCTATCAACCTGCAAGTCTTTTGGCTGTGGGAGGAAACCGGAGCACCCGGAGGAAACCCACACAGACACAGGGAGAACTTGCAAACTCCACACAGGCAGTACCCAGAATTGAACCCGGGTCACTGGAGCTGTGAGGCTGCGGTGCTAACCACTGCGCCACTGTGCCGCCTAACAAAGCATTTCAGATCCCCTGCTCGCCTGGGGACAAGGGCTACCCATTGAAGACATGGCTACTCAAGCCTGTGAGAACCCTTGCAGTGCAGCAGAGCAGAGGTACAACACTTGCCATGGCTCCACCTGAGTGACCATCGAGCAGGCCATTCAGCTGCTAAAAATGAGATTCTGGTGCCTCGATCAATCTGGTGGAGCCCCGCAGTATGCCACAGTAAGGTTCTTGGTATCGTGATGGTCTGCTGTGCTCTGCAAAATCTATCTCTGCAGAGGGGGGAGGCCTTGCATGAAGAGGACATGATTGACGGCCACTCCTCAATCGATGAGGAGGATGTGGAAGAGGGTGATGAGCAGGCAGCATTGGATGTTGAACCCCTTGCACCAGAGGCCAGGCACATTGAGCGACGGACAAAGGAGGCAAGAGACAGTCTCATACTTACACACTTCCAGCCACCACGATGGCCTCTCAAAGGATAATCAATAAAGACTCACCTCAATGCAATCAGTCTGTCGCCTCCTTTCTGTTTGGGTTCTGTGCCTAGCATTCAGCTTAACCATGTGCTCTGTCACATCTGAGATGCTTACCAAATGAGGGCTGTGACTACACGGGCAGCCCAATGAGGGAGAAGGGTGAAAGCAGCATCTCACAATTAAGGCATGAAAGAATAAGCATTTTTCACAATGAATGTTAACTTCAATAATGAAAAAACTTTATAACACAAAACAAATGCCAAATGTCAGACACCCGTGAAACCCTAAGTGTGTCTTGGTGGGTTTCTTTATACATTTGTTAGTGCTTCTACGAGCGATGACCCCTGCGCTCGCAGCTGGGCTGGAGGCAGGCTGCCCCTTGGCCGGTGATGACTTTGGTGGCCGTCCTCTGGCTGCCTGAGGCCTGGAAGGCCCCGGCTGTCTGAGGGTTTCCAGCACAGGTGCAGGACTCTCCTCAGGCATCGTGGCTGCTGGAGCTGGGCTCACTGGCAGAGGGACTGAGCAGCCAGTGTCCACACTGAGAGTGCCCTGAGGGGAGCCCCCAGATGCAGAGTTCAGCTTCTCCTCCTCCCTTTCAAGGCTCACTTGAACCTCCCTGCTGACCAAGGTGCCTCATCCTTCTCTCACCTTGCCACTGCTGCATTGAGCTCATGGCCAAGGTGATAGTGTGCAGGTCTGCGCGCATCTGTGGGATCTGGCTCTCCATGAAAGCCATCAACCTCTTGATGGAGGACCATGCGCTCACACACCTGAGACATGGCAGCACCCACGGCATGGATGGAGACCTCCATCATCCACTCATAGCTGCGCATGGCCTCTGGCATCTCTGCTAGAGGTTGCTTTATCTCTCTGTGCAACTCCAGAATGCCCTGTGCTGTCAACACCAGAGGCTCATCTTCAACCTGAGGCTCAGCATGGACCTGGCCACCCACAGACCTTCGACTGTCAGAGGCCTCGGCCGAGCTGGTCAGGCACGTGTGGTGCTTTCACCAGCTTGAGACCCTGATTCTAAAACCGAGTGTAAACCCACCAAGGTGAAAGTATCTGTGCTGGTGGAAGGTGCAGGAGAGTCATGTGACAGAGCATCCTCTGAATGCTCCTCCTCAGAGGTGGACAGCTGTCCCCCTTCTTCTGGAGTATCCTGCGGACATTGAGAGAATGCATGAGAGAACACAAACATGTGTGGGTTAGGCTGCGCAGTTGTAGTCATGCCGTCTATGTGTGATGTGGATCTGTGGAAGCATATTGGATGTCGAATGAAGAAAATCCTCACTTTCTTGCGTGGGGTCTCCAGTCTCACCATCTGCGATTGAGCAGCTGCCCTGGGTCCCCACTAGCTCCAGTGCCTCCTCCTCAGCCGCCGAGAAAGGTTGTATGTATGGAATGTCAGTTCTTGAAGTCTCCCTGTTGTTACGCGCCCGCTTGTCCTCTAAGTGGAAAGAGGGAGCTAGTAAGAGCATACAGAAAGAGTGAGACAACAGTTCTGATAGTGGCAGCCCCTTGTCCCCCGCTGGGGTTTCATACATGATTCATCCCAACATCCACTCTCAGGGGAGTTAATGGGGGTGAGCTTTGTATGATAGTAGCCTATGATCGAGTTGCAGCCATGCATCTGGCAGGATGTGGTGATGCCCAAGCCCCTTTGCCAGCACCTTCGTGGTACCTCCTTCCCCATGTCATACTGCCTCCCACACTGCCACATGCAATCCCCAAAGGGGAGAGAGGTATGGAGCACTCACCTTGGCAGAACGAAGGAGGTCATTGATTCTCTTCCTGGACTGCACCTATGTTCGTGGGGGGTGACCCCACAGCTGCTTACCTCACCTGCAACCTCCATCTAGGCTTGCTTGGTCACACGGAGGACCTCTTCTTTCCATCCCTTTCCCTTGCAGCCTGAAGGAGAATCACCAGGGAGGCATCGCTAAACCGTGGCGCCACCCGGTGTCTTGCCTCTGCCATCCTGCGGCGTCCTTCACTGGGGAGGTGGGGAGTCCAGGAGTCACTCCAACACTGGTTTCAGCCGTGAACAGTTAACAGCAAATGGCTCAAAGGCAGCAATGAAAGCAGGGCTGGCAGGGCTTTGACAAGGTCCCGCATGGCAGACTGGTACAAAAGGTGAAGTCACACGGGATCAGAGGTGAGCTGGCAAGATGGATACAGAACTGGCTCTGTCATAGAAGACAGAGGGTATCAGTGGATGGGTGTTTTTCTGAATAGAGGGATGTGACTAGTGGTGTTCCGCAGGGATCAGTGCTGGGACCTTTGCTGTTTGTAGTATATATAAATGATTTGGAGGAAAATGTAGCTGGTCTGATTAGTAAGTTTGCGGACGACACAAAGGTTGGTGGAGTTGTGGATAATGATGAGGATTGTCAGAGGATACAGCAGGATATAGATCGGTTGGAGACTTGGGCAGAGAGATGGCAGATGGAGTTTAATCCGGACAAATGTGAGGTAATGCATTTTGGAAGGTCTAATGCAGGTGGGAGGTATACAGGAAATGGCAGAACCCTTAGGAGTATTGACAGGCAGAGAGATCTGGGCGTACAGGTCCACAGGTCACTGAAAGTGGCAACGCAGGTGGATAAGGTAGTCAAGAAGGCATACGGCATGCTTGCCTTCATCGGTCGGGGCATAGAGTATAAAAATTGGCAAGTCATGTTGCAGCTGTACAGAACCTTAGTTAGGCCACAGTTAGAATATTGCGTGCAATTCTGGTTGCCACACTACCAGAAGGACGTGGAGGCTTTGGAGAGGGTACAGAGGAGGTTTACCAGGATGTTGCCTGGTCTGGAGGGCATTAGCTATGAGGAGAGGTTGGAAAAACTCGGATGGTTTTCACTGGAACGACGAAGGTGGAGGGGCGACATGATAGAGGTTTACAAAGTTATGAGCGGCATGGACAGAGTGGATAGTCAGAAGCTTTTTCCCAGGGTGGAAGAGTCAGTTACTAGGGGACATAGGTTTAAGGTGTGAGGGGCAAAGTTTAGAGGGGATGTGCAAGGCAAGTTTTTTACACAGAGGGTGGTGAGTGCCTGGAACTTGCTGCCAGGGGAGGTGGTGGAAGCAGATACGATAGCGACGTTTAAGAGACATCTTGACAAATACATGAATAGGAAGGGAATAGAGGGATATGGGTTCCGGAAGTGCAGAAGGTGTTAGTTTAGGCAGGCATCAAGATCGGCGCAGGCTTGCAGGGCCGAATGGCCTGTTCCTGTGCTGTACTGTTCTTTGTTCTTGTTCTAAATATGGCATTAGCACCTGCTCTGGAGTCATCTGATGCCACAATCAGTGACTCGAAGCCCACCCTATCGCATAATTGGACAGACCCACACCTCTATAATCATAACTGGCCACCCGCCGTGTGATTATGGCGGGCCTGCCACAGATGTGACAAGTGGCCACAGCGCCCACTCCTGGGTCCGCTGCCAAAACTCGCGACTGGTTAACTGAATTCAGCCTGATGTGAAGGTATGAAAGAGGGTGCAGAAAAGATTTATGAAAATGGTTCCATTGAGGGTCTTCAGTTACAGGGATAGATTGGAGGAGCTGGGGCTATTCTCCTTAGAGAAGAGATGGTTGAGAGGAGGTTTGATGGAGCTGTTTAAAATCAGGAGGGATCTGGACAGAGTCGATAGGGAGAAACAATTCACATTGGTGGAAGGCTTGAGAATCAGAGGACACTGAAGAACCAAAGACAACATGAGGAAAATCTTTTTACACAACGAACGGTTAGGATCTGGAATGCACTGCCTGAGAATATGGTGGAGGCAGATTCAATCATGGTTTTCAAAAGGGTATTGGATAATTATCTGAAGAGAAAAAATTAGCAAGGCTACAGGGGAAAGTCAGGGGAGTGGGACTACTGAGTTGCTCTTGAAAGGAACCAGCATGGACACAATGGGCCATTTAGCCTCCTTCTTTGCTGTAACCATTGTATGATTCTATGAACCTAAGACGCTCCTCAAAGCCTACCTCTTTGACCAAACATTTGGCCATCTGCCTTAATATCACCTAATGTGAGTTGGTGTTAAATTTTGCTTTATAACACTCCTGAGAAGCACTTTGGAACAATTTATTAAGTTAAAACTGCTATATAAATACAGGTTGTTGTTGTTATTTGTTGTCTGAGTCATGAGGAAAGCTGCAGAAACTTGGGCTTTTCAGCCTCGAAAGGAGGTGTCTTGACAGGTGATCTTACATCAAAGAGAAATAATAGGAAATGGTATGAAAATCTGGACGGTTACTTTAGATGAAAGTAGGGCAAGGAGACACAGGTTCAACTAGTAAAAGGCAAATTTGGAACTGATATCAGGAAGTTCTTCTTCAAACAAATGTAGTACAAGGGCCTGAAAGGGTTAATGTTTGAGACAGTGAGAGTAAACCCCTCCCACTGCAGTGATGATGAACAGCCACATGGCTGAGAAGAAGCTAGATGCAGCACCAGGTGTGCTGGCTAGACAGGCTTCTGGAGAGTGTAAATAGTTATATCTGTATATAATTGTTACGGTCAAGTTAGGAAGGGTCGAAGGGCTTCCCTCTTTTTCCTCTCCTTGTTTGACCACAACAGGTTTAATTCTTTCTTAAAGTGGATGTACTGGCCAATTCAGTACCAGTTTGATTATTTACTTGCTATGATCAACTCTCCTCTAATTTTTCTACCAATCATTTTAAATCTATGCCCCCTAGTCACTGACCTCTCTGCTAAGGTGAATGGCCCCTTCACCTCTGCTCTATTCAGGCCCCTCAAAATTTTGTAGATTTCAATCAGATCTTCCCTCAGCCCTCTCTGTTACAAGGAGAACAACACCAGCCTATCCAATCTTTCCTCATAGCTGCATTTTTCCAGTCCTGGCAACATCCTTGTAAATCTCCTCTGTACCCTCTAGTACAATTACATCCTTTCTGTAATGAGGTGACCAGAACTGCACACAGTACTCAAGTTGTGTCCTAACCATTGATTTATACAGTTCCAGCATAACCTCCCTGCTCTTATATTCTATACCTAGACTAATAAAGGAAAGGGTACTATATGCCTTCGTAACCACCTTATCAACCTGTCCTGCTACCTTCAGGGATCTGTGGACATTCACTCCAAGGTCCCTCACTTCCTCTACGCTTCTCAGTATTTTCCCATTAATCGTGTATTCCTTTTCCTTATTTGACCTCCCCAAGTGAAGGTGGTGGATGGGGTGCAACAAAATTACAACAAAAGATTTCCTACCAGAAACTTATCTAAAGGAAGGCGAAAAGGTATGGATATTTGACCTAGAACAGGAAAGTGTTGCCATCCAAAAAGATGAAAATTATCTGAGATCAAATCTAGTGCACATGGCAGAGAGTACTATATGATGAAGTGGGAGAAACATTATCCCTATTCCACCGAAGCAACAATCGATCATTTATCTGGACGAACCAGATGATGATCAAGAAACCCAGAGTCAACAGAAACACTGGTCAAGGCCATCCAAGTTGTCCAAAAAGACTTTCAAGCAAGACTACCGATCTTCCAAACCTGGTAAGAACACGATCAGGAATTAGGCAGAATTTGTGAAGGACAGAGACTAGGGGGGAGATGGGGTAGTATGTAAAGTCAAAATGAATGTATATGCATCAAAAATAGATAGGGCCAAACACTTGGGGTGGGGCGTGGAGATGTAGTGTAAGGGCCTGAAAGGTTTAATGTTTGAGACAGTGAGAGTAAAGCCCTCCTAGTGTCGTGATGACAAATGTAATAGTCACATGGGTATTAGGCTGAGAAGAAGTTAGATGCAGCACCAAGTGTGCTGGCTAGACAGGCTTGTGGAGAGTGTAATTATATCTGTATAGAATAACAAATTATTCTTCAACCCTACAAAGAACCCTAGATTTCTTTAGACAACACTTGATCTATGCTATAACAAAATACAGCAACAAAAAGTGATTACTACATAGAACAGATTCCTGGATAG
Source organism: Heterodontus francisci (assembly GCF_036365525.1). Taxonomy (NCBI): domain Eukaryota; kingdom Metazoa; phylum Chordata; class Chondrichthyes; order Heterodontiformes; family Heterodontidae; genus Heterodontus; species Heterodontus francisci. The sequence goes on from NC_090374.1 coordinate 58,549,550, forward strand.
ATTCATGGGATGAAAAATTATTTTGGAATTTTATTAAATCAAAAAAAATGTTTCATAGCAAATATCTTCAATTATGCAAGTATGAAATGCAAGGGAAACTGAAGTGAGATATTGAAACAAATTAAAATAGCAAACAAATCAGACAAATACCTTGCATAAAAGACAGATTTTTGGGAAATCATTTAAAATCGAAACACAAAAGAAAATGAAAATATGGAAGAGGGGAGGAGTTTATTAGCCAATATCCAGAAGCAGAGAGAGAGCTATTTCCATTTAATTTAGGGCAATGAGTCTGCTTTTCTTCATTCCATTTGAAAACACCTAAACAACTCAGCCTGTATTTGAAATGCAAATTAATGCAGGGAGAGATAAGGACATCCTCTTAACAGAATTAAAACAATTCCAAAGCAGTGCTCAGTGTGGAAGAAACCTCCTGAAATCATGAGAGAAAATACTAAAAATAAATTTTTAAAAAGCAGGCAAAGAAAAATTCTAAAGCATGGGAGCAAAATAATCTAAAATAACTGACAGCAACAGATCCAAATGGAAAACAACAACAACCTCAGGAACTACCCAAATGTCACCACAAATACAGATCTGAAGATAACCTACACAGCATTTAGCATCTAGTATGCACGGCAGAGACCAGAGATCAGATCCAGTAACCACAGGTCTTCGATTAATGACCTGGACTTGGGTATAGAGGGTATAAATTCAAAGTTTGCAGATTGACAGAAAGCTTGGAAATGTAGTAAAACATTGAGGAGGATAGTAGCAGATTTCAGGAGGACATAGACAGACTGGTAAAGGTTGGCACATGGCAGATGAAATTTAATCCTGGGAAGTGTGAAGTGATGTATTTTCGAAGGAAGCCTGAGGAGAGGCAGTATAAACTAAATGGCCCAAATAAACATTCTTTATACAAAGGCAAGGAATATAAGGAACAAACTGAATGAATGCTGGTGCAAATTCAACTTGGAGGGAATAGCATGCTAGCCATTCCTGAGGCATGGCTGTAAGATGGTCAGGACTGGGAAGTAAATATACCTGGTTATAAGATCTACAGGAAACATAGGGAAAATGGTAAATGGGGAGAACTAGCCTTGGGGATTAAGGATTTTGATGATAAAAGAGGATATAACAAGAGGTAAGCAGGTGCAGAGACATTATGGCCAGAATTTTACGGCCCCCCCCTATGAGTGAGCTGGTGTCTGGGAGCGGGCGTAAAATTGAGTGGGAGGTGAGGGTGGGCTGTTCCCACCCCCTCCCGCCCCCACTGCAATTTTACACGCAGCGGCAGTGAGAAACGGCCCTCCCGCCCCAGGACAATCAAGGCCCGTAAGTGGCCAATTACTGCCACTTAAGGGCCTCCTCCCCGCTGCCACAGGTATTTTAATCCACAGCGGGCAGACAGCAAAGGCCCCAAGAACACCGCCAGGTAAAAGCTGGTGATTTTCTTGCGGGCTGGTGGAGGGGGCGGGGGGTCCTCCTGATCGGGCACCCTGAGGGCCGCCCCCAAAGTCCCAACTGCCCCCACCACACAACACTCTACCCCCACCACCCTCGCTTTGCTTCGCCGAGGCCTGGCCGATTGTCCTGGAAGGGTCCAAAAATTTACCTTCATTCCGGGGCCATGTTTCACCTTGCTTGCGATGGTTGGGTATAGTTCCAGCAGTGGCCACTGCTCCCAGTGGTGCTGCTGGGACTTAGATCTGCTGGCTCGCTGATTAGCTGGCAACGCCATTAGGCAGGACTTCCTGCCTCAAGGAGGTGGAAGTCCCACCCAAGGCCAATAAAGGGCCTGAGGAGCAAAAATTCTGGCGTGACTCCCCAGGCCCGGCAGAGGCCGGCTCACCCCAGACTTTTCAGCCGGTGGGCAGGGCTTCCCGTCCAACGTAAAATTCCGGCCTATGAGTAGAATTAACTTTACAAGTAGAATTACGAAATAGAAAAGGATTTAAGACTGTAATGGGAGTTGTGTATAGGCCCCCTTGTCCTAGCTGTGATGAAGTAGAATATATAAATACAGAGATTAGACAAGCATGTAGTAAAGGCAAAGTGGTTTTAATGGGAGATTTTAACTTTCGTATAGATTGGGAGAAGAAAACTACATTGTGTCAGAAAGGTAGTGAAGTTCTTGAGTGCTTTCAGGATATTTTTCTGCAACAATATACCCTAGAACCAACAAGGGGACATGCCATATTAGATTTAGGAATGAGTTATGAGCCAGATTTAGTTAACAGCCTAACAGTTCATGAATATTTAACTGATTACAATCATGGTACTGGATTTGATGGGCCCCCCTGAGGTGAGGTTGGAGGCAGGGGGTCCCATAGAATCATGATGGGTGACAGGGGCCGGAGGGCCCATTGCTGCCCCATCAGCAAGCGATTTTGCTGAGGGCGGGATAGGGCTACGACAGCCTTTCCGCCCAGAGGCCAATTGGGGCCCCATAAGTGGCCGCCAATGGCCACTTAAGGGCCTCTTCCACCCACCACTGGGATCTAACCAGCAGCGGTCGGAGTGGGGGTCCCTCCTCCATGGGCAATCTGTGGCCCATGGAGGACTCACACTAGCAAAACCTCCACCTCCATTGACTGCCCCCACCCCCCCGGAAATTTACACCCACCCCCCCCCCCCCTCAACCCCCCAACCCCCCCTCACCGGGGACCCCGTTTCACTTACCTGAGGTCAGGGGTTCCAGCACTGGGCCTGGGTCCGACGCCTCTGCAGTACTGACAGTGGCCACCATTCCTGGTGGCACTGCTGAACTGCCAGTCCTGTGATTGGCTGACAGCTCTTGGAGGTGGGTGCCCCATCTTAAAGGGACGGAGATCCCTGCACCGGAAATGTCTCCTCTGGAACAATGGAGGATTGCACCTGGGGGGAGGGGCAGGGGCACGAAAAGGCCAAGGCAGGGATCCCCTCATCCCCTCGTCTTTACAGCCCTGCACCGCACGATCCCGGCCATAATGTGCTCGAGCTCAAGATAGTGTTCGAAAGGGAGAAGTGCAAAACAGCTACTAAGACTCTAGATTTAGGTAAGGCTGACTTCAATGCAATGAGACAGAAACTGTCCAGAGTAAACTGGGCAAATCTGTTCCCAGGTAAAATGATCAGCGGTAGAGGTTCAAAAAAGAATTATATCTGATGCAGAACCAGTTTATGCCCCTCATGGGCAAGAGCTCTACTTGCCAAAAATAATCATGGGTGACTAATGAAGTAAGAGACAACATAAAACTAAGAGAAAAAACATTCAAAGTGCAAAGAATGGCACAGATCCTGGTGAATGGGAGAGATACAAAGAACAGTAAAGGGTGATAAAACAGATAGTAACAGCTGCAAAAATGAAGCATGAGAAAAACTTGTAAGAAATCTCAAAACCAACACAAAATGTTTTTACAATTATATTAAGAAAAAGAGGATGGTCAGGAGCAATGTGAGCCCCTTGAAAACTAATAATGGTGATGTTGTCAATGTAAATAAATAAATGGTGGACATGTTGGATAATTATGTTGTAACATAGAATCATAGAAAGTTTAAGGCACAGAAAGAGGCCACTTAATTCATCGAGTCTGTGGCAGCCAAAAACGATCCACCTATTCTCATTTCACCTTCCAGCATTTGGTCCGGAGCCCTGCTGATTACGGCACTTGAGGTGCATATCCAGACTCCTTTTGAATAAGATGAGGGTTTCTGCCATGACTACCCTTTCAGGCAGTGAGTTCCCAAGCCCCACCATCCTCTGGGTGAAAAAGTTTTTCTTCACCTCCTCTCTAATTTTTCTACCAATCACTTTAAACCTATGCTCCCTAGTCACTGACCTCTCTGCTAAGGCCCTTCACCTCCACTCTATCCAGGCCCCTCAAAATTTTGTACATTTCAATCAGATCTCCTCTCAGTCTTCTCTGTCCCAAGGAGAGCAACCGCAGCCTATCCAATCTTTCCTCATGGCTGCATTTTTCCAGTCCTGGCAACATCCTTGTAAATCTCCTCTGTACCCTCTCTAGTGCAATTACATCCTTTCTGTAATGAGGTGACCAGAACTGCACACAGTACTCAAGTTGTGGCCTAACCAATGAGTTATACCGTTCCAGCATAACCTCCCTGCTCTTATATTCTATATCTCGGCTAATAAAGGAAAGGATTTCATATGCCTTCTTAACCACCTTATCAACCTGTCCTGCTACCTTCAGGGATCTGTGGACATTCACGCCAAGGTCCCTCACTTCCTCTACACTTCTCAGTATTTTCCCATTAATCGTGTATTCCTTTGCCTTGTTTGACCTCCCCAAATGAATCACCTCACATTTCTCCAGGTTGAATTCCATTTGCCATTTTTCTGCCCATATGACCAGACTATCAATATCTTCCTGTCGCCTACAGCTATCCTCCTCGCTATCTACCACACGGCCAATCTTTGTGTCATCTGCAAACCTCTTGATCATGCCCCCTACATTTACATCCAAATCGTTAATTTATACCATAAAAAGCAGGGGACCCAGCACTGAGCCCTGCGGAACGTCACTGGAAACAGCCCTCCGGTCGCTAAAATATCCATCAACAATTACCGTTTGTTTCCTGCCACTGTGCCAATTTTGTATCCACCTTGCTGCATTTCCCTGGATCCCATACAATTTTATTTTTTTAACCAGTCTGCCATGTGGGGACCTTGTCAAAATCCTTGCTAAAATCCATGTAGACCACATCAACTGCACTACCCTCATCGATCTTCCTTGTTACTTCTTCAAAAAAATCGATCAAGTTGGTCAAACAAGATCTTCCCTTAACAAATCCATGTTGACTGTCCTTGATTAACCTGTACCTTTCTAAGTGACAGTTTATCCTGTCTCTCAGAATAGATTCCAATAATTTGCCCACTACTGAGGGCAGATTTACAAAAAGGCTTGCATTTATATAGCACTTTTCATGACCACCGGATGTCTCAAAGTGCTTTTACAGCCAATGGAGTACTTTTGAAGTGTAGGAGATGCAACAGCTAATTTGTGCACACCAAACTCCCACAAACAGCAAAGTGATAATGACCAGATAATCTGTTTTAGTAATGTTAATTGACAGATAAATGTTGGCCAGGACACCAAGGGATAATTACCCTGATGTTCTTCTATGTCCACCTGAGAGGGCAGACAGGGCCTCAGTTTACCATTTCATTTGAAAGACAGCACCTCCAACAGTGTAGTGCTCCCTCAGTACTACACTTGAGCGTCAGCCTTGACTTTTGTGCTCAAGTCCTGAAGTGGGACTTGAACTCAGAACCTTATGACTCAGTGATGAGCGTACTACCAACTGAGTTACAGTTTACACAGTCGAGTCATACAGTCACTTATGGCACAGAAGGAGGCCAGTTGGCCCATCAAATCCATGCTGGCTCTCCACAGAGCTATCCAGTCAGTCCCATTCCCCTGCTCGATCGCCATAGCCCTGCCAGTTTATTTCCTTAAAGTGTCAATCCAATTTTCATTTGAAGTCTTGATTGTCCCCATTTCCACCACCCTTGCGGACAGCTTTTCCAAACTAACCTTGTAACTAAAATCCCCCATCTCTGGAACCATCCTGGTAAATCTCCTCTGCACCCTCCCAAGGATCCTCACATCCTTCCTAAAGTGTGGTGACCAAAGCTGGATGCAATACTCCAGTTGCGGCCTAATTAGAGCTTTATAAAGGTTCAGCATAACTTCCATGCTTTTGTACTCAATGCCTCTATTTATGAAGCCCAAGATCCCATATGCCTTACTAACCACTCTCTCAATATATCCTGCCACCTTCAAAGATCAATTCACATGTACCCCCCAGGTCCCTCTATTCCTGCACACTCTTTAGAGCTGTGCCATTAAGTACATTAGAGAAACAGTATAACCTGCTGCAAGACTGATAGATTTTTGTTAACCAAAGGTATTTAGGATTAAGGGGAAAAGGCAGGTATATGGAGTAAGTTTGCTGATCAGCTATTATCTCATTGAATGATGGTACAGATTCGAGTGGCTAAATAGTCAACTCATGTTCCTATGTGCAATTTTAAAAGGGATGCAGGAACACAGATACCTGGGGATTCACATTCAAAATCTTTGAAGGTGGTCAACCTTAATAAATCACTGGCTAAGCCTCAGCTGGAGCATTATATCCAATTCTGCACACCACACTTTAGGAAGGATGTCAAGGCCTTGGAGAGGGTGCAGAGAAGATATAATGTGGAGAGACTAGAAAGGTTGGTATTGTTCTCCTTAGAACAAAGAAGATTAAGGGGAGATTCAAAACCATGAAGGGTTTTGAAAGGGGGGGGGTGACTGTTTCTACTGGCAGTAGGGTTGGGAACCAGAGGAAATACATTAAAGATAATTGACAAATAAGCCAGGGGAGACAGGAGGAAAAATGCTTTTACTCAGCGAGTTGTCATGATCTGAAATGCTGTGCTTGTAAGGGTGCTGGAAGCAGATTCAACAGAAGCTTTCAAAAGGGAATAGGATGAAAACTGGAAAAGGAAGATTTGCAGTGCTATGGGGAAAGAGGAAGGGTGTGGGACTATTTGAATAGTACTTTTAAAGAGCCAGCACAGACACAATGGGCTGAAAGGCCTCCTTCTGCACTTAATGATTCTGAGGGGGCTAAACTCTGTAGCCCCCAAAAATGGGCACGGGGATCGCGATACGGGATTAACCAATTCCCATTGCTTCCGATGCTAACAGCACACAAACTTCATGCTGCCTGCTAACTAACATGGTTACAGCATGTAACCAGCGCTAAGCCTGCTGTTGATGCCTCAGCCGGGGACCCAAAATTGCAAAAGGCTAACACCAGTTAAAGCTAACCTGCACTACTCACAGCCAACAGGCATCTCTTAAGTGGAGGTGCATTATGGCTGGAGCAAATGCTAGAAGACATTCTACAACTGATTATGACTTGGGAAAGACAGAAGAATGGCACAACATGGGAGACAGCATGTTCCAAGATTTTTCAACCCTATACTGGAGGCCTTGATCGAGATGGTGCAAAGGAGGAGAGATGTGCTCTAGGTTCAGGAAGCCCTCCAGACTCTAAGAAGGCAGTGGAACCAGATAGCGATAGCAGTCAATGCAAAGAGTCAAGCCCCAAGGACCTGGACGCAGTGCCACTACAAATGCAATGAGCTCACAAGAGTGGTCAAGGTCAGTGAATGCATCTTAAAATGCTGTATCCCACCAACTGCATCGCTAGCCTCACACATGAATGCATCACAACCCCATCACTCACCTACCAACAATCTTTATCAATCAGGATTCATACCTAATATCTTCATCACGCCCACTTAGCACTACTGCAAGCTTCACACCCACATCTCACAGCATGCCCAGCTATTCAACCATGACAGAAATATCACCCATAGACATTGCGCCACAGTTTGCAGTTTAAAAGCAGACACATGGCAAGATTTTGCCACCTGATATCAAAAATTCAACTTATCTTCAGTGTTCTGCCAAAAGTAACTGACCTGCTGCAAAATGGAAGTTGGCCACTAAAATAAATTAAAGGGTTGATTCAGCAAGCGCGTCAAAAATGGAGCTGCACTTCCATAATCTTTCACTTAACCAGACAGGAGAGCTGATCTTGTTGGATTCAGTGAATCATCTCTTTTTGAAAGCTGCTCCCTGTGATTTCCTATGTGTAGAAGAGGACAGAGAATCTGGAAAACTGCAGCTGCTATTCCATTTGAGCATAACTGGTTGCTTTGGCTGCCCTGAGGAACAGTGATGGAAGCCCAGCAAGGAAACATAGGCAGAACTGCATTCTTCGATAATGACAGTATTAATGGCCTATTATGAAAACTACCAGAGGAGGATAGCCATATTTGGAGCTGAGCAACCAGGCAGGAGGTGGCTAAAAGACTGGATGATGTCTCCCATGTTCAAAAGCCATAGGAAAAGATAAGCAAGAAACTTTCAGGCCTCAAGGAAAAATGCCAAGGCAAAGTTTCCCAGTTTGACACCTCAAACTAACCCACAGCATGCATGCCACAATTCACCACAGTGCAGCGTCATTGATAGCAGTGTGAAACACGAACGCAATCTTTTCCATCTTTCACACCTGTATTTGCATGTCTACCATGAACCTGTGACTGGCATTTAAAAATGCTTCTGATATCACGGATACTACATATTGTGCTACCATCTAAAGCTACTTCCCTGCTGTTTAGTTATGTATTCACACAAAAGTAGGATGCAGGCTGGGCATTGGGCGCCATTCTGTTGTTCCAAAGGGTAAAAGCTTTTATGCTTCTTCTGTTTTTAAAAATAGCTATACACAACCAGAGAGAGACAAAATAGACTGGTTGAGGCTCTACCAACCTCTAAATTGTTAATCGCCAAGAATAAGAAGCCCTTCAAATTAGGATGTCAAGACAATGGAACCAGCAAGAGCATGGCATCCCTACAACTTTAATAACTTCTTCTTACTCACTGGCAAAGTTGGCATTTATTACCCATTTCTAGTCATACAACTGAGTGGCTTGCTAGGCCGCTTCAGAGGGCAATTAAGAGTCAGTGTCGTGGCAAGGGCAGAAATCTAAATGGAGAAATTCAAATAGGAAGTTGTGGGGAAAATGGGCACAAATTTGGGAGGCAACAACATGTGCAAGACCTTTGGAGAGAAAAGGGAGATTGAGATGGGATGGTAGATTCAAGGACAGTATGATGGAGGCAGGCTTTTCAAGGAAGAGAGTGATGAGAGGTTTTGCAAGTGTATCGAATAATAGAGAGGGAACCATTGGAATGTCAGCTATCTTAAGGGCCAGGAAGGGTAGTTGGGTGTTCAGCAGCTTTAGTCTCAATGTAGTAAAAGGAACGTGAGGTGGGTCTCACGGACAAAATAAGCACAGATAAGGCATGAAAGGAAACAGGAGTTAAATATTTGAGTGGCCAACGTGATTTAGGGGGTGATTGGGGGGTGCTGTGTTGTTGCGGAACAGCCTGGAAGCTGTTTTGGTGTGGTAGCTCCCTCTGAATGTAGTGAGAAGCTTTATTTTTAGAAGGGACATACTAATGAAGTAATGCATTGAAAGGCATGTATAATGGTGTTAAGTAGACCTGCATTAATATTTATAGGGTAACTATACTGTGGGCATTATCACAAGATTACTATTATAAGGATATATTTACAAAGCTGAGTGAAATTCCTGTTAATCTTCCTAACTGCAGGTCATCCTCAGTCATATCTTTTTCCTCATCTTCTGCCAGTCATTTTACCTTTATTGAATGAGTACCCACTCTGGGAGAAATACTATGAGATATATCTCTTCTCTTTCTCTTTGGCCTCCTTGTCTCGAGAGACAATGGGTAAGCGCCTGGAGGTGGTCAGTGGTTTGTGAAGCAGCACCTGGAGTGGCTATAAAGGCCAATTCTAGAGTGACAGACTCTTCCACTGGTGCTGCAGATAAAATTGGTTGCCGGGGCTGTTACACAGTTGGCTCTCCCCTTGCGCTTCTATCTTTTTTCCTGCCAACTGCAAAGCCTCTTCGACTTGCCACTCTTTAGCCCCGCCTCTATGGCTGCCCGCCAGCTCTGGCGATCACTGGCAACTAACTCCCACGACTTGTGTTCAATGTCACAGGACTTCATGTCGCGTTTGCAGACGTCTTTAAAGTGGAGACATGGACGCCCGGTGGGTCTGATACCAGTAACGAGCTCGCTGTACAATATGTCCTTGGGGATCCTGCCATCTTCCATGCGGCTCACATGGCCAAGCCATCTCAAGTGCTGCTGGCTCAGTAGGGTGTATATGCTTGAGATGTTGGCCACCTCGAGGACTTCTGTGTTGGAGATACGGTCCTGTCATCTGATGCCAAGGATTCTCCGGAGGCAGCGAAGATGGAATGAATTGAGACGTCGCTCTTGGCTGACATACGTTGTCCAGGCCTCGCTGCTGTAGAGCAAGGTACTGAGGACACAGCCTTGATACACTCAGACTTTTGTGTTCCGTATCAGTGCGCCATTTTCTCACACTCTCTTGGCCAGTCTGGACATAGCAGCGGACGCCTTTCCCATAGCATACAAAATAATTTTCAACAACTGCTTGCATTTATATCATGCCTTTAACGTAACAAAACGTCCCAGGGCACTTCACAGGAGTGTTATTGGACAAAATTTGACACCAAAAGAAGAAAAAGAAGAGGACAGGTGATCAAAAGCTTGGTCAAAGAGGTAGGTTGTAAGGAGCGTCTTAAAGGAGAAGAGGAAGATAAAGGGCTGGATTTTCAAATCGGTGTAGGGAACCAGGTGCCCGGATAAATTCTGTTTCTCAATCCTGTGTCACTTCAGTATCAGTGACGCAACGTGATTTTCAAAGGTAGCTAATTGGCATGGGGGTGAGTTCGGCACCCAATCAGCGGTGCTGGGAGTGGACTGGAGGCAGAATATGTATCCGGAGGGCCCTTTGAAAAGGCAAGTGGCAGCCAAAACTGGGCTTGCCATACGTTGAGGACATGTCGCAGGACAGTGCTTATCGGGCCGGTGCTGGCACAGACATGCGTCCACGGGCAGTGCCAAGGTTTTCCGATATCTCTCTTGAGGCACTGACGTAGACAGTTGCCGTGAGGTGAGAAATTCTCTTCCTGGCATCCGGTAAAAGAAAGGCACCTCAGGAAACCAAAAGGGCCTGGATGGAGATCGCCTCGCAGGTCAGCAGTAGAGGCGTGACAGGGAGGATGTGGGTCCAGCGTCACAAGAGGTTCAATGATCTGGGAAGATCTGAGTGGCAAATGACACCCAGGTGACAGGCCTCTGACTCTTTATGCAGCAGTGTGCACATGAGCTGAGCAGACTGAGTGGCTATAGGTCTCCCTAACATTGTAACAGCAAATGCCCAGTTGCATCACTAAGACGTCAGCCACCCTCACCTATGGGGCACAATTGAGAAGGGGAGCACAATAGATCATGTCAATGTCTTGCTGGAATAAGTATGTTGTGTTATTTCCTTCTTCAACAATAATGTACCAAACAATCTTGAGTTGAAAGGTAATCAAGTTAGTTAGTTAGAGATACAGCACTGAAACAGGCCCTTCGGCCCACCGAGTCTGTGCCGACCATCAACCACCCATTTATACTAATCCTACACTAATCCCATATTCCTACCACATCCCCACCTGTCCCTATATTTCCCTACCACCTACCTGTACTAGGGGCAATGCTAATGGCCAATTTACCTATCAACCTGCAAGTCTTTTGGCATGTGGGAGGAAACCGGAGCACCCGGAGGAAACCCACACAGACACAGGGAGAACTTGCAAACTCCACACAGGCAGTACCCAGAATTGAACCCGGGTCGCTGGAGCTGTGAGGCTGCGGTGCTAACCACTGCGCCACTGTGCCGCCCAAAGAGTGAGTTCTTTAGAATTAGAATTAGAACAGGTTTACAAGAGAGTTCTATAATACACGTGTGACTAGATGACCAACAACTCCAACTAGGCTATCACGTGTTGGTTGATGTCACTTCCTGTGATGATGTGTGTCTGTTAAAGTGGTATCACAATATCACTCTTTCCTAAAATGGAAATACCCATAAGATAAATTATGTACATGATGAACGAAAACAGTTTTGTACAATATTTACACATGCATTGACTTTCAAGTCCTTCAGTCAATTGTCTCTATAATGTACAGGTGGTCTACTGACTCGACATGATCTAGTCACTGTGTAGCTTGGTTGAGAACTAGACTTGTCAACATTTTTCTCTCGACCTGCCTGTGTGTTCTGACAGTCATCTTGTGCTTGAGCATTACATTAGTCACTTTTCTTTGCGAGAAAATTCTGTACATCGGAATGTGAACATGTTCTCAAAGGAATAGGGTTGTCAGGCACAATGTTGTTAGCTGGTTCCCTAAGCTGACATCAGTTTCTTCTTAGTACTGCTTCATGAGGGGTGGTAATTTCATATGATCTTGGTTCAGTGCAAATTTTGGACACCTCCACGGGAAACCACATTCCCTCCTGCAAATGGATCATTTGAGCCTTCTGTCCAATCTGTAACGGTGGAAGTTCCACGCCTGTGTGTTTGTCATGCACAGCTTTCATCTTCTCTTGATTTGCTATCAGGTTGCCCTGTATTGATGAAGATTTCATGAAGTGATGACTTGGTAAAGTCATCTTAATTTGTCTTCCAAATATAATTTCCACAGGTGATGGTAATCCTGTGCCGGTTGGTGTTGCCCTTACTTGTAACGTGGCTACACGTAGATATTGCTTTGTTTCTCGACACTTCAGAACCAATGATTTGACCATGTACCATTATTTTGGTTAGGCCATTCGACTTGGGATAATGTGGTGAAGATGTGATATGGTTCACTGACTATTTCTTACACATATCTTCAAACAGTTTGGCGGTATACTGCAAGCCATTGTCCGATATTATCGCCTCCAGAGGGCCAAAGAAGCTGAATATTGAGTTTATAGTGTTAGGAACTGATTGGCTCGATGTGTCCCTCAATTGCCCAATGGGAATCTTGGAGAAGCATTTGGTGAGCAAAAGATAGTCATCACCTTTGATAGAGAAGTGGCGACCCATGTCCAAGGATGCAATGGAACTTGGTGCGGGAGAAGTGGCCCTTTATATTGGCTTGATTGATGCTTTTGGCATGCATCATATGACCGTACTGCTTGCTAGATGTGCGCTGTTAATTCTCACCCAGTAGACAGTTGCACATGCAAGTTTTCTGGACTTCTCAACACCCATATGACCTAGATGCAACTGTGAAAGAATGTCAAGGGGAAGCCATAATGGAATTAACACCTGCCTTCCCTTGAAGATTTAAGCTATGAAGAGAGGTTGGATAGGCTTGGGTTGTTTTCACTGGAGCAGAGAAGACTGAGGGGTGACCTGATCGAGGTGTACAAGATTATGAGGGGCATGGACAGGGTGGATAGGGAGCAGCTGTTCCCCTTAGTTGAAGGGTCAGTTACGAGGGGTCATAAGTTTAAGGTGAGGGGTGGGAGGTTTAAGGGGGATTTGAGGAAGAACTTTTTTACCCAGAGGGTGGTGACGGTCCGGAATGTCCTGACTGGGAGGGTGGTAGAGGCGGGTTACCTCACATCCTTTAAAAAGTACCTGGATGAGCACTTGGCACGTCATAACATTCAAGGCTATGGGCTAAGTGCTGGCAAATGGGATTAGGTAGACAGGTCAGGTTTCTTTAATGCATCGGTGCAGACTCGATGGGCCGAAGGGCCTCTTCTGCACTGTATTATTCTGTGATGCTGTGATTCTGTGAGATGCAGGATTCCTTTTCAAAGAGAAAGGTGGGCAGTTTTCTCCTCTCCAGACAGAAACAACAACTGACTGCTTCAATAATTCAAATTGAAACTAAACTTCTCCAGAAACAAGTCACATGGCTACCATAAATCACTCCTTTGTCACGTTTGTAAACATCTGTCCCTTCAGATCAGAAAACACCACCCCCCTCCCCACCTGCCCAGTTGGGCTCTTTGCAAACAGGTGTTTTCCAGTAACTGTTTACATTCCACTCTCAAACTCAGTCCCAAACCCTCTTTTTCTTCTAAAACCACAAAGTTCAGCCATCTCCAGATGATTCAATGTCCATGAAATCCATTTTTAGTTTAAAAAAAAATATATAGATTCCAAGTTTTAACAAAAAATATGGACTCTCATAACACCTGTTCCACTCACAAGGTGGTGTTTGTTTCTTGTCAGGTCGTGGTCTGCTGTGACTTCTGGCTAGTTTTCCTTTACTTGACCTCTTGTACAGCCTCGACTAGTGCCCATTCTTGCCACACGCCTTGCAGTTATCCATGTAAGCAGGACAATTTCTCAGTTGGTGTACCAGTCCACACTTGCCACACATCTTGCCTTGCTGAGGTGATCTGGTTACCTCACCAGGGCCATTGTCCCTAGTGCCTGTACACACTGAATACTTGTGGCAATGGTCTCAAATTTCCTGCCTTCTCTCAGGAGACTTTCTATATCATACCCTTTTTCTGTGTCTAGTAGCTCTGTCTGAAAAGCTTCTATCGGGGTAGATGCAATGACCAATTCCATGATCCTTTCAGATAACTCCACTTCCGAAAAATCACAGACCTTTCCTTTTTCATAGCATCTGCTTACAAATTGCTTGATGGTCTCCTTCGATCGCTGCCTTTATGCCATTAGTTCAACACGATGAATTTGAAAATTAATCTTGATCTTCAGCTGGTCCTCTAGTGTAGTCCAGAATCTTGCTGGCTTCCTCGGGTCCACTTCAGATAATTCTGAGGTGTTGATATGATGCAGCCCCTCGTTGCCAATTGTGATTTTTATTTTGATTGCTTACTTGTCCAGCTCAGTGACAGCAAGATCCAAAAAATGTAATTCCATGCATTGCCTGAAGAGTTGGAATTCATGGAACTTTCCAATTCATTGATGGGTATTTGCTAGTTATAGTGCCATTTTACTGGTCTGCAAGAGTCCTTAGCTGGGGCTTTCCCCTTTAAGTAATTCCCTCTTTTTCTGAGGCTTTCCCTGAAGGGAAAAACAAAATTGCAGGTCTCCTGCGTGCACAGCGTTGGACTTCAGCCATGCTCTGTGTTAAGTGCCTGCAGTGCAGGCTTTCTGCCTGCAATCGTGAAACTCTGCCTACGAAGCGGTTATGGCGGGAAAACACACAGTGCGCAATGGCGGTGCTGCTCCGCTGCCCCGATGTGAACCAACTCTGCTCGCCTTTCTCAAACTTGATTCCACCTAATTCTTGCTTTTTCTTGCCGACAACCATCGAAATAACAACCCCCTTTTGTGTACTCACTCACACTTGGGCATCGAATTCAGCAGATGGTGGTCAAACCTGTCACCCTGTCGCTGCTATCTCCAATAGACTTCAATGGGAGAAATCACTGTTCCCGATGTACACCACTGCTGAACCTCTCTGCTGTACTGCTAACTTGATGCGTTCTGCTACCTCCATGCTGGGGTCTTCAACTACACCTCGAAGCTGCCAGATGTGAATGGCATGCTTCAGAAACCAGAAGTGGCTGCTATATTTCCTTCATCAGCAATAAGGTACCAAACAATCTCAAGTTGAAAGGTAATCAAAGAGTGGGTTCCTTATTATTAAGTAATAAGTTTACAAGAGAGCTCTATAATACGTGACCAGATGACTAACACAACTCCAACTGAGTTATCACGAGTGGGTTGATGTCACTTCCTGTGATGATGTGTAAAATAACCAGACTGTTAAAGTGATATCACAACACGTGAGGGAGGGCAGCCTACTCATACATATTTGTGTCCTCATCCTGCAGGAAATGCGAGCACACAACAGGTGTGAGATGGCTCAAACGGGTGGTGGCGTTGCTGACCTTCATAACCTGACACCGATGGAGGAGGCAGTGCTTGATATTGTGCGGGTGCCCTCACAGCAGGCTGT
The DNA here is from genome assembly GCF_036365525.1 of Heterodontus francisci. Taxonomy (NCBI): domain Eukaryota; kingdom Metazoa; phylum Chordata; class Chondrichthyes; order Heterodontiformes; family Heterodontidae; genus Heterodontus; species Heterodontus francisci. Next base: position 58,564,948 of record NC_090374.1, read on the forward strand.
CGGCAATGGCAAGACTGGAAGCTGTGAAGAGCAGTGTCATTTGAGTGCTTTATCGTCAGCTGAAGGGCATAAAGGAAACCCCTAGCCAACACGTGCTGTGGCTCTTCAACTGCTGTCATCTATGGGATTGGTTGTGCTGATTCAACTGCTGAGTTGCCCACCTTTTTGTGTTTCCCACAGGGCCTGCAGCAGAGGTGGAGGAGAGTAGTCCTGCAAAGATGTCGCCAACCTCCTCGGGGGAGGGGGAAGGTGGACTCCACGGAGCCTGCACCGTCACATCAACCTCTGCAATATCCACAAGTAAGCAGGAGCAGGGAGAGAGAGGCACAGTCAGCTGTGAGCAGTCCTCGTCAGAGGATGAAAGAATTTTACAGCTAAGATTCGCTGGGCGAAAATGCTGGACCTAGGGTGTCACACACAAGGAGGGTCTTCCTGGAACATCAGAAGCAGATGGGTTCCCGAATGTCGGAGATCTCTGAGGCATTGTGAAGCCTTGGGCAGACAAGGAAGGAGTCCATGCAGCGCATGTTCACAGTTATGACTCAGGGATTTGAGCACTTAAGCTCCTCCATTGAGAAAGTGGCCATCCTCTTGGAGAGCCACATGCAGCACCACATTGAGTGGGTGCAGGAGCAGCGCACCAACATGCATAGAAAGAGTGAGACTCTCTGTAGCATGGACCACTCAGTGCCACTGATGGTGGAGAGATGCTTGGAGTGGATGCCAGCTGCGTCCCAGACTGTGGCCTCGTCCAGCATGCAAGGTCACCATGAAAGGGCTGAGGCAGTTGAAGAGCCTGATGAGGGGGGCACCTGCACCATCATTCACCTCCTTGGCCCCTCTGACTGCAGAACAATTCATGCCGCAAGGGCCTGTGACAGACGCTGCCCTGCAATGAGAACCTCCACGATGAGGATGAAACCATGAGCATCTCAGCCGGATGTTGATACAATGGAGTAGGCTGCCTGGACTTGTTGTGATTGCATGGTCTGTGATGTGTGGCAATGGTGACCATGGAGGCCCCATTTTCATGTCTCTGGGTGGCAATGGGATTCTTCAGATGTACGTGCTCGCTGCATAATTTCTCTCTTTGATAGAGGATGAGTTGCAGTGTCATCTGACATGGAGCTGAGAGGCGCTCAAGTGAAACGTTGCTGAATTAGCATGGTCCTTATGGCCAGGCAAGCCTGCCGATTGCTGTGCGGCTTGGGACGGTTTCGGCAGTCTTCCTTCAATGCCTGGGCAACAGGCTCCTCTGTAGCACCACCTTCGTCCTCCTCTTCCTCCTCCCCATCCTCCTCCAAGGAAAAATGTGTACCAGGCCCACCTCTTCATCTAGCTCCGGACCTCTTTGTATAGTGCAGTGCAATGTGCAGCAGACGACTATAATAGAAGACAAGGTAGGCAACTCAGCAGTTGCATCAGCACAACCAATCCCATAGATTACATCAGTTGAAGAGCAACAGCACGTATTGGCTAGGACATTCAGTGAGTGGAACTATTTTCTGTTGAGGAATCTGACTAGCTAATCGGTTGGTGCCTTGATGGCTACTTGGGTGCAATCGATCACCCCTGGACCTGCAGGAATTCATCGGTGGATGCAAAGCCTATGCCCTCTGGGCCTGCACTGGCCCATCTGTTTTAAAATGGATGTATTCCCCCACCCTCCTGAATCGGGCATCTGTTACCTGCTTGATGGCGTGATGAGCTACTAACTGCGAGATGTCACCCAAGTCCGCAGCTGATCTCTGGAACGACCTGGAAGCATTAAAATTCAAGACGACAGTGACCTTGACGTCTGCAGGTAGGGGACTGCCACGATGTCCATAAGGCCTCTTGTCATTGTGGACCACAGCGCAAATATCTGAGACCAACTGCCTGGATAAATGCAGTCTCCAACGGCACTGGTGCTCTGTCATTTGCAGGTAGCTGAATCATGGGATATATACCAGTTGTCTTGGGTAGTGCCTTCTTCCCTGATCAGCCCCTCTCTATGTTCCTCCTGACTAGGAGGGTGCCTCTGCTGAAGCACCTACTCGCTGCTCTGTCCAATGTCAGGGTCGCCTGCTCCCATTTCCACTCCCTCAGCTGGCGTATGTTTATTCGCCAGGGCTTCCTCTGCCAACCTCTGCTGCCCAAGAGAAGTCAGCAGCCTGACGCCCCTCTCAGGACTCCTACCACTGTTTACAAATACAAGTCTCTCAGCACCAGAGACAGCAACTCTGTGCCACCAGTTGTGCAGCTGAACTTTAGTCTCCCTCTTTTAAATGAGTTGACCAGTGTATCCATTAGCCCTCATGGCTCCCCGCTGTGTTCAAGTGAGTTGAACCCTGACATGTCCCATACACTGCGTGTTCTCTGTGCCTGCCAATTGAAAATTTGAAACTGTTCCTCTGAAGCCTGTTCATGAGCTCATCAATGAGGTCAACAACATACTAGGAGCTAGGAGTAGGAGTAGGCTATTTGGTCCCTTGAGCCTGCTCCGCCATTCTATAAGATTATGGATGATCTATTTGTGGACTCAACTCCACTTTCTTGCCTACCCCCGATACCCTTTGACTTCTTTGTTTGTCAAGAACCTGTCTACCTCTGCCTTAAAAACATTCAATGAGCCTGCCTCCACCGCTCTCCGGAGAAGAGACTTCCACAGACTCACAAACTTGAGAGAAAAAATTTCTACTCATCTCATTCCAGGCACAGGCTAGATGCAGGGAGGATGTTCCCAATGGCTGAGGAGTCCAGAACCAGGGGTCACAGTCTCAAGATATGGGGTATGCCATTTAGAACCAAGATGAGGAGGAATTATTTCACTAACAGGGTGGTGAACCTGTGGAATTCTCTACCGCAGAAGGCAGTGGAGGCCAGGTCATTAAATATATTCAAGAAGGAGACAGATATATTTCTTAATGCCAAAAGGATCAAGGGATATGGGGAGAAAGCGGGAACAGGGTACTGAATTAGACGATCAGCATGATCTTTTTTAAATGGCAGAGCAGACCTGAAGGGCCGAATGGCCTACACCTGCTCCTACTTTCCAAGTTTCTATGTTAAGTGGGAGATCCCTTATTTTTAAACAGTGCCACTAGTTTTAGTCTCTCCCACAAGGGGAAACATCCCTTCAACATCCACCCTGTCAAGTCCCTTCAGGATCTTATATGTTTCAATAAAGATCACTACTCATCCTTCTAAATTCCAATGAAGACAGACCCAACCTAGTCATAGAGTTGTACAGCATAGAAACAGGCCCTTCGGCCCACCGCTCCATGCCAACCATAATGCCTAACTATACTAATCCCACCTGCCTGCATTAATTCCATATCTCTCGATGCCTTGCTCATTCAAGTACCTGTCCAGATGCCTCTTAAATGTTGCTACTGTTCCTGCCTCCACCACCTTCTCAGGCAGCTCATTCCAGATGCCCACTATTTGTGTGAAAAATTTACCCCTTAGATCCCCTTTAAACCTCCTCCCTCTCACCTTAAATCTAAGCCCTCTAGTTTTAGTCACCCCTACCATGGGAAATAGACTCTGGCTATCTACCCTATCTATGCCTCCCATAATTTTATATACCTCTATCATGTCCCCTCTCAGCCTCCTGCGCACCAGGGAAAACAGACCCAGCCTATCCAATCTCTCTTTATAACTCAAGCCCTCCAAACCAGGCAACATCCTTGTGAATCTTTTCTGTACCCTCTCTAGCTTAACCACATCTTTGCTGTAGTGCGGCGACCAGAACTGCACACAGTACTCCAAATGCGGCCTAACCAACGTTATGTACAACTGTAACATGACGTCGCAACTCTTGTACTCATTGCGTCGGTCGATGAAGGCAAGCATGCCATACGACTTCTTCACCACCCTGTCTACCTCTGTTGCCACTTTCAGGGAACTATGTACTTGCACTATTGTACTATGTCCCCTAGTAACTGACTCTTCCACCCTGGGAAAAAGCTTCTGACTATCCACTCTGACCATGCCGCTCATAACTTTGTAAACCTCTATCATGTTGCCCCTCCACCTCCGTCGTTCCAGTGAAAACAATCAGAGTTTTTCCAACCTCTCCTCACAGCTAACGCCCTCCAGACCAGGCAACATCCTGGTAAACCTCCTCTGTACCCTCTCCAAAGCCTCCACGTCCTTCTGGTAGTGTGGCGACCAGAATTGCACGCAATATTCTAAGTGTGGCCTAACTAATGTTCTGTACAGCTGCAACATGACTTGCCAATTTTTATACTCTATGCCCCGACCGATGAAGGCAAGCATGCCGTATGCCTTCTTGACTACCTTATCCACCTGCGTTGCCACTTTCAGTGACCTGTGAACCTGTACGCTCAGATCTCTCTGCCTGTCAATACTCCTAAGGGTTCTGCCATTTACTGTATACCTCCCACCTGCATTAGACCTTCCAAAATGCATTACCTCACATTTGTCCGGATTAAACTCCATCTGCCATTTCTCCGCCCAAGTCTCCAACCGATCTATATCCTGCTGTATCCTCTGACAATCCTCATCATTATCCACAACTCCACCAACCTTTGTGTCATCCGCAAACTTACTAATCAGACCAGCTACATTTTCCTCCAAATCATTTATATATACTACAAACAGCAAAGGTCCCAGCACTGATCCCTGCGGAACACCACTAGTCACATCCCTCCATTCAGAAAAACACCCATCCACTGTTACCCTCTGTCTTCTGTGACTGAGCCAGTTCTGTATCCATCTTGCCAGCTCACCTCTGATCCCGTGTGACTTCACCTTTTGCACCAGTCTGCAATGAGGGACCTTGTCAAAGGCTTTACTAAAGTCCATATAGACAACATCCACCGCCCTTCCCTCATCAATCATCTTCGTCACTTCCTCAAAAAACTCAATCAAATTAGTAAGACACGACCTCCCCTTCACAAAACCATGCTGTCTCTCGCTAATAAGTTCGTTTGTTTCCAAATGGGAGTAAATCCTGTCCCGAAGAATCCTCTCTAATAGTTTCCCTACCACTGCCGTAAGGCTCACCGGCCTATAATTTCCCTGGATTATCCTTACCACCCTTCTTAAACAAAGGAACAACATTGGCTATTCTCCAGTCCTCTGGGACCTCACCTGTAGCCAATGAGGATGCAAAGATTTCTGTCAAGGCCCCAGCAATTTCTTCCCTTGCCTCCCTCAGTATTCTGGGGTAGATCCCATCAGGCCCTGGGGACTTAGCTACCTTAATGCTTTGCAAGACACCCAACACCTCCTCCTTTTTGATAATGAGATGACTGAGACTATCTGCACTCCCTTCCCTAGGATCATCATCCACCAAGTCCTTCTCCTTGGTGAATACTGATGCAAAGTACTCATTTAGCACCTCACCCATTTCCTCTGGCTCCATGCATAGATTCCCATCTCTGTCCTTGAGTGGGCCAACCCTTTCCCTGGTTACCCTCTTGCTCTTTATATATGTATAATAAGCCTTGGGATTTTCCTTAATCCTGTTTGCCAATGATTTTTCATGACCCCTTTTAGCCCTCCTAACTCCTTGCTTAAGTTCCTTCCTACTGTCTTTATATTCCTCAAGTCCTTCATCTGTTCCCAGCCTTCCAGCCCTTACAAATGCTTCCTTTTTCTTTTTGACTAGGCTCACAATATCCCGTGTTATCCAAGCTTCCCAAAACTTGCCAAACTTGTCTTTCTTCCTCACAGGAACATGCTGGTCCTGGATTCTAATCAGCTGACGTTTGAAAGACTCCCACATGTCAGATGTTGATTTACCCTCAAACAGCCGCCCCCAATCTAAATTCTTCAGTTCCTGCCTAATATTGTTATAATTAGCCTTCCCCCAATTTAGCACCTTCACCCGAGGACTACTCTTATCCTTATCCACAAGTACCTTAAAACTTATGGAATTATGGTCACTGCTCCCGAAATGCTCCCCCACTGAAACATCGACCACCTGGCTGGGCTCATTCCCCAATACCAGGTCCAGAATGGCCCCATCCCTAGTTGGACTATCTACATACTGTTTCAAGAAGCCCTCCTGGATGCTCCTCACAAATTCTGCCCCATCCAAGCCCCTAGCACTAAGTGAGTCCCAGTCAATATTGGGGAAGTTAAAATCACCCACCACTACAACCCTGTTACCTTTACATCTTTCCAAAATCTGTCTACATATCTGCTCCTCTACCTCCCGCTGGCTGTTGAGAGGCCTGTAGTAAACCCCCAACATTGTGACTGCACCCTTCCTATTCCTGAGCTCCACCCAAATTGTCTCACTGCATGACCTCTCTGAGGTGTCCTCCCGCAGTACAGCTGTGATAGTCTCCTTAACCAGTAATGCAACTCCCCCACCCCTTTTACATCCCCCTCTATCCCGCCTGAAGCTTCTAAAGCCTGGACCATTTAGCTGCCAATCCTGCCCTTCCCTCAACCAAGTCTCTGTAATAGCAACAACATAATATTTCCAAGTACTAATCCAAGCTCTAAGTTCATCTGCCTGACCTGTTATACTTCTCGCATTGAAACAAATGCACTTCAGACCACCAGTCCCGCTGTGCTCAGCAACATCTCCCTGCCTGCTCTTCCTCTTAGTCCTACTGGCCTTATTTACTATGTCCTCCTCATTTACTTCACTAGCTGTCCTACTGCTCTGGTTCCCACCCCCCTGCCACACTAGTTTAAGCCCTCCCAAGTGACGCTAGCAAACCTTGCAGCCAGGATATTAGTGCCCTTCCAGTTTAGATGCAACCTGTCCTTCTTGTACAGGTCCCATCTGTCCCTGAAGAGAGCCCAATGGTCCAGATATCTGAAACCCTCCCTTCTACACCAGTTGCTCAGCCACGTGTTTAGCTGCACTATCTTCCTATTTCTAGCCTCACTGGCACGTGGCACAGGGAGTAATCCAGAGATTACAACCCTGGAGGTCCTGTTTTTTAACTTACTACCTAGCTCCCTAAACTCCCCCTGCAGGACTTCATCACTCTTCCTGCCTATGTCGTTGGTACCAATGTGTACCACAACCTCTGGCTGTTCACCCTCCCCCTTCAGAATGCCCTCTGTCCGTTCAGAGACATCCTTGACCCTGGCACCAGGGAGGCAACATACCTTCCTGGAGTCTCTTTCACGCCCACAGAAGCGCCTATCTGTGCCCCTGACTATAGAGTCCCCTATAACTATTGCTCTTCTGCGCTTTGTCCCTCCCTGCTGAACAACAGTGCCAGCCGTGGTGCCACTGCTCTGGCTGCTGCTGTTTTCCCCTGATAGGCCATCCCCCGCAACAGTATCCAAAACGGTATACTTGTTAGAGAGGGGATTCCTGCCACAGGGGATTCCTGCACTGACTGCCTGCCCCTTCTAGCGGTCACCCATCTATCTGCCTGCACCTTGGGTGTAACCACTTCTCTAAAACTCCTGTCTATGACGCTTTCCGCCACCTGCATGCTCCTAAGTGCATCCAGTTGCCGCTCCAACCGATCCATGCGGTCTCTCCCATTCAACTTTTGAGAGTTCCTGTCTGATGCCATCGAAATTAGTCTTCCCCCAATTTAGGACTTCAACCTGAGGACCAGTCCTATCCTTTTCCATAACTATCTTGAAGCTAATAGAGTTATGGTCACTGGTCCCAAAGTGCTCCCCCACTGACACATCAACCACCTGCCCAGCCTTATTTCCTAAGAGGAGGTCGAGTGTAGTCCCTTCTCTAGCAGGGCCATCCACATACCGCTTCAGAAAACTATCCTGGACACACTTAACAAATTCTTCCCCATCTGATCCCTTAGCTCTAAGGCAGTCCCAGTCAATATTAGGGAAGTTAAAATCACCTACTATTACAACCCTATAATTCCTACACCCATCTGTGATTTCCCTACATATCTGGTCCTCCAATTCCCTGACTATTGGGAGGGCCTATAGTATAATCCCATCAAAGTGATCACCCCTTTCTTATTTCTAAGTTCTACCCATATGGCCTCGCTGGACATTCCCCCCAGGATATCCTCTCTAAGTACTGCTGTGATGTCCTCCCAGTCAATAGTGCAACTCCCCCTCTTACCTCCACCTCTGTCATGCCAGAAGCATCGGTACCCCAGAACATTGAGCTGCCAGTCCTGCCCATCCCTCAAACACGTTTCCGTAATAGCTATAATATCACAATCCCATGTACCGATCCATGCTCTGAGTTTATCTGCCTTACCTGTAAGGCTTCTTGCATTAAAGTAAATGCAGTTTAACCTACCAGACCTTCCATGCTCCCTGTCCTGCCCCTGTCTGATAGGCTAATAGGCCTGCCTATTGGACTTGCTTGCTTTAACCTCTACATTTGCCTCAACTATCTTATCGGAGAGACTACTACTTTAGGTCCCACCCCCCTGCAAGACTAGTTTAAACCCTCCCGAGTAGTATTAGCAACCTGTCCAACCTTTCCTCATAAGATTACCCTCGCATCCCAGGTATCAGTCGAGTGAACCTTCCAATATTGCTTCCAATGCAATTATATCCTTTCTTAAGTAAGGAGACCAAAACTAAACACAATACTCTAGATGTAGTCTCACCAATGCTCTGTACAACTGTAGCAAAACATCTCTACTTTTAAATTCCATTCCCCTTACAATGAATGACAACATTGCATTTGCCTTCTTAATCACTTGCATACCAACTTCTGCATTTTGTGTACTAGGACACCCTGATCCCTCCGCATCTCAGAGTTCTACAATCTCTCTCTATTTAAATAATATGTTGCTTTTCTATTTATCCGGCCAAAGTGGACAAGTTCACATTTTCCCACATTATACTCCATCTGCCGAATCTTTGCCCACTCACTTAACCTATCTGTATCTCTTTGCAGACTCCTTATGTCCTCTTCACAACTTACTCTCCTACGTTTCTTTGTGTCATCAGCAAATTTAGCAACCATACATTCTGTTCCTTCATCCAAGTTATTGATATAGATTTTAAATAGGTGAGCCCCCAGCACTGCTCCCTGTGGCTCTCCACTAGTTACACCTTGCCAACCTGAAAATGGGCCTATTTATGCCTACTGTCTGATCCTGTTAGCTTATCAATCCTCTTCCATGCTAATATGTTACCCCCCTATACCATGGGCTCTTATTTTGTTTAGTAATATTTGATGTGGCATCTTGTCAAATGCCTTCTGGAAATCCATGTACACCACATCCACAGGTTCCCCTTTATTCACGTTGCTGTTTATTTCCTCAAAGAATTCTAATAAATTAGTCAAACATGATTTCCCTTTCACAAAACATGTTGACTCTGCCTGATTGCATTGAGATTTTCTAAATGACCAGCTATAACCTCCTTAGGAATAGATTCTAGTATTTTCCTTCTGACAGATGTTAAGCTAACTCGCCTGTAGTTTCCTGCTTTCTGTCTTCCTCCTTTCTTGAATAGTGGAGTTACATTTAAAAAGCAGAACGGCTATAGATGGTCACACACAATTTGCATATGAGAAGCCAAAGGCCGGCTGGGTGACAGAGGCAACTACCCAGTCTAGCCATATCAATAGGGGTGCGCTCTAATTCAGTTACCTAGGCTGGGTTTTGTCAATATTGGTCGTCAAACACCATTGACACCCATTGACTTTGAAAGAGCCAAACCGCCCCCCCCCCACCCCACCTTGAAATCGTTATGTAATTGTGGAGGGGCCTATAAAAGCAGCCTTTGACATAATAATGATTGCAAATTGTATGTTTTCAAGAAGGAGTTAGATATAGCTCTTGGGTCTAAAGGGATCAAAGAGGTATGGGGCGAAAGCAAGAACAGGTTACTGAGTTGGATGATCAGTCATGGTCATAATGAATGGCGGAGCAGGCTCAAAGGGCCGAATATTTGTTGTCCCCTCATGAACTTGTCTTCCTCATTCAACACTTCAACAACCTACAAAAGATCTCCCATCCTCACCACTTTGAATAAGTATTGGCAGATAAAAAAATCAGTCAAAACATTTGCAAAAATAACAAACTGCCCAGTAAAACACAATTACAAACTCGCAAACTTTTCCAGCAACTCAATTATCTCCCTTTAAGAAGCTAACATGATTAGGTTAAGTCCTCGAAATTCCCGTGAGGCCATTTAATACACAGTGCACACTCTAGATGGTGCTCACTCGAAGCAGTAAAAGTTGCCGTGGAATATAATTTAGTAAATATTATTTAAATGAAATGCATGCCCGTCTGTTGCACAGCCTCAATGCACGACCGCATGTGGTAAAGCGGAGGATAGTTGCATAATGAAAACGATGAGTGTAAAATCAATGCCAGTCATTTCCAGTAGAGCGGGCTCCAGACGTGATTGACAGGGGAATTATCCAATCATCTCCATTCCGGCCGGGAATAGTAACGATATGCATCTCCTTTTGCTCGAATGTGTGAAACCCCAAGTTTGTAGATGGAGTCATTAAGATTTTGCTGACCGGTTGCCTTGTTCGTTTGCGCGTTCTCATAGGTTTGGCTGCAATTATTAAAAATAAATGTCTTTGTAACTGGCCCTCGTAAGTGATCATGTAGGAGCTACATATTTCAGGCCAAGTGGGGAAGCGGAGGCACCAACTGCACGCCCGTTGTTAACATTGGAAGGGTGATTACACCTGTCTCACCTGTTGCAAGGTTGCCTCGGGCTGGCGGCGCTCACCTTCAGAATGCGCGTGGGGGCAGGGGAACACCTGATTCTCACGGTGCTGCTGCCTCATTGGTGCACACGCGCTTTCGCCATCCAATGAGAACAGACCTTCTCAGAAAGCTGGTGCCCGCCAAATTCAAAAAAGTGAAATAAAAGCTAAATACTGCAGATGCTGGAAATCTGAAATAAAAACAAGAAATTGTGGAAATACTCAGCAGGTCTGGCAGCATCTGTGGAGAGAGAAGCAGAGTTAACGTTTCAGGTCAGTGACCCTTCATCAGAACTGATGAAAAGGTGAAAACCTGCCTGATGGAAGGAGCAGGTGGCAGTAATGCACACTCAGTATCAGTGCTGGGCACTGGTTCATTACCTCTCTTTGCTATTTAAAAAAAAATAATGGACAGACTTATTTCATGCTGGATTTCACAAATTAACCAAATGTTTCTTCAGCTCTACAACAAAAGCAAAATACTGTGGATGCTGGAAATCTGAAACAAAAACAGAAAGTGCTGGAAATAGGCAGCAGGTCTGGCATCATCTGTGGCGAGACAAACTAGGTCCCACATGGCAGACTGGTTTAAAAAAAAAAGCCCATGGGATCTAGGGAAATGCAGCAAGGTGGATACAAAATTGGCTCAGTAGCAGGAAACAAAGTGTAATTGTTAACGGGTATTTTTGCGACTGGAGGGTTGTTTCCAGTGGCATTCAGCAGGGCTCAGTACTGGGTCCCCTGCTTTTTGTGGTATATATTAAAGATTTGGACGTAAATTTAGGGGGCATGATCAAGAAGTTTGCAGATGACACAAAGATTGGCTGTGTGGTAGATAGCGAGGAGGATAGACTAGGAAAATATCAATGGACTGGTCGGATGGGCAGAAAAATGGCAAATAGAATTCAACCCAGAGAAGTGTGAGGTGATGCATGTGGGGACGTCAAACAATTAATGGGAAAATACTGAAAAGTGTGGAGGAAGTGAGGGACCTTGGCATAAATGACCACAGATCCCTGAAGGTAGCAGGACAGGTCGATAAAGTGGTTAAGAAGGCAAATGGAATCCTTACCTTTTATTAGTCAAGGTATAGAATATGAGCAGGGAGGTAATGCTGGAGCTGTATAACTCATTGGTTAGGCCACAACTTGAGTACTGTGTACAGTTCTGCTCACCTCATTACAGAAAGGATGTAATTGCACTAGAGAGGGTACAGAGGAGATTTATGAGGATGTTGCCAGGATTGGGAAAATGCAGCTATGAGGAAAGATTAGATAGGCTGGGATAAAAACAAGAAACGCTGGAAATACTCAGCAGGTCTGGCAGCATCTGTGGAGAGAGAAGCAGAGTTAACGTTTCAGGTCAATATGTTAATGGTGTGCTGAAAGACAAAGCATTAGTACAGATAGGGTGTTAATGGACTGGAAACTGAACAGCCACAAGCACAAACATGAAAAAAAAACACAGTGGGTAGGCTGGGGTTGATCTGCTTGGAACAGAGAAGGCTGAGGCGAGAACTGATTGAAATGTACCTGGATAGAGTGGAGGTGAAGAGCCTATTTACCTTAGTAGAGAGGTAAATGACTAGGGGGCATCGATTTAAAGTGATTGGTAGAAATATTAGAGGGGGGATGAGGACAAATGTTTTCACCCAGAGGGTGGTGGGGGTCTGGAACTCAATGCCTGAAAGGGTAGTGGAGGCAGAAACCCTCAACTAATTTAAAAGGTGTCCGGATGTACACCTCAAGTGCCATAACCTGCAGGGCTATGGACCAAATGCTGGAAGGTGGGATTAGACAGGGTGGCTTGTTGTTTGGCAGGCGCAGACACGATGGGCCACGTGGCCTCCTTCTGTGCCGTAAACTTTCTATGATTCTATAATTCTTAACAGAGCTAATCTTTCAGGTCAATGACCTTACATCAGAACTGGCAAAGGTTAGAAATGTAAAAGGTTTTGAACAAGTGAAAGGGGGAGTCAGCATGAATTTGTGGAGGGTAGATCATGCCTGACGAACCTGATTGGATTTTTTGCAAAGGTGACTAAAGTATTGGACAGAAGAATGTCTAAGGATGTTAAACAGGATTAAGGAGAATCCCAAGGCTTTTTATACCTAAATAAAGAGCAAGAGGGTGACCAGAGAAAGGGTTGGCCCACTCAAGGACAGAGGAGGGAATCTAAGTGTGGAGCCAGAGGAAATGGGCGAGGTACTAAATGAGTACTTTGCATCAGTATTCACCAGAGAAGGACTTGGTGCATTTTTTAAAAATATTCATTCAGGGATGTGGGCATCGCTGGCTAGGCCAGCATTTATTGCCAATCCCTAATTGCCCTTGAGAAGGTGGTGGTGAGCTGCCTTCTTGAACCGCTGCAGTCCATTTGGGGTAGGTATACCCACAGTGCTGTTAGGAAGGGAGTTCCAGGATTTTGACCCAGTGACAGTGAAGGAACGGCGATATAGTTCCAAGTCAGGATGGTGTGTGATGTGCAGGGGAACTTGCAGGTGGTGGTGTTCCCATGCATTTGCTGTCCTTGTCCTTCTAGTTGATAGACGTCGCGGGTTTGGAAGGTGCTGTCTAAGGAACCTTGGTGCATTGCTGCAGTGCATCTTGTAGATGATACACACTGCTGCCACTGTGCGTCGGTGGTGGAGAGAGTGAATGTTTGTAGATGGGGTGCCAATCAAGCGGGCTGCTTTGTCCTGGATGGTGTTGAGCTTCTTGAGTGTTGTCGGAGCTGCACCCATCCAGACAAGTGGCGAGTATTCCATCACACTCCTGACTTGTGCCTTGTAGATGGTTGACAGGCTTTGGGGAGTCAGGAGGTGAGTTACTCGCCTCAGGATTCCTAGCCTCTGACCTGCTCTTGTAGCCACGGTATTTATATGGCTACTCCAGTTCAGTTTCTGGTCAATGGTAGCCCCTAGGATGTTGATAGTGGGGGATTCAGCGATGGTAATGCCGTTGAATGTCATGGGGAGATGGTTAGATTCTCTCTTCTTGGAGATGGTCATTGCCTGGCACTTGTGTGGCGTGAATGTTACTTGCCACTTATCATCCCAAGCCTGGATATTGTCCAGGTCTTGCTGCATTTCAACACGGACTGCTTCAGCATCTGAGGAGTCACGAATGGTGCTGAACATTGTGCAATCATCAGCGAACATCCCGACTTCTGACCTTATGATTGAAGGTAGGTCAGTGATGAAGCAGCTGAAGATGGTTGGGCCAAGGACACTACCCTGAGGAACTCCTGCAGTGATGTCCTGGAGCTCAGATGATTGACCTCCAACAACCACAACCATCTTCCTTTGCACTAGGTATGACTCCTTCCAGCGGATGGTTTTCCCCCTGATTCCCATTGACCTCAGTTATGCTAGGGCTCCTTGATGCCATACTCGATCAAATGCTGCCTTGATGTCAAGGGCAGTCACTCTCACCTCACCTCTTGAGTTCAGCTCTTTTGTCCATGTTTGAACCAAGGCTGGAATGAGGTCAGGAGCTGAGTGGCCCTGGCAGAACCCAAACTGAGCTTCACTGAGCAGGTTATTGCTAAGCAAGTGCCGCTTGATGGAACTGTTGATGCCATCTGTCTTCACTTTACTGATGATTGACAGTAGGCTGATGGGGCGGTAATTGGCCGGGTTTGACTTGTGCTGCTTTTTGTGTACAGGACATACCTGGGCAATTTTCCACATTGCAGGGTAGATGCCAGTGTTGTAGCTGTACTGGAACAGCTTGGCTAGGGGTGTGGCAAGTTCTGGAGCACAGGTCTTCAGTACTATTGCCGGAATATTGTCAGGGCCCATAGCTTTTGCAGTATCCAGTGCCTTCAGTCGTTTCTTGACATCAAGCGGAGTGAATCGAATTGGCTGAAGTCTGGCATCTGTGATGCTGAGGACTTCAGGAGGAGGCCGAGATGGATCATCAACTCGGCATTTCTGGCTGAAGATTGTTGCAAATGCTTCAGCCTTATCTTTTGCACTGATGTGCTGGGCTCCCCCATCATTGAGGATGGGGATATTTGTGGAGTCACTTCCTCCAGTTAGTTGTTTAATTGTCCACCACCATTCACGGCTGGATGTGGCAGGACTGCAGAGCTTAGATCTGATCCGTTGGTTATGGAATCGCTTAGCTCTGTCTATCGCATGCTGCTTACGCAGTTTGGCACGCAGTTAGTCCTGTGTTGTAGCTTCGTCAGGTTGACACCTCATTTTGAGGTATGCCTGGTGCTGCTCCAGGCATGCCCTCCTGCACTCTTCATTGAACCAGGGTTGGCTTGATGGTAATGGTAGAGTGGGGGATATGCCGGGCCATGAGGTTCCAGATTGTGGTTGACTACAATTCTGCTGCTGCTGATGGCCCACATCACCTCATGGATGCCCAGTTTTGCATTGCTGGATTTGTTCGAAATCTATCCCATTTAGCACGGTGGTAGTGCCACACAACACGATGGACGGTATCCTCAATGTGAAGGCGGGACTTGGTCTCCACAAGGACTGTGCGGTGGTCACTCCTACCAATACAGTCATGGACAGAAGCATCTGCGGCAGGCAGATTGGTGAGGATGAGGTCAGGTATGTTTTTCCCTTGCATTGGTTCCCTCACCACCTGCCGCAGACACAGCCTAGCAGCTATGTCCTTTAGGACTCGGCCAGCTTGGTCAGTAGTGGTGCTACCGAGCCACTCTTGGTGATGGACATTGAAGTCCCCCACCCAGAGTACATTTTGTGCCCTTGTCACCCTCAGTGCTTCCTCCAAGTGGTGTTCAACATGGAGGAATACTGAGTCATCAGCTGAGGGAGGGTGGTAGGTGGTAATCAGTAGGAGGTTACCCTGCCCATGTTTGACCTGATGCCATGAGACTTCATGGGGCCCGGAGTCGATGTTGAGGACTCCCAGGGCAACTCCCTCCCTACTGTATACCACTGTGCCACCACCTCTGGTGGGTCTGTCCTGCCAGTGGGACAGGACATACACGTGGATGGTGATGGCAGAGTCTGGGACATAAGGTATGATTCCGTGAGTATGACTATGTCAGGCTGTTGCTTGACTAGTCTGTGGGACAGCTCTCCCAACTTTGGCACAAGCCCCCAGATGTTGGTAAGGAGGACTTTGCAGGGTCGACAGGGCTGGGTTTGCCGTTGTCATTTCCGGTGCCAAGGTCGATGCCGGGTGGTCCGTCCGGTTTCATTCCTTTTCATTGACTTCGGAGTGGTTAGGTACAACTGAGTGGCTTGCTAGGCCATTTCAGAGGGCATGTCAGAGTTAACCACATTGGTGAACCAGATGGGTTTTTACAACAATCGACAATGGTCTCATGGCCATCATTAGACTAGCTTTTAATTCCAGATTTATTAATTAAATTCAAATTCCACCTTCTGCTGTGGTGGGATTCGAACTCATGTCCCCAGAGAAATACCCTGGGTCTCTGGGTTACTAGTCCAGCGATAATACCACTACGCCACTGCCTACCCCCAATGATGAGTCCAGGGAAGGGAGTGTAGATAGTCTGGGTCATGTCGTTATCAAAAAGGAGGAGGTGTTGGGCGTCTTGCAAAGCATGAAGGTAGATAAGTCCCCAGGGCCTGATGGGATCTACCCCAGAATACTGAGGGAGGCAAGGGAGGAAATTGCTGGGGCCTTGACAAATCTTTGTATCCTCATTGGCTACAGGTGAGGTCCCAGAGGAGAATTGCCAATGTTGTTCCTTTGTTTCAGAAGGGTAGCAAGGATAATCCAGGAAATTATAGGCCGGTGAGCCTTACTAATTTGATTGAGTTTTTTGAGGAAGTGACGAAGATGATTGATTGAGGGAAGGGTGGTGGATGTTGTCTATATGGACTTTAGTAAAGCCTTTGACAAGGTCCCTCATGGCAGAGTGGTGCAAAAGGTAAAGTCACACGGGATCAGAGGTGAGTTGGCAAGATGGATATAGAACTGGCTCGGTCGTGGAAGACAGAGTGTAGCAGTGGAAGGGTGGTTTTCTGAATGGAGGGCTGTGACTAGTGGTGTTCCGCAGGGATCAGTGCTGGGACCTTTGCTGTTTGTATTATATATAAATGATTTGGAGGAAAATGTAGCTGGTCTAATTAGTAAGTTTGCAGACGACACAAAGGTTGGTGGAGTTGCGGATAGTGATGAGGATTGTCAGAGGATACAGCAGGATATAGATCGGTTGGGCGGAGAAATGGCAGATGGAGTTTAATCCGGACAAAGGTGAGGTAATGCATTTTGAAAGATCTAATACAGGTGGGAAGTATACAGTAAATGGCAGAACCCTTAGGAGTATTGACAGGCAGAGAGATGTGGGCGTACAGGTCCACAAGTCACTGAAAGTGGCAACGCAGGTGGATAAGGTAGTCAAGAAGGCATACGGCCTGCTTGCCTTCATCGGTCGGGGCATAGAGTATAAAAATTGGCAAGTCATGCTGCAGCTGTACAGAACCTTAGTTAGGCCACACTTAGAATATTGCGTGCAATTCTGGTCGCCACATTACCAGAAGGACGTGGAGGCTTTGGAGAGGGTACAGAAGAAGTTTATCAGGTGGCCTGGTCCAATCTGCACCTTCTCCTTTGTTATCTCTTGCCCAACCCCCACCTCACTTGTTTATAATCTGTGACTTTTCTAATATTTGTCAGTTCCGAAGAAGGGTCACTGACCCGAAACGTTAACTCTGCTTCTCTTTCCACAGATACTGCCAGACCTGCTGAGTGAATCCAGCATTTCTTGTTTTTGTTTCAGATTTCCAGCATCCGCAGAATTTTGCTTTTAATTAAGTTTATCAGGATGTTGCCTGGTCTGGAGGGCATTAGCTATGAGGAGAGGTTGGATAAACTCGGATTGTTTTCACTGGAACGACGGAGGTGGAGGGACGACATGATAGGGGTTTACAAAGTTATGAGTGGCATGGACAGAGTGGATGGTCAGAAGTTTTTTCCCAGGGTAGAAGAGTCAGTTCCTAGGGGACATATGTTTAAGGTGCGAGGGGCAAGGTTTAGAGGGGATGTGCGAGGCAAGTTCTTTACACAGAGGGTGGTGAGTGCCTGGAACTTGCTGCCGGGGGAGGTGGTGGAAGCAGGTACGATAGCGACGTTTAAGAGGCATCTTCACAAATACATGAATAGGATGGGAATAGAGGAATACAGACCCCGGAAGTGCAGAAGGTTTTAGTTTAGGCAGGTATCAAGATCGGCGCAGGCTTGGAGGGCCGAATGGCCTTTTCCTGTGCTGTACTGTTCTTTGTTCTTTGGTCTTATTTGTATGGACTTCCGGAAGGCATTTGATAAGGTCCCTCATAAGAGAATGTTAGGTAAAGTTGAAGCTGTGGCAGGATGTTTTCAGTTGCTAATGCCCTAAGGTTTGGTATTTCCTGACTTGCTGATCAAGCTTTTGGTGTTCTGTCCTAATATATCTTTATGTAGCACGGTGTCAAATTTTGTTTGCGAACACTCCTCTGAAGCACTTTGGGAGGTTTTACCACATTAAAGCCATTATATAAATGCAAGTTGTTGTTCACAGAACAACTCTCAGACTTCCTTCATACTGCTGGGGTAGAATTTCTACTGCGAAGTTATTTCATTCTAAGAAAAATAATGGAACCAACACAAAGGGGATGTAGGAGTACACTTAAGAAGGAAATTAGGAGGGTGAAAAGGGGCCATGAGATTTCCCTGGCAGATAAGATAAAGGAGAATGCTAAAAGATTCTATAAGTATATTAAGAGTAAAAGGGTAGCTAGGGAGAGAGTAGGTCCCCTTAAGGATCAGTGTGGTAATCTATGTGTGGAGCCACAGGAAATGGGCGAGGTCTTAAATGAATACTTCTCGTCTATTTACTGTGGAGAAGGTCATGGAAGCTCGTGAGTTCAAGGGAAGAAACAGCGATATCCTGGAGCATATCAACATTACAAAGGAGGAGGTGTTGGAGGTTTTGAAGCGCATTATGGTGGATAAATCCCCAGGGCCTGACCAGGTGTATACTAGGATGCTATGGGAAGCAAGCGAGGAGATTGCTAGGGCCCTGGCAGAGATTTTTGTATCATCGTTAGCCACGGGTGAGGTACCGGAAGTCTGGGGGATAGCTAATGTTGTGCCTTTATTTAAGAAGGGCAGCAGGGATAAGCCGGGGAACTACAGGCCGGTGAGCCTTACATCAGTGGTGGGAAAGTTATTAGAAGGGATTCTGAGTGACAGGATTTATATGCATTTGGAAAGGCAAGGTCTGATTAGGGGTAGTCAGCATGGCTTTGTGTGTGGGAAATCATGTCTCACGAATGTGATTGAGTTTTTTGAGGAGGTGACCAAGAGGATTGACAAGGGCAGGGCAATGGACGTTGTCCACATGAACTTTAGCAAGGCCTTTGATAAGGTCCCACATGGGAGGCTGGTCTGGAAGGTTCAAACACATGGGATCCAGGGTGAGCAAACCAATTGGATACAAAATTGGCTTGGTGATAGGAAGCAGAGGGTGGTCGTGGAGGGTTGTTTTTCAAATTGAAGGCCGGTGACCAGTGGTGTGCCGCAGGGATCGGTGCTGGGCCCTCTGTTGTTTGTCATATATATTAATGACTTGGATGTGAATGTAGAGGTATGATTAGTAAGTTTGCAGATGACACCAAAATTGGTGGTATAGTGGACAGTGAAGAAAGTTGTCTCAGGTTACAATGGGATATAGATAAATTGGGAACATGGGCAAGGGATTGGCAAATGGAATTTAATGCAGACAAATGCGTAGTGATGCATTTTGGGAAGTTAAACCAGGGCAGGACATATACAGTGAATGGCAGGGCCCTGGGGAGTGTTGTTGAGCAGAGAGACCTTGGGGTGCAAGTACATAGTTCCCTGAAAGTGGCAACAGAGATCGACAGGGTGGTGAAGAAGGCGTATGGCATGCTTGCCTTCATCGACTGACGCAATGAGTACAAGAGTTGCGACGTTATTATTACAGTTGTATATAAACGTTGGTTAGGCTGCATTTGGAGTTCTGCGTGCAGTTCTGGTCGCCGCACTACAGGAAAGATGTGATTAAGCGACAGAGGGTGCAGAAAAGATTCACAAGGATGTTGCCTGGTTTGGAGGGCTTGAGTTCTTAAGAGAGATTGGATAGGCTGGGTCTGTTTTCCCTGGAGCGAAGGAGGCTGAGAGGACATGATAGAGGTATATAAAATTATGAGAGGCATAGATAGGGTAGTTAGACAGAGTCTGTTTCCCATGGTAGGGGTGACTAAAACTAGAGGGCATAGATTGAAGGTGAGAGGGAGGAGGTTTAAACGGGATCAAAGGTGTAAATTTTTCACACAAATAATAGTGGCTATCTGGAATGAGCTGTCAGGGGAGGTGGTGGAGGCAGGAACAGTAACAACATTTAAGAGGCAACTGGACAGGTACTTGAATGAGCAAGGCATAGAGGGATATGGAATTAATGCAAGCAGGTGGGATTAGTATAGATAGGCATTATGGTCGGCATGGACACGGTGGGCCGAAGGGCCTGTTTCTATGCTGTATGACTCTATGACTAAGGTGATGGATGACTGAAGGTCCCAGTCCAAATGGATTGCATGCTGGCGTACTTTAGTAAGTAAAGATTGGCCATATGGTAGATAGTGAGGAGGATAGCTGTAGGCTGCAGGAAGATATTGATGGTTTGGTCAGATGGGCAGAAAAGTGGCAAATGGAACTCTGCCCAGAGAAGTGTGAGGTGATGCATTTGGGGAGGTCAAACAAGGCAAAGGAATACACGATTAATGGGAAAATACTGAAATGTAGAGGAAGTGCGGGACCTTGGCGTGAATGTCCACAGATCCCTGAAGGTAGCAGGATGGGTTGATAAGGTGGTTAAGAAGGCATATTGAAACCTTTCCTTTATTAGCAGGGAGGTTATGCTGGTGTATAACTCATTCGTTAGGCCACAACTTGAGTACTGTGTGCAGTAGTGGTTACCTCATTAAGGAAGGATGTAATTTCAGTAGAGAGGTTAGAGGAGATTTACGAGGATGTTGCCAGGACTGGAAAAATGCAACTATGAGGAAAGACTGGATAAGCTGAGGTTGTTCACCTTGGAACAGAGAAGGCTGAGGGGAGATCTGATTGAAATGTACAAAATTTTGAGGGGCCTGGATAGAGTGGATGTGTAGGGCCTATTTACCTTAACAGAGAGGTCAGTGACTAGGGGGCATAGATTTAAAGTGATTGGTAGAAATATTAGAGGGGAGTTGAGGAAAAATGTTTTCACCCAGAGGGTGGTGGGGGTCTGGAACTTACTGCCTGAAAGGGTAGTCGAGGCAGAAACCCTCAACTCATTCAAAAGGAATCTGAATATGCACCTCAAGTGCCGTAATCTGCCAGGCTTCGGACCAAATGCTGGAAGGTGCGTTTAGAATGGGTGGATCGTTTTTCGGCTGGCACAGACACGATGGGCCAAGTGGCCTCTTTCTGTGCCTTAGATTTTCTACGATTCTATGTTGCTAACAAGATTGGACAGGTTCCAATGGGCATTTTTTAGTAAATCCTTGAAAACCCGACTGTGCCTGAGAATTGGTGAAAAGTATATGTAACTCCAATCCACAAAGAACCCTTACATCTCTTGTAGGGAATGTAATAGATGTTGACGTGAAGGAATAATGATGAACTATCCAGAGAAATAAGAGGGAGACTGCGTAGTTGTATTGAAGGGATCTCATGCCTGACAAATCCCTTGGGGTTCTTTGAGAAGGTAACAAACATAGTGGATGTTGCTTATTTCGATTTCAGTTGATACAGTGCCACACAAGGTGCTGGATGGCACAGAACAGGTGAACTGCTTCTGAAATAGATTGATGATTGACTGTAACAGAGGAAGCAAAGAGTGGTTGTATATTGGAGCTGTTTTGACTGAAGCAGGTAACAAGTAGGGTGCCTCGGGGTCAGTGTTGGCAATGTTGTTGCAAATAAGACTTTAAGAAATAGGAGCAGAGTAGGCCATTCGGCCCCTCGAGCCTGCTGCACCATTCTATAAGATCATGGCTGATCTGATTGTGGCCTTAACTCCACTTTCCTGCCTCCCCCTGCCCCATAACCCTTGACTCCCTTGTAGATCAAAAATCTGTCACTGAGCCTCCACTACTCTCTGGAGAAGAGAATTCCAAAGATTAATGACTCCCCTATTCCTCCTATCTCCAGCACACTCTTCACCCTCTTGAAGGAACACTGGCACGACTACCCCTTTACAATGTACTTTCTAGTTAGTGGGGGGCAGCTGTAATTGCACGTACAACCCTAAAACCCTTTGCCTCGCTTTAGCAAGGTGATAACACAGCATCTCTAACTTCAGCCCTCCCATGCTACTTGTTAGCGATGCCTCAATTGCAAGCACATTTACTCTGTCTACAGGAGAATTTTGGGAAGGCTATTGGAAGGCATATATCTGCCTTGATATACCTCATACTATTATCAGGATCTCCCAAGGAGATACTTTGCTTCTGTCGTGGGAAATGGAGAGGTTGGCAGCATATTGTCAGTTACAGGTTAGTGGCTGATCACCTACACTGTCACTTTGACATCCCTGTGAAGCACTACATTGACAGAAGCTTCCACCACCACTCCCCTCCCTGAATCCCAAGTGGTAATATTCACTCATTCTTACCATCCACCCTCCATTTCTGCAGTTCCACCACAGCAATGGGTGACAGAGAAGGAGGAAGATGATGGTGAGGAAGTTGAATAAATTTTTGTAAGTGGGAACGGAAGTAAGACTTTCCAAAGTTTTCAGATGATACCAGACTGAAAAAGACTACAAACAGAAAATAGGCTAACTAAATATAGAGGAACTTGGATAGGTTAGGTAGCTGGACTGATAGGTGGCAGATGTCATTTAATGTCGACAAATGCAAAGTTGGAAAATGATATTAAACAATGGCAATATAAGTTAATGGGGTTATTTTGCAAGACCCATCACAGCAAAGACCTTTGCAGGCTCTTGTGGACAGACCACTGAAGCCATCAGAACAGTGTACAACAATGAGAAAGGGAGTCAATAGGACTTTGGGCTGTATAGCTAAAATAATTGATTTAAATTCTCATGTCATTCAGAGATTAAACAGAGTCTTTATCCAACTCCAGCTAGGATAGGGTGTGCAATGCTGATCACCATAATATGAGGAAGACATCCAGCACTGGAGATAGTGCATCAAAGAGCAACTAAATTGATAGCTGGGATTAGGCACCTGAATAATTAGGAGATGGCGTAGAAGCAGGGAGAGTAATGGAAAAGGGAAGGTTTGGGGTGATCTTATTGAAGCATTTAAGATCATTAAGGGTATAGAAAAGTTAAAAGTCAGTACGCTTAACAGGCTCTACAACAAGTGGGATAACTTAGAAGGGGGAGGATGAAAATACAGTTTAGATTTAGCTACTTTTATGTAAAATGTAGTGAATGTATGAGATATACTGCCAAGGGAGACAGCGAGGGTTAATTATATCAGAGATAATTGGATAAGTACCTGGTGAAGAATTGCTAAAGGGATACAAGAAATATTGTGGAATATATTTCCTGGATATTATGACTTGTGAAGTGGACCACAATGTTCTTTCTAGTACCGTGAAATCCTGTGAGGTTATAGATAGAATTAATGCATGAGAATGAACACATTATGAAGTACAGTAACACAAAGGAAGTAATCTTGTACTGCCACCAACTAGTTATGGAATTTGTGTGTCTTTTCTAAATCAGTATACATCATGAAAAAATTGAGACATCTTTGAATCAGTGTGAAAAATAAAGATGTGTGTGTAAATATCAATGGAATGTACTATCTTTACAAAGTGCACACACACATATCCTGGTTGATTTTCAATTGTGCCTGATGTTCCAATGTGCTTGACAATTTCAAACCTTTCAAGTTAATTCCATAAAATTTTTGGAATTATGAGCCAATTTGGAACATTTAATTTCAGTCCTTGAAAGATTTTCAGTACCTCTCTCCACTAAATTTGTGTGAAGGGGAACATTTTAGACAAACACAAAGCCAAAACAGCTTTGTAATGATGCTCAACTTGTAGTCTAAATGCATCATAAGAGGATTAAAAATTACTGTTTGACTTGCCCATCAAAGGCACTAAATTAGATTGCATATGCATGCTGCAAATACGTAGTGTACTTCAGTCCTGTTCCTCCACTTCTTGCTGCAAGTTCAACAGCCCCACCCTTTGGAATTTCAATTCACCATGCAAAGTATATAACAACCAAACATCAGAATTCTATTACCATGATGATTTTCTGCCACCGCTTTCAGACTGCACAACTGCTGATGTGCTGTTCAGCTGCATATCTGACATAACTTCTGAATGAGCTAGGACATCCTCTAATTCAACATTGGCAAGAAGAGAACCATTCTGTTTGGCGTCTACTAGAAGCTTTCACCCCAGGTGCAAATCCATTCCTTTACCCAGCTTTTTGCTCAGTTGCACTATCTCAGTATTCTGTTCCACCTTGAAGCGAGCTTCAAATCCTAATTTTGGCCTGTCCCATCGATCGTTCTGTTCTTTTTCTTTTTTCTTCTTTCTTTTGGGCCTCCTTATCTCGAGAGACAATGGATACGCGCCTGGAGGTGGTCAGTGGTTTGTGAAGCAGCGCCTGGAGTGGCTATAAAGGCCAATTCTGGAGTGACAGGCTCTTCCACAGGTGCTGCAGAGAAATTTGTTTGTTGGGGCTGTTGCACAGTTGGCTCTCCCCTTGCGCCTCTGTCTTTTTTCCTGCCAACTACTAAGTCTCCTCGACTCGCCACAATTTAGCCCTGTCTTTATGGCTGCCCGCCAGCTCTGGCGAATGCTGGCAACTGACTCCCACGACTTGTGATCAATGTCACACGATTTCATGTCGCGTTTGCAGACGTCTTTATAACGGAGACATGGACGGCCGGTGGGTCTGATACCAGTGGCGAGCTCGCTGTACAATGTGTCTTTGGGGATCCTGCCATCTTCCATGCGGCTCACATGGCCAAGCCATCTCAAGCGCCGCTGACTCAGTAGTGTGTATAAGCTGGGGGTGTTGGCCGCTTCAAGGACTTCTGTGTTGGAGATATAGTCCTGCCACCTGATGCCAAGTATTCTCCGAAGGCAGCGAAGATGGAATGAATTGAGACGTCGCTCTTGGCTGGCATACGTTGTCCAGGCCTCGTTGCCGTAGAGCAAGGTACTGAGGACACAGGCCTGATACACTCGGACTTTTGTGTTCCGTGTCAGTGCGCCATTTTCCCACACTCTCTTGGCCAGTCTGGACATAGCAGTGGAAGCCTTACCCATGCGCTTGTTGATTTCTGCATCGTTCTGTACATCTGTAATATTACCTCTGTAGTATCACCCAATTACTTCTCTACCTCACCCACACTGCCACTGAGACCATCCATCCATGCTTTTGTCACATCAGGGCTTGACTTCTCCGACACTCTCTTTGTCCGCTTCCCAAACTCTACCTTACATAAAGTTAAATGCATCCAGACCTCTATGGATATATCCTACTTCGTACAAAGTCCCAAAAATCTATCATTCCTCTTTTTCTGACATCCATCGGCTTTTTATCTCCTACCACGTCAACATTAAAATCCACAATCTTGCTTTGAAATCCTTTATCATGTTTTCAAATCTAACCAGTGCCTTACTAAAAACACATAATTTCCAACTGCATTCCTTTCCATCCAATATTTCAGTTACCACGTATTTGACTGACTCTGGTCCACTATGTATTGCTCCCTCTATTCTATTGTCTATAACAGAGATTTCAGCTAGCACATCCTTATGTTCTGGAACTTTTCTTAAACCTCTCTGCCTTGTCACCTCTTTCTCCATCTACAAGAGCCTCCTTAAGGCCTATCTCATCATCTGTGTCTTTGGTCAGGTCCTACAGTTGTGACATGTAGAAAACGAAAGGGCATGCATTTATGTGGCATCTTTTACAACTGCAAAACATCCTAAAGCACTTTACAACCAATGAGATGGTTGGCATCCTTCCATCTACAAAAGATGATGGACACGCAGCAAACAATCCATTTAGGTGGGGTGTCTTCTCTTGGTGCACATTTGTTGATGGCTGTGAAGGCCAATCCTTGAGAGGCAGGTTCTGCCACAAGTGTCGCACGTGAAGCTGACAAGTGACACTGTGAGTTGTTGTTTTTGATGTCGTCGCCTGTTGCCAACTAGTCATCGTGGTAGTGCATACCAGTCCACCGGATGTGTTGCCATTTCCCTCTTTCGCCTGCTAGTGATTCCCAAATGTGATGGTCAACATTTAAGGCCTTTATATCACGCTTGCAAGCATCCTTGAAGTGGAGCTTTGAGTGCCCTACAAGTTGTCTGGCCTCAACTACCTCACCATACAGAAGATCCTTGGGTATGTGACCATCTTGCATCCTGTGGACATGTCCGATTCACCGAAGCCGCTACTATTTGAGTAGTGCCAACACGCTTGGAAGCTCTACCCCTGAGAGGACTGCCACATTTGTGATTTTGTCCTTGCCAGGATAGACCCATAATGTGCTGCAGACAGTGAATATGGACATTACTGAGCTTCTTTTCCTGGTAGCTGTAAGTGACCTATGTCTCACAGCCATACAGTAAGGTGCTGAGAACACAGGCCTTATAAACCATTAGTTTAGTCCTAAGGGTCAGCTTGGTGTTATTCCATGTGCGTTTTGCAAGTCCGCCACTGGTGGTAGCTGCTTTCCCTATCAGTGTATTGAGCTCTGCATCAAGGGACAGATTGTCAGTCACCGTGGACCCAAGGTAGCAGAATTTGCGAACCACTTCCAGTGGGATGTTATTTAGTGTGACCAGGGGCAGAGATGCAACACCCTGTCCCATGACCATGGTTTTCTTGACGCTTATAGTCAAGGAGAACAAGTGGTAGACACGGGAGAGACAGTCCATGCGTCTTTGTAGCTGAGTTTCCGTATGAGCAACTCGCACAGCATCATCGGCATAGAGGAATTCTCTGATCAGGATGCAATGTGCTTTTGTCTTTGCTTTCAGCATTGATAGATAGTAGAGTTTGCCATCTGATCTAATGTTCAAGTAGACTCCTTCCATATCTGCAGGGAAGATGAAGATCGGGAGCATGGAGAACAAGATGCCAAATAGAGTGGGGACTAGGAACAACCCTGTTTCACTCCATTTTTCACTCTGAAACTGTTGGAAATGGAGCCATCAAACTGTACAATGCATGTTGTCATGGAAGGAGCGGATGAAACTGAGGAGCTTTGGTGGACAGCCAATGAAGACAATGGCAAGGAGATTGATAGATTCAGTGGTAGTGGCTGAAGATCAGAGCTGTAGTCTTCCCTAAATATAGCTGCAGGAACTTTAGAAACATAGAAAATAGGAGGAGTAGGCCATTCAGCCCTTCGAGCTTGCTGTGCCATTCATTATTATCATGGCCGATCATCCAACTCAGTAGCCTGTTCCCGCTTCCCCCCCATACCCTTTGATCCCTTTGGACCCAAGAACTATATCTAACTCCTTCTTGAAAACATACAATGTTTTGGCCTCAACTGCTTTCTGTGGTAGCGAATTCCACAGGTTCACCACTCTCTGGGTGAAGAAATTTCTCCTCATCTCAGTCCTGAAAGGTTTAGCCCGTATCCTTAAACCATGACCCCTGGTTCTGGAGTCCCCCACCATTGGGAACATCCTTCTTGCATCTACCCTGTCAAGTTCTGTTAGAATTTTACAGGTTTCTATGAGATCCCCCCTCACTTTTTTGAACTCCAGCGAATATAATCCTAACCAACTCAATCTCTCCTCATATGTCAGTCCCGCCATCCCAGGAATCAGTCTGGTAAACCTTTGCTGCACTCCCTCTATAGCAAGAACATCCTTCCTCAGATAAGGAGACCAAAACTGCACACACTATTCCAGGTGTGGCCTCACCAAGGCCCTGTATAATTGTAGCAAGACATCCCTGCTCCTGTACCTGAATCCTATCAGTATGAAGGCCAACATACCATTTGCCTTTTTTACCGCTTGTTGCACCTGCATGCTTACCTTCTGCGACTGGTGTACGAGAACACCCAGGTCTCGCTGCATTTTCCCCCTCTCAGTTTATAGCCGTTCAGATGGTAATCTGCCTTCCTGTTTTTGCTACCAAAGTGGATAACCTCACATTTATCCACATTATACTGCATCTGCCATGCATTTGCCCACTCACTCAACTTGTCCAAATCACCCTGAAGCCTCTCTGCATCCTCCTCACAACTCACCCTCCCACCCAGTTTTGTGTCTTCTGCAAATTTGGAGATATTACATTTAGTTCCCTCATCTAAATCATTAATCTATATTGTCAATAGCTGGGGTCCTAGCACCGATCCCTGCGGTACCCCACTAGTCACTGCCTGCCATTCGGAAAAAGACCCATTTATCCCTACTATAATAAAAACAAGAAATGCTGGAACCACTCAGCAGGTCTGGCAGCGTCTGTGAAAAGAGAAGCAGAGTTAACGTTTCGGGTCAGTGACCGATTTATCCCTACTCTTTGTTTCCTGTCCGCCAACCAATTTTCTATCCATCGCAATACACTACTCCAATCCCATGCGCTTTAATTTTACATGCTAACCTCTTATGTGGGACTTTGTCGAAAGCCTTCTGAAAGTCCAAATAAACCACATCCACTGGCTCCCCCTCATCAACTCTACTAGTTACATCCTCGAAGAATTCTAGTAGATTTGTCAAGCATGATTTCCCTTTCGTAAATCCATGCTGACTCTGCCTGATTCTACCACTGTTCTCTCAGTGCTTTGCTACAAAATCTTTGATATCCAAGACCGGGGCGTAGAAGTTTGTTCATATGGGCCTGCACAAGGATCTGTCTATGTGCTAGAACGGGTAGCCACAAGGTATACTCAATATTGGGCCTCGGACCTCATTTGATGCTGGTGAGCTACACCATCCCCAGACAGCCTACTGGCAAAGAGGCTTTGAATATTAGGCAGGAGTTCTCAAGTAAATACATGAAGGCAATTGGGCGAGAAGTGCTGATTGGAATGGTTGGAGAATAGCAAATGTTACAAAGAAGGGTCACTGACCCGAAACGTTAACTCTGCTTCTCTTTTCACAGATGCTGCCAGACCTGCTGAGTGGTTCCAGCATTTCTTGTTTTTATTATAGCAAATGTTACATCCTTGTTCAAAAAAGGGTGTAATGATAAACCCAGCAACTACAGGCCAGTCAGTTTAACCATGGTGGTGGGAAACCTTTTAGAAATTAAAATTTGGGGCACAATTAACAGTCACTTGGATAAGTGTGGATGAATTAAGGAAAGCCAGCATTGGCATTGTTATAGGCAAATTGGATTTAACTAACTTGATTGAGTATTGCTGAAAACCGAGACATTTTGTTGAAGCTTTTTATCTTGCACTCATCAGGACAGTTTGCAACACTAATGTAAGGGAAAGCAACAAATTTATACTGTGAGAAGAGAGTGCTGATTGGTTGGCAAGTGGACTCTGATTGGTAGAGGCGTTGCCATGGAGAATGTACCAGTTTATGGTGACTGACAGTTAACTGCCAAACTTTGTTTGAAATTTAAACCAGACAACTTGACTCTGAGGTATTGCCCTGAGGAATGAACCAGCAAACGGCTGTCACTTATTTTGTTTAGATGTACGTCCCAAAGACTGGCGGATCGTATCAACCAACGTGTCCCTTCCACTGTTCGCAACAGGTAAGGTATAGACCGTAGCCAACCAGCCCGTGCTTGCAAAACTCAAAACACTATGTCCAACATTAGATGTGATTCCGCGATTGAACAACATTTACTAAATAATCCTCAGTGTGTTAAGAATTACGCTGACAACCAAATTAAGATTATCAGTTGGTCTCAGTGTCGCGTATTTGCATGTACTGGAAGCTACATATATTAAGACACAGGGCCCTGTTCTTTGCAAACAGAAAGAACATGTACACACATTGCGCCTGTTTCAGCTGAACAAAATAAGTAGCAGCCATTCGCTGACTCTGTTTTCAGCAACACTCAAGCTCTGTAACTTGATTCTTACCTCATCAGAAAACTCAGAGGCTCGATGAGGTTAATGTAGTTGATGTGGTGCATATAGACTTCCAAAAGCTGTTGATAAAATACATGATGGGCTTGCCAATAAAGTTGAAGCCCATGGAATAAAAGGGACAGTAGCAACCTGGATACGAAATTGGCTGAGTGACAGGAAACCGAGAGCAGTGGTGAACGGTTGTTTTTTGGATTGGAGGAAGGAATGCAGTGGGGTAGTCCAGGGGTCGGTGTTAGGACCACTGCTTTTCTTAATATATATTAATGACCTAGACTTGGGTGTACAGGGCGCAATTTCAAACTTTGCAGTGACACAAAACTTGGAAGAATTGTGAACTGTGAGGAGGATAGTGATAGACTTCAACAGGACATAAGCTGGTGGAATAGGCAGGCACATGGCAGATGAAATTTAAAGCAGAAAGAAGTGTGAAGTGATACATTTTGGTAGCAAGAATGAGGAGAGATAATATAAAATAATGGGTACAATTCTAAAAGGGGTGCAGGGGCAGAGATACCTGGGGGCATATGTGCACAAATTGTTGAAGATGGCAGGGCAGTTTGAGAAAGCAGTTAAAAAGCATCTGGAGTCCTGGGCTTTATAATAGAGGCAGAGTACAAAATCAAGGAAGTTATGATGAACCTTTATAAAACACTGGTTGTTCTTGCCGAAAGCCAGCACGGACCAATGGATATGGCCCAAATGGCTTCCTTCTGCAGTGTAACCATTCTATGGTTCTAATTGCTGATGGGGTAGGGATCGATGTCACAATCCTGGGATTGTGATCACGATTGTGGCTAGGGTCAATGGTCCATGGTTTGAACATGAAGTTTGGAGGAGCATGCCTGCAAGTCCTGGCTCCTCATTCAAGTAAGTATATTTTAAAATCTTATCTTTTTGGTGGCGATCTGCAGCAGTTCCTTTAAGAACCACTGGTTAGGTCGCACATAGGCTATGTTTTGCTGAGCTTAGCTGTCCCAGTGCAGGAAGTGCTCAGGTTAACCCAATCTTTCGCAGGTGTCTCAAACAGGCAACAGACCATTAGTTACATAATGCAAAAGGGCCTAATGCCAGTTTCAGGTGTGGGTCCTGTACGCCTATTTTGTGGCCTTTACCAATATGGCAAGCAGCACACTACCAGCTTGTAATGAGTGTGTGCTTCCTGAACGGGCATGGTGCAATAGAATTTTTATGTCATACAACCAATTGGACAGAACCGAGACAATGGGCTGGATTTAGTGGAGGCGGCAGGAGTCCCAAATTGGGGGAGAAAGTAGAGCCTGGGGGGGGTGGGCAGACCCACTTTGGCAGGCAGCAAGACCAAGGGCTGCATTTTGCCGGTGGCAGCCAATTATGTGGCTGCTGCTGTGGCTGTCATCCCATTTCAAGGACAACAACCCCCACACCAGCCACCACCCTCCCCACCCCCCACCCACCACAAAGAGCTGCCGGCCCAATCAGAGGGCCAGGCAGTTCAGCAGTGCCACTGCTGGGGCTGCAGCTGGAGGATGAGGGCGCATTGATGGCCGTGTGCGTGGTATTGCTGAGAGCAGGCGGTGGCATTGCCACAGGGGTTGACATTGCCGCTGGGGGTTCCCAGCTTGAGCCAAAGAAAGCCCCACCCTGGAGCCTGCAGTCAGGCTGCCAGGGTTTACCTCGCGGTCTGCCTACATGGCAGCGGGCCCCCAGCTCCTGGTAAAATGCCAGCAGAGGCAGGAAGAGCCCTTAATTGGCCACTTAAGTGGCTCAATTGGACTCTGGGCGGGCTGTCTGCCAGCTTTCCTGCCGCTGGCAAAACAGCATGATGGCGAGAAAACATCAGGCAGGCCACCCGACACCTTCCCACACTATGATACCAGCCTTCACACCTCCCAGCCTGTCTCCATAGGGCTGGTACAATTCAGCCCAATGGAGCGATTGAGGGAGATGGTGTAACTGAAAGTCAGCATCCACATTTACACTAATGACAAAGTATCTGCAAATAATGTCACCAAGAGGCAGCATATAGATGAGGAAGAAAAAGGTGCCAAGGCTAGAATAATGAGAGACTCAGGAGCTGGAATGAGAAGCCATTGGTAGAGGTACTTTCACTATGATTAGATAAATAAGATGGCAATCCTTTCAAGCTGGCAATGGAAGAGATGTATTCGAGACGGATGGTGTGGTCAACAGTCCTAAAGGTCGCAGGAGGATAGAAGAGGAATAATTCATCATGTTCACAGTCACAAAGAATGTCGTTTGTGTCTTTGATAAGTGCCATTTAAGTGCCATTTCAGTGACATTGGAGAGATGGAAACCAGATTAGAGGGATTCAAATAAGGAGTTGCAGGAGAGATGGGCACAGAGCTGGGAATCAATAATGCATTCAAAAATCTCAGATAGGAAAGGAAAGCTGGAGATGGGCAATAGCAAGAAAGCAGAATAATATGCCATAATTTCTCATGAAGTTTTGCTGTACACTTTTTATGGGTTGTAATATCTTTCGGATAATATGTCCATAATACTGCCTATTCAATGTTCTGTTCAAATTCAACATCACCTCTCCGCTTTAATATTCCATGCCTCTATGGATAAAACCAAGAATCAGCATGTTTGTAGCACAGTAATCATTAAAAACACTTGAAAATTAACCCAATAATTTTCATCATTTATAGACTTTTTCTCTGGTTACTCTGTTAATCTCAGTTTTTATAATATGTCCTTTGATTTCTATACACCGTTCTTTAGTTTCGCTCCCCTTTTCTACAATTTCTTTAATATTTTCTTCCCATTTTTCTTTATCTCTATTTCTGTGAT
This sequence comes from Heterodontus francisci, assembly GCF_036365525.1. NCBI lineage: Eukaryota > Metazoa > Chordata > Chondrichthyes > Heterodontiformes > Heterodontidae > Heterodontus > Heterodontus francisci. Next base: position 58,597,366 of record NC_090374.1, read on the forward strand.
GTTTTCTCTCCCTTATCTTGTTTCTCTTTCACCACAGTACTTGTAATTTGTCCTCCCTATTTTCTATGTGCATGAGCACACAGTCTCTCTCCTATAATATTCCTTATTTCTGGTTTCTCCATTTTTGTAATCCTGCTCACCATGTGTTCAGTCCATGTCTCTAACATTCTGCTGCTCTCTTTCCTACTCAAATTGTCTCCCATCAACTCTCCTGATTCAATTATTCTCATTCATCAAATGCATTTTCAGTCAGGTCCTCTTCCTTCTCCCAGTTTCCACTGAAAACTAGGAGTTAGACGATGGGAGTCCTGTGCAACTGCAAATCAAGGTTATCATTGGCTGCATCAATGGTTCTGAAATTTGTTCAGGTCAGACTCCAGCTTTTTAATTTTTTCGTGCCTTGCCCCTCTGAGATCCTCTTATGCCCCACTAGTGACACTGGTAATGCCTTTTTAATAAAAAAAGTATCACATGCGCTTCCATCACTTCTTTTCTAACCTTTATTCTTTTCTCTTTCCTCTTAATTTTTTTCACTTTTTCCATTCTTCCTCAGCAAAAGGGCCACTGAACAACAATCTGAGGGAGCAGGCAATTGAATGATGATAGAGAGAGGACTGTGTGTGGCTCCTGAAAATTACAGTCTTTTACATTAGAGGCAGATGTCAGCCATGTCTCAGTGGTAACACTTTCAGCTCTGAGTCAGCTGGTTCTGGGTTCAAGCCCCACTCCAGAGATTTGAGCACATAATCTAGGCTGGCACTTCTGCGCAGTAGAGTGTAAGATTTGGTAAGATTGGGGGGGGAGGGTTATGCCCCCTTCGAAGGTGGGAACAGACTTGGCAGTACAAAGCTTGTTTTGAATCAACTTTATTGAGATAAAGGTAAGGACAAGTTTATTAAGTTTTCAGATAAACCATCGTCACAAACACAGGCAGTGATTAACAGTCTAACACAAACATTACCCTTATTAGAGACTGGAAGGCAGAACACATGACTCTTTCTCTCGCAGCTTTTGGTCTTCAAGTTTTTTGGTCGGTCTCTGTCTCTCTGGTCTCTTGTTGTTGTTCGAAAATTCTCTGCCGTACAGGGACACAATCAAGGCTTCTTTTATCCTGGCTTATTTCCAATTAACCCCCCTTTCCCCCAATCAGTGATTAGTCTTGTATTAAACAATGCCTTTCTTAACCAAGCAAGGATCATTTTGTGATGGTTGCTAACCTTTAGTATTTATGTAAATAATAATGCCCCTTTCTGTTGACTACTTTATCTCAATGCTTTTACATTTTCTGGTCCCTTATGTCATTGTAAGTTGGCTTCACTGTCTGCTCTCAAGGTCTCACCCTTTTACTGCAAGTAAGCATTTTAAAACTTGAAACAATTTCCCAGAATCCCTCTACTTTGACATCTTGTCTATACTGTACCCTACTTCCTAAGTTTTCCCACTTTACAATACTACAAAGAAGGGTTCTAATAAAGCTAAATGTTAGTTTACGATAATAAGTTAGGTGTTAGTTTATAATAGCTAGATTTTAACAATTAGTACTCTGGTTAGTAACTTTTTAGTAACCTAATCTTGCAAGATGAAGTACTGTGTTGTCACTTGAGTGAGACATTGAAATGAGGCCATCTGCCCCCTCAGGTGGGCAGAAAAGATCCAACGGCACTATTCAAAGAGGAGCAAGGGAGTTCTCCTAAGTGTTCTGGCCAGTATTTATTGTTCAAATACATAAAACAGATCATCTAGTCATTCATTTCATTAATGTTTGCCACTTTTGTGCAAATTGGCTGCTGCGTTTCCTATATTACAAATTACTTTTTATTCATTCATGGGATGTGGGCGTCACTGGCAAGGCTAGTATTTATTGTCCATCAGTAATTTAGAAGGTGCTGATGAGCTGCCTTCTTGAACTGATGCAGTCTGTGTGGTGTAGGTACTCCCACACTGCTGTTAGGTAGGGATTTCCAGATATTTGGCCCGGTGACAATTAAGGATCGTCAATATATTTCCAAGTCAACATGGTGTGCGACTTGAAGGGGAACCTGCATGTGGTGGTGTTCTCAGCGATTACATTTCAAAAGTAAAATGCTCTGGGACATGATAATTATAGGCACCATATGAATGAAAGTCAATATTTGTGGCTCCACTCAGTAATTTGTTTATATCAGTGCATTCAATTCTGGTGAAGGATCTGCGCTTGGAACCACAACCAATCCTTTCAGGAGTGAATTGACCAATGATTTCAGGCTCAGACTGGCTGATTGATGCGGGGTGCTCAAATTGCCCTACTCCTATAAAGCTATTTGGAAGGAAGGCAAAGAAAGTATTCGAAAGCCAATGCCCTAAGATTCTAGGAAAGAACATGGCATCAGAACCATCTTGGTTCTTCTGTTCTTGTGCTACACTCTGGGAATCACAGAAACAGTTATGTTGCAAGAATAGAAAAAGGTTATTCAATAATACGTCACCAAATCTCTACATGAATCAAGGGTCATCTTACGTCAAGTAGGGCTTCTTCCATATATGTACACGTGAAAAACAAGGCATGTTCGATAAAGCAACTGTTAAAGGACTATCTTATGGCTATATCGAAAATTGTGACCACCTATATTCTATTCACTTATAGCTCTGTTAATGGCACTGGAGTCAATAAAAATACACTTTTCAAGGTGCATTTGTATTGTTAAAATTAGAGCTAGGTCATTTAGTGAAGAAATCACGAAGCACTTTACCACACAAGGAGTAGTGGAGATCTGGAACTCTCTTCCCCCAAAAGGTTGTGGATTCTGGGACAATTGAAATTTTCAAGACTCAGATTTTTGTTAGGTAAGGGTATCAAAGGATATGGAGCAAAGGCAAGTAAATGAAGTTGAGATGCAGACAATCCATGGTCTCACTGAATGGTGAACAGTCTCAAGGGGCTGAATGGCCTACTCCTGTTCTTATGTTCACTGTGTAATATATGTAAGCCAACCTCTCACCAATTATAGTATCATGTCTTTTGCTTCTGTGGTTTATTTCTGGAATGTGAATTGCTCATTTCCATAATAAAGAAGTTTGCAGTAAAAGGAGAGATTTTTGCTTGTTTCTTTTGATACATTAATGGCAATTTTCTGAAGTACAATCTATTATTTTAACTCACTAAAATCTCAGAATTATATGTTCCATTATAGAGAAAGAAACTGTACACATGGCAGAATGTGTAACCTAAGCAAAGTGTTCAACCAATGGAAGTAACAGCTAAAATTACAAACAATGTACAGCATTTTACTGTGTTCAGCTTGAAAAATGTTTTTAAGATTTTCAACTCCAAGACACAAATATTTTCAAAAAAAATCTTCATCTAATTACATAGTTTCCAGACAATGAATGAGTGCTTTAGCAAAACTCCACTAAAGGTATAGTGTTCACTTTTATGATGAATTGTTCGAATGGAGGAGTGTGGCTGAAATTCCATCATGACAGCCCGAGTGAAACAATATGTTTGAATGGAAGGGTACAATATTTATTTGGCATTAAACTAAAATGTGTGGAATGAAGAGAGGTAGTTAAGGCAGTGATTTTTTTTTGTGCTTAACACCGTAAGATCCAGTGGAAAGAAGGTTAATGAAGTCGCAAGGTACTTGCTTCTTATCTTTCTGGAACTTTTAAGTAACTGAGGGATTGCTGTTTAGTTGCCTTGGTTCAAGATTGGAAGTCCGCACACTCACTCAATTATTTTGCCTGTTGTCACATGTGTAAGCTGTACTTGCAATAGCTGATAAGCTAGACTTGCCAAATTACATTCAACATGGGCTCAGCATCTGCCTGTCACAATTCCTTTAGTGTGTACCAGATTTATATTTATCTAAAATATATGCAGGACACGTGCACTCAATTGGCTGAATCTTCGGTGCGCCTTTGAAAAAATGCCAAATAAAGGTGCACACTTTCAGAATTCTAAACCTTTGTATACTGTAATGGATTAGTTATTAAAATAACATGAATTAATAGATTTTCCATGAATACTTTTTTTAAAGTTTAAAAGGCAGTGAACTGCATTTGTTGTGTTAATATTCAGAGATGTGTCTTTAACCTATTAAAACTGCAACTTGATTTTAACCAAACAAGGATGAAATACTCAAGCAAATGTCAAAGTAGTGAATTAAAAATGTAAAAAGTATATTGAGTACTTGTTTATTGGGTGAATATGTACAAAGCAAATTAAACGTTGGAAAGCAAACCAAGTCAGAGAGCACAAATCCATAAAGAAAATTCTCTTTGAAGATCCCATCGTTCAAATTTGTCACATTAACTTATATTAATCGATATGATATATTTATTATTAAATTTTCAACTATAGGCATTTCGAGAGGTAACTTAAGTTGACCTGAAGAGGGCTCCATTGCATTTTCATTCTGATTTGTGCTATTCAGTAACAGCTTCTACAACTTATTTTCACTTATTTCTTTTGCACAATGTGTCAACATTAAGCCAGATTTGCAGGCACCGTGACACTTCCAAAAAACAAAGAATATGTAAACTATATATTCAAATCAAAATGCATCCGTCCAAGTGTTTAAATCTTTAACAGCAAGAAGAAACAGTTTTAAGGGAACTTCTTGTTATCATTCTAGTCAACAGATATGGCATATTATCAATATTTATAATCAAAAACTCTGTTTTTTTCCCTTCCCAGGATGGTCTATGTATTTTCAGTTTTTATTTTTCCAACACGTCCAAATCATCACAAGGTTTCAGTAGAAAATGTGTGTCTTACTTTTGTTGGTTAAGTGCATTCTGCTACACTTCAGCATACGTGTTCACATTAGCTTACACTGCCACAGTGTTTAAACAAAATATCTTAAAGCTCAGAGGATAAAGATTCTTTTGCTAATAAAAAATACTGTATCACAGGTCAAAGGTAAGTTTTCTTCAGCAGCACAGACTAATCTCACAATGATGTATCACAAGCAGCAAGTACTGAGAACGAAGCTCGACAATGCAAGTAAGCAACTGTTCATTTGATTTTGGATAAAGATTGTTGTTTTTCTTCTCAGAATTCAGTGATGGTTATGTTCTCAGCAATAAACAGCAACTGGCATTTTTTTATTTTATTTATCCACTCAAACATTCCCTAGGAAAAAAAACTTGATCTTTATTTTCTTTGTTATGTAATTTTCCCGATTCCTCCCCACACATTATTTTCCTTAGGAGTGCATGATGGTCCAGACTGCACACATTTTAGTTTACCAATCTCTGTTCCTCGAGTGACCCACCACTAGAATGAAGTAGGAAGGGACCACCTACCTAGATGATAATTGCTGAAACTTGTTTCCTGCAGAAAACCCAAGTGCAGAATTTAACATCAGTCAAGTCCCTCAGCTATATTTGCATTCATGGAATCATAAAAAGGTTATTTGTTTTTTTGTGGGAGATGGGCGTCGCTGGCTAGGCCAGCATTTATTGCCCATTCCTAATTTCCCTTGAACTGAGTGGCTTGCCCGGCATGATAGAAGGACATTCAAACCATCAAGGCGGCACCAGTGATTTTGAGTATTATGCATGCCAAATTAATAATTTTAAGTAACCAAAATGATGTCACATTTATTTTAAAGAAGAAATTGAACAGTTTTATATTGAACTGGGGGTCTGGCAAAGAAAACAAATGTTAGTGCATGTTAAAATTTATCAATATCAACATTATTAGGAAATCCCTACTGTGTAACAGCAAGAACAGCCAACCCTTTTTGATCAAACTGGAATAACTGAGATGCACACATACATTCAATCCCCATGACTCTTCATCAGATCACCAGAACTTTGCTCTCAAAAACATTTCCATTTTCCTTTCTCCAATACAGCCCCCACCTTCCCTGTTCCTCCTATGCAAAACACTTGGCATTAGAATTGAACAAGCTAAGTGGGATTGTTGATAATTGAAACATCTACATAGCAGAGAACTGTAATATTTGTATTTCTCATTACAAACATTCCTTACAAAAATGTAAAACACATTTCTTGGTTTTACTGTCTTGTGCAACTTAGTTTATTCTGCTCCATCCATTAGCTTCTGTTCAAACATTGTTAAACTGAAAATGCATTGTGGAAAATAAATATATTGTACACACATACTTTTTTCAATTCGGGTCAAAAATGCCCTGCATCACAGCTGTGGCATAGCTCAACGGCACATCGAGTCCCACTACTGGCCCCATCATGCTCAGCCAGCTTGTGATGTAATTTACATTCCTAAACAAAAGAAACATAAAATAAGCATGACATTTTCTTTAAAGAAATTATATATTGCATTGTTTTAATACAGACGATTACAGTTTTGAGATTTTTTTGTTTTCTGTATTAGCAACATAATATGCTTTGCATTACCATGTAGAAGAAATATGAAGTAAAACGGACATATTCAAAGGCACTCATAATGAATTACAAAAGGATTGCCTGCATGGCAGCACAGCTCATACAGCCTGAAGTATTCTGAATCTGAATGTCAGTAACTCTGAAATGTGTTTCCAATCACCAGAAACCAGTCAGATTTTTAGACATGTCTAAAAGGCAGAGTTTGAGCTCTACAATGGCTTTTTTTCCACTCATTACATTTTCTTTTCTCTTTACTCACCAGCTTTCCACTCCCTTTTCCTGAAGGAACTGATTCCTTGCTAGGATATGGCTCAGTCGGTGCAGGGTGCTCTCCAGGGCCTTGCTCAAATGGCTATTATTCATATCTACAGAGAGTGTAAGCAGGCTCTTCCACCATCATTTGGGGGGGGGGGGGGGGAGGGGGTGGGGGGCTGGTGATTACAGACAAACGCTATGCTGTCCTCATCCAGCATCCACACACAATTTCTTCCAACAGGGATCACTGAATAACCATCAGGAGCAGCAACCTTGGCTGATTTCCACTCTTCATTCCAGGACTGCTGAGGCCAATTTTAGTGCTGTTACCACTGCTGTGGCTGAGATCAGCTAATTCAGCCCATGCTAGTGTTGAATCTGGGTCCTTCCTGGTCTATATCACTCAGCTGCTCAGTTGATAAGGTCAATAAACTATCGAGAGGGAAGCTCTAATTAGATATCTAACCTTCCTACCCACTAGAACAAGTTTTGTCTCATCAGTATAAAACTTTAAGAAACCAGACAGTGCAAATGTAACAAAAACATAACATCTAGTACTTGTGCTAAATTCATACTAAAAAAAAATCTTTGGATCTTGTTCTTTGAAGAATGCACTGCAATTCCATAATATTGCAATGTTATTAGCGGTCTGAATGCCAACCATGAAAGACTAATTTTCCCTTGCGCAACTTAAAAGCAGAATGTTACAGAGTAGGGTATGAAGCTACACAATGTTTATAAATTTACAGTACTCTACGAATAAGCTGAATAAAAGTCTGGATATTTGTCTTTTCTTGGATACAACTTGTTACAAGAGGGTAGCTACTACTAGACCTCTGCCAACATTTACCTGTCACCAATTGTTAGGAGGAACACAATCAGCCTAAGTGGACCTTGCCTCCAGCTTCTGCTCACCTCTCTTCCCTCACCATCTGACCAGCACTGAAAATTTGTCCTCTAGACAATCAGAGGCATGAATCTTCATCCTACCACTCCACAGAACCTTTTAATAGATGATTATTAGTTACTTTGGAAATTAATGGTTTAAAATCACACTACAATATTATTAACCACCCATTTAAGCATTCAAATGAAGTTAATGACTTAATCTGTTTGCTATTTTAACAAAGACAAACCCAGTAACATAGAACAGTAATACTTATGTTCAAATAATTAATCAAAGAATCTCATCTGAATATGTGAACTCTTTTGTTACAAATATCACAAAGCACAATTTCATCCCACAAAGCTTTATATCCTTCCTGCACAGTTCAGCATTTTTGTTTATTTCATTACTTTACATTTAATTCGGACCCCATGAAGTCTCACGGCATCAGGTCAAACATGGGCAAGGGTTGTTCTCAGTTGTTCAGCAAGAGCACAAAATGTACTCTTGGTGGCAGACTCCAATGTCCATCACCAAAAGTGGTTGGTTAACACCACTACCGACTGAGCTGGTCAAGTCCTTGAGGGCGATAGTTTTTATTTATTTAGAGATACAGCACTGAAACAGGCCCTTCGGCCCACCGAGTCTGTGCCGACCATCAACCACCCATTTATACTAATCCCACACTAATGGGGAATAAAGCCAAAGCCAAGTCATGGCACCATGGGTGGTTCATTTATGCAGAGGGTGAGGAGGAAGTTCAGAAAAGCAATAATAGAAGATTCTACAGTTAGGGGGACAGACAGGCGTTTCTGCAGCCGTAGACCTGATTCCAGCATGGTATGTTGCCCCCCTGGTGCCGGGGTCAAGGATGCCGTTGAGCGACTGAAGAACATTGAGGGGTAAGCCAGAGCAGCCAGAGGTCATGGTCCATATCAATACTATTGGCATAGGTAGAAAGAGAGATGAGGTGCTGTAGGAAGATTTTAGGGATCATAAAAGAAATTAGTAAGCAAGACCTCAAAGGTAGTAGTCTCTGGATACTCCTGGTGCCATGTGCTAGTGGGTACAGAAATAGGAGGATAGTGCAGGTGAATACATGGCTGGAGAGATGGTGCAGGAAGGAGGGCTTTAGATTCTTGGGGCATTGGGACTGGTTCTGGGGGAGGTGGGACCTGTACAAGTGAGACAGGTTGCACTTCAGCATGACCAAGACCAATAATACGAACATACAGATTAGGAGCAGGAGTAGGTCACTTGACCCTTCGAGCCTGCTCTACCATTCAATAAGTTCATGGATGAACTGATTACTCCACATTTCCACCTACCCCACCCCCCCCCACCGCATAACCTTCCACCCCCTTGCTTATCAAGAATCTATCTACCTCTGCCTTAAAAATATTCAAGGACTCTGCTTCCACCGCCTTTTGAGGAAGAGAATTCCAAAGACTCACGACCCTCAGAGAAAAGATTTCTCCTCATCTCTGTCTTAAATGGGTGACCCCAAGTTCTAGATTCTCCTACAAGGGAAAACATTGTTTCCACATCCACCCTGTCAAGACCCTTCATGTTTCAATCAAGTCACCTCTTGCTCTTCTAAATTGCAGCGGATGCAAGCCTAGCCTGTCCAACCTTTCCTCGTAAGACAGCCCGCCCATTCCAGGTATTAGTCTAGTAAACCTTCTCTGTACTGCCAATGCATTTACATCCTTCCTTAAATAAGGAGACCAATACTGTACATAGTACTCCAGATGTGGTCTCACCAATGCCCTGTGTAGCTGAAGCAGAACCTCCCTACTTTTGTACTCAATTCCCCTTGCAATAAATGATAACATTCTATTAGCTTTCCTAATTTCATGCTGTACCTGCATACTAACCTTTTGTGATTCATGCACTAGGACACCCAGATCCCTCTGTATCTCACAGCTCTACAATCTCTCACCATTTAGATAATATGTTTCTTTTTTATTCTTCCTGCCAAAGTGGACAATTTCCCACTTTCCCACACTATTACTCCATTTGCCACATCTTTGCCCACTCACTTAACCTATCTATATCCCTTTGTAGCCCCCTTATGTCCTCTTCACAACTTACTTTCGACCTATCTTTGTGTCATCATCAAATTTAGCAACCATACCTTCGGTTCCTTCATTTAAGTCATTTATATAAATTGTAAAAAGGTTGAGGCCCCAGCACAGATTGCTGTGGCACACCACTCGTTACATCTTGCCAACCAGAAAATGAGCCAATAATGCCTACTCTCTGTTTCCTGTTAGCTAGCCAATTTTCTATCCATGCCAATATGTTACCCCCTACACCATGAGCTTTTATTTTCTGCAATATCCTTTGATGTGGCACCTTATCAAATGCCTTCTGGAAATCTAAGTAAAATACATCCACCAGTTCCCCTTTATCCACAGCACATGTTACTTCTTCAAAGAACTCCAATAAATTGGTTAAACGTGATTTCCCTTTCACAAAACCATGTTGACTCTGCCTGATTACCTTTAATGTTTCTAAATGCCCTGCTATAATGTCTTTAATAATAGCTTCTAACATTTTCCCTAAGACCGATGTTAAGCTAACTGGCCTGTAGTTTCCTGCTTTGTCTCCCTCCCTTTTTGAATAAAGGAGTTACGTTCACTATTTTCCAATCTGATGGAACCTTCCCTGAATCTAGAGAATTTTGGAAAATTAAAACTAACGCATCAACTATCTCACTAGCCACTTCTTTTGCACCCTAGGATGAAGTCCATCAAGACCCGGGGACTTGTCAGCCCACAGCTCCAACAATTTGTTCAGAACCACTATCTGGTGATTGTAATTTCCTCGAGTTCCTCCCTCCCTTCCATTTCCTGACTTACAGCTAATACTGGGATGTTGCTTGTATCCTCAATAGCGAAGAATGTAGTGGGGAGGTGTGCTAGTTCTGTTGGGGAGGGTTTAAATTAGTTTGGCAGAGGGATGGGAACCCGAGTGTTGATTCAGAAGGGAAGGAAGCAAAGCTGGAAATGGAAGGCAGAAAATTATTAAGCAGGTGTGGAAGGGAGAAGAAACAAAGACCAGAAATAGACAGCAAAAAAATTTGGCAGTCATAATGGTACATACTTCAATGCAAAGAATCTAGTGAATCAGACAGATGAGCTGAGGACACAGACACTTGCAAAAATATCACAGCTATTACTGAAACATGGCTTAAAGGAGGGCAGAAATGGCAGCTCAGTCATTCAGCCATGGTAACAGGGCTTTCAGATGAGATAGGGGATTAATAAAAGGATGGGGGGAGGGGTTTAGTGGGTTGCAGTATTGTTACAGAAGCAATTACAGCCGAGGGGGAATGATATGTTAGAAGGATCATCAAATAAGGCCATATGGGTTGAAGGGGGCAATCACACTGCTAGGAGTGTACTATAGACGCTCAAACAGTCAGAGGGAGATAGAGAGAAAATACACAGGCAAATTAATGAGAAATGCAAAAACAACAGGGCAGTAATAATGGGGGATTTCATCAAACCTAATATTATCTGGTACAGATTTCTTAAAATGCACAGAACAACGTTTTTAGCCAGTAAGTAGAATCCCAACAAGAGAAGGGGCAGTTCTGGACTTAGTTTTGGGGAATGGAGCTGGGCAGGTGGAAGGGTCATCAGTGGCAGAGCATTTTGGCATTAGTGATAATAATTCAGTTAGATTTAGTGTAGTTATGGAAAAGGACAAAAATAGATCCGGAGTTCCAAATGGTGGAAGGGCCAATTTTATTACGCTGAGATGTGATTTAGCAAATGTGGACAGGAAACCATTCCTTGAAGGTGTCAGAGCTGTGGGAGGCATTCAAGGAGGAGATAGTGAGGGCTCAGAACAAATATGGTGCCACAAATAAAAAGGGTGGAACTCTGGATGTTAAAGAGCATACAGGATAGGATAAGGCAAAAAAGGGACGCTTATGTCAGATACTGAGAGCTTAATACGACAGAAAACATACAGGAGTATAGAAAGCGTGGGGGTAAAATTAAAAAGGAAATCTGGAAAGCAAAAAGAGAGCATGAAAAAAAACCATTGGCAAGTAAAATCAAGGAAAATCCAAAAATGTCTTATAAATGCATAAAGAGCAAGGGGATAACTATTATTAGAAAACAAAAAAGTAGCCAGTGTGGAGGCAGAAGATGCGGGCATGGTTCTTAATGAACATTTTGCATCTGTGTTCACAAAAGAGGAGGTTGATGCAGGCATTTTGGTTAAGGAGGAGGAGTATGGCATAATGGTGGTATAAACGTAGTGATAGAGGAAATATTGAGTGTTTAGCATCTTTGAAAGGGGCTTACCAGGCCTGGATGAAATGTATCCCATGCTGCTAAGCGAAGCAAGGGAGAAAATAGTGGAGGCTCTGACCATTTTCTAATCCTGTCTGGCTCAAGGCATGGTGCTGAAGGACTGCTAACGCTGTAATGTTGTTTGAAAAGGGAGAAAGGGATAAACCAGGTAATTATAGTCCAGTCAGCTTAGTCTCAGTGGTGGGCAAATTACTGGAAAAAATTCTGAGGGGCAGTATTAATCGTCACTAGAAAGGGACAGATTAATCAAGGACAGTATGCATGGATTTATGAAGGGAAGGTCCTATCTGATTAAATTTTTTGAGGAGGTAACAAGGAGGGTCGATGAGGGTAGCACATTTGATGTAGTCAACATGGACTTTTGACAAGGTCCCAGATGGCAGATTGGTTTGAAAAGTAAAGGTCCATGGGGTCCAAGGGAAAGTGGCAAGTTCAATCCAAAACTGTTCTCTTGTTTCTCATGGTGTGCATCAATGATTCCAACTTAATTGCGCTCCCTACATTTAAGAAGTTTGCAGATGAAACAAAAATTGGCCATGTGATTGATAATGAGGAAGAAAGCTGTAGACTGTAGGAAGATATCAATAGATTGGTCAGTTGGGTGGAAAAGTGACAAATGGAACTCAATCCAGAGAAGTGTGAAGTAATGCATTTGGAGAGGACAAACAAGGCAAAGGAATACACAATACATGTAAGATACTGAGTAGTGTAGAGGAACAGAGAGGCCTTGGCTTGAAGGTCCACAGATCCTGAGGGCAGATAAGATGGTTAAGAGGCAAATGGGATACTTGCCTTTATGCGTAAAACACTACTGGGTCATGATCTCGACTGCTCATTCTTCCAAGATCATCCTGGAATGCAAAGATAACTGCCGGCTTATTTTCTCCCTTGTCTTCTCTACCCTCATCTCCAACTATGTGCAAGGAGCTCATGGACTTGTTTGTCACTAAGATTGAGACCATTCGAGAAGCTTCCTCTGCCACTTCCCTCCCTTCCCCTAGTACACCAGGCCAAACTTCCTCTAAAGTTTCAACCTGTCCTAGCCCTGAACTTGCATCTTTCTCTAGTTTCTCACCCACGCCCCTCATGCGCGAAGTGCATCTTGGCCATGAGATCCACCTCCTGCTCCCTCAATGCTATTCCTACTAAACTGCTGACCACCCAACTTCCTCGCCTGGTCCCTAAGTTAGCTTATATTGTTAATGGTTCTCTCTATTCAGGTACTGTCCCCCTTTCCTTCAACACTGCTGTCATCATCCCCTCCTCAAAAGCAACCCTTGACCCTGTCCCTGCAAACTACTGCCACATCTCCAACCTCCCTTTCCTCTCCAAAGTCCTTGAACGTGTTGTCACTTCCCAAATCTGTGCCCATCTTTCCCAGAATTCCATGTTTGCATTCTTCCAATCAGGTTTCCGCCCCTGCCACAGAGGGCTCTTATCAAAGTCACAAATGACATCCTTTGTGACTGTGACAGCTTTCCATTCACAAAAACATCCATCGACTACTACCCTTTGTTTCTTGTCCCTGAGCCAATTTTGGATCCAACCTGCCACATTCCCCTGTATCCCATGGGCTTTCATTTTACTGATTAGTCTGCCATGTGGGATCTTCTCAAATGCCTGACCACATCTACTGCACTACCCTCCTCAATCCTTCTAGTTACTTCCTCAAAAAACTCAATTAAGTTAGTAAGACATGACCTTCCCTTAACAAATCCATGCTGACTATCCCTGATTAATCCGTGCCTTTCTAAGTGGCAGTTTATCCTTTCCCTCAGAATTGATTCTAACAATTTACCAACCACCAAGGTCAGACCAACCGGCCTATAATTATTTGGCCTATCCCTCGCACTCTTTTTAACAATGGTACAACATTCACACACCTCCAATCCTCTGGTACCTCACCTGTATCTAGTGAGGATTTGAAGATGATCCTCAGTGCATCTGCTATTTCCCCCCTAGCTTCCTTTAACAACCTGGGATGGAATCCATCCGGCGCTGGCTGACAACACCCAGCTCTATCTCACTACCAGCTCCCTTGACTCCTCCACTGTTGCTAAATTATCAGACTGCTTGTCCGACTCCTGTACTGTATGAACAAAAATATCCTGGTTTGGGGGGGGCGGAGGAACGTAAAATTGAGAGGTAGTCAGGGGGTGCCGTTCCCGACGACTTCCCGCCCCAGCTGCAATTTTACGCAGGGTGGCTGCAGCAAGAAACGGCCTGCCCGCCCCACTCAACATAGAAACATAGAAATTAGGAGCAGGAGTAGGCCATTCGGGCCTGCTCTGCCGTTCAAAAGAAACCCTGGCTGATCGTCTAATTCAGTACACTGTTCCCGCTTTCTCCCCATATCCCTTGATCCCTTTGGCATTAAGAAATATATCTACCTCCTTCTTGAATATCTTTAATGACTTAGCCTCCACTGCCTTCTGTGGCAGAGAAATCCATAGGTTCACACCCTCTGAGTGAAGAGATTTCTCCTTATCTCGATTCCAAATGGCATACCCCCTATCCTGAGACTGTGACCCCTGGTTCACAACTCCCCAACCATTGGGAACATCCTCCCTGCATCTAGCCTGTCTAGTCTCGTTAGAATTTTATGGGTTTCTATGAGATCCCCTCTCATTCTTCTAAACTCTAGTGAATATAGGCCTAGTTGACCCAATCTCTCCTCATATGCCAATCCTGCCATCCCAGGAATCAGCCTAGTAAATCTTCTTTGCACTCCCTCCATGGCAAGAACATCCTTCCTCAGATAAGGAGACCAAAACTGCACACGATACTCCATATGTGGTCTCACCAAGCCCTGTATAACTGCAGTAAGACATCCTTTCTCCTGTACTCAAATCCTCTTGCAATGAAGGCCAACATACCTAACTGCTTGCTGCACCTGAATGCTTGCGTTCAGCGACTGGTGTACAAGGACACCCTTGTGTCTCATTGCACCTCCCCCTTTCCCAATCTATCACCATTCAGATAATAATCTGCCTCTCTATTTTTACAAACAAATTGGATAACCTCACATTTATCCACGTTATACTGCATCTGCCATGCACTTGCTCATTCACCCAACTTGTCCAAATCACATTGGAGCCTCTTTGCATCCTCCTCACAGCTCACATTGCCCCCAGCTTTGTGTCATCTGCAAATTTGGAAATGTTACATTTAGTTCCGTCAGCCAAATCATTAACATATATACTGAATAGCTGGAGACCAAGCACTGATCCCTGTGGTACCCCACTAGTCACTGCCCGCCACCCGGAAAAAGACCCATTTATTCCTACTCTCTGTTTCCTATCTGTCAACCAATTCTGAATCCATGCCAGTATATTACCCCCAATCCCATGTGATTTAATTGTGCACACTAACTATGTGGGACCTCATCAAAAGTCTTCGGAAAATCCAAATACACCACCTCCACTGGTTCTTCCTTATCTATTCTACTAGTTACACCCTCAAAAAACTCCAGTAGATTTGTTAAGCTTGATTTCCCTTTCGTAAACCCATGCTGACTTTGTCCAATCCCGTTTATGCTTTCCAGGTGTTCTGCTATCACATCCTTTATGATAGACTCTAGAATTTTCCCCACTACTGATGTAAGGCTAACTGGTCTGTAATTCCCCGTTTTTTCTCTCCCTCCTTTTTTGAATAGTGGGGTTACATTTGCCACCCTCCAATCGGTAGGAACTGCTCCAGAGTATATAGAATTTTAGAAGATGACCACCAATGCATCCACCATTTCCAGGTCCACTTCCTTTAGTACTCTGGGATGTAGAATATCAGGCCTAATTAACTGCCACTTAAGGGCCTTCTCCCCCCACCGCTAGTATTTTACCAGCAGCCGGCTGAGTAAAACCTGGCTGTCTCCTTGCCGACTGGGAGGGCCCTCCTGATCCTTAGATTTTGGGGTGGTGCCAGAGGACCAGAGAATTGCAAACTTTACACCCTTGTTCAAAAAAGGGTGTGAAGATAAGCTCAGCAACTACAGGCCAGTCAGTTTAACTTTGGTGGTGGGAAAGCTACTTGAAAAAAAATTAGGGACAAAATGAATAGTCACATGGACAAATGTGAGTTAATTAAGGAAAGCCAGCATGGATATCTTAAGGGAAAATCATGTTGAACTAACTTACTGGAGTTTTTTGAGGAGGTAACAGAGAGGGTTGATGAGGGCAATGCTGTTGATGTGGTGTACATGGACTTTCAAAAGGCGTTTGATACAGTGCCACACAACAGATTTGTGAGCAAACTTGCAGCTCATGGAATAAAAGGGACGGTAGCAACCAGAGGTACGAAATGGGCTGAGTGACAGGAAACAAACAGTAGTGGTTAATGGGTGTTTTTCGGGCTGGAGGAAGGTTTGTAGTGGAGCTCCCCAGGGATCAGTGTTGTGATCCTTCCTTTTCCAGAAGTATATTAATTACCTAGGTCTTGGTGTACAGGTCACAATTTCAAAGTTTGCTGATGATACAAAACTTGGAAGCACTGTGAACTGTGAGGAGGATTGTGTAGAACTTCAAAAGGACACAGGCAAGTTGGTGGAATGGGCAGACAGGTGGCAGATGAAGTTCAATGCAGTGAAATGTGAAGTTATTCATTTTTGTAGGAAGAACATGGAGAGACAATATAGAATAAAGAGTACAATTCTAAAGGGGGTGCAGGAGCAGAGGGACCTCGGTGTATATGTGCATAAGTCATTGATGGTAGCAGGACAGGTTGAGAGAGCAGTTAATAAAGCATACAGTATCCTGGGCTTTATTAATAGGGGCATAGAGTACAAGAGCAAGGACGTTATGTTGAAATTGTATAAGACACTAGTTCGGCCTCAGCTGGAGTATTGTGACAAATTCTGGACGCTGCACTTGAGGAAAGACATGAGGGCATTGGAGAGAGTACAGAAAAGATTCACGGGAATGGTTCCAGGGATGAGGAATTTCAGTTATGAAGATAAATTGGAGAAGTTCAGACTGTTTTCCTTGGAGAAGAGAAGGCTGAGAGGTGACTTGATAGAGGTATTCAAAATCATAAGGGGTCTGGGTCATAACATTCAAGGCTATGGGCCAAGTGCTGGCAAATGGGATTAGGTAGACAGGTCAGGTGTTTTTAATGCATCGGTGCAGACTCAATGGGCCGAAGTGCCTCTTCCCCACTGTATTATTCTGTGATTCTGGACAGACTAGAGGGAGAAAAACTGTTCACACTCGTGAAAGGATCGAGAATGAGATTTAAATTATAGATTTAAAGTATCCTGGTAAGAGAAGCAAAAGTGAAATGAGGAAAAACTTTTTCACGCAGCGAGGGTTGAGGACTGGAATGCGCTGCCTGAGAACATGGTGGAGGCAGGTTCAATTAAAGCATTCAAAAGGGAATTAGACAGATATATGATAAGGTGCGTATGACTAAAGTGTTTTTTTTTAAGGAATTTAGATTGCAGTGGGTAGAACAAGGCCCCTAGTGTAAATAGTATTTTTTAATTAAGGGAGTAACTAATTAAGCTAAGGGTAAGTCATGGCAGGAGAGCTCAGCCCCCTGATATGCTCCTCCAGCGCTATGTGGGAAATCAGGGATGCTTCCAGTGTGCAGGAAGTGTATGCATCTGCAGCTACTGGCTACCCGCATTACGGAGCTGGAGCTGCGGGTGGATTCACTGTGGAGCATCCGTGATGCTGAGGACGTCATGGATAGCACGTTTAGTGAGGTGGTCACACCGCAGGTAATGGCTGCACAGGCAGAAAAGGAGTAGTAGGCGCGGGCAGGTTGTGCAGGAGCCCCCTGTGGCCATCCCCCTCTCAAACAGATATACCGCTTTGGATACTGTTGGGGGGGGTTGACCTCCCAGGGGAAAGCAGCAACAGCCAAGTTCGTGGCACCAGGGAGGGCTCTGCTGCACAGCAAGGGAGGAAAAGGGGTGGAAAAGCTATCGTGATAGGGGATTCTATCGTAAGGGCTGCAGATAGGCGTTTCTGTGGCCGCAAACGAGACTCCAGGATGGTATGTTGGCTCCCTGGTGCTAGGGTCAAGGATGTCTCGGAGCGGCTGCAGGACATTCTGAAAGGGGAGGGTGAGCAGCCAGAGGTCATGGTCCATATTGGTACTCACGACATAGGCAGGAAGAGAGAGGAGGTCCTGCAAAGTGAATATAGGGAGTTAGGCAGAAGGTTAAAAAGCAGGACCTCTCGGGTTGTAATCTTAGGATTACTCCCTGTGCCACATGCTAGTGAGGGTAGGAATAGGAGGATAAGGCAAATGAATGTGTGGATGAAGAGCTGGTGTAGGCGGGAGGGCTTCAGCTACTTGGATCATTGGGATCTCTTCTGGTGCAGAGGTGACCTGTACAAGAAGGACGGGTTGCATCTGAACTGGAAGGGGACCAATATCCTTGTGGGGAGGTTTGCTAGTACTACTCGAGAGGGTTTAAACTAGTCTTGCAGGGGGGGTGGGACTGAAAGTAGTAGTCTCTCCGATGAGATAGCTGAGGCAAATGTAGAAGTTAAAGCAAGTCCAGTAGGCAGGCCGGGCAGGACAGGGAGCATGAAAGGCTTGGTAGGCTAAAGTGCATTTACTTTAATGCAAGAAGACTTACAGGTAAGGCAGATGAACTCAGAGCATGGATCGGTACATGGGATTGTGATATTATAGCTATTACGGAAACGTGGTTGAGAGATGGGCAGGACTGGCTGCTCAATGTTCAGGGGTACCAATGCTTCCGGCATGACAGAGGTGGAAGTAAGAGAGGAGGGGGAGTTGCACTATTGTTTAGGGAGGACATCACGGCAGTACTTAGAGAGGATATCCCGGGGGGGACGTCCAGCGAGGCCATATGGGTAGAACTTAGAAATAAGAAAGGGGTTGATGGGATTATGCTATAGGCCCCCCAATAGTCAGAGGGAATTGGAGGAGCATATATGTAGGGAAATCACAGATAGGTGTAGGAATTATAGGGTTGTAATAGTAGGTGATTTTAACTTCCCTAATATGACTGGGACTGCCCTAGTGTTAAGGGATCAGATGGGGAAGAATTTGTTAAGTGTGTCCAGGATAGTATTCTGAAGCAGTATGTGGATGGCCCTACTAGAGAAGGGGCTACACTCGACCTCCTCTGAGGAAATGAGGCTGGGCATGTGGTTGATGTGTCAGTGGGGGAGCACTTTGGGACCAGTGACCACAACTCTATTAGCTTCAAGATAGTTATGGAAAAGGAGAGGACTGGTCCTCAGGTTGAAGTCCTAAATTGGGGGAAGGCTAATTTCGATGGCATCAGACAGGAACTCTCAAAAGTTGAATGGGAGAGGCTGTTTACAGGTAAAGGGATGTCTGGCAAGTGGGAGGCTTTTAAAAGTGAGATAGGAAGAGTTCAGGGCCGGCATGTTCCTGTCAGATGGAAGGGCAAGGCTGGCAAGTTTAGGGAACCTTGGTTGACGAGGGATATTGAGGGTCTGGTCAGGACAAAGAAGGAGGCATGTGTCAGATATAGGCAGCTGGGATCAAGTGAGTCCCTCGAGGGGTATGGGGATGTAGGACTACACTTAAGAAGGAAATTAGGAGGGTGATAAGGGGCCATGAGATTTCCCTGGCAGATAAGATAAAGGAGAATCCTAAAAGTTTCTATCAGTATATTAAGAGCAAAAGGGTCGCAAGGGAGAGAGTAGGTCCCCTTCAGGATCAGTGTGGTAATCTGTGTGCGGAGCCACGGGAAATGGGCGAGGTCTTAAATGCAAAGTGGACGGTGAAAAATACTTTTCGTCTGTATTTACCATGGAGAAGGTCATTGAAGCTAGTGAGTTCAAGGGAGGGAACAGCGATATCCTGGAGCACATCAACATTACAAAGGAGGAGTTGTTTGAGCTTTGAAGCACATTAAGGTGGATAAATCCCCAGGGCCTGACCAGGTGTATCCTAGGATGCTATGGGAAGCAAGGGAGGAGATTGCTGGGGCCCTGGCAGAGATTTTTGTATCATCGTTAGCCACGGGTGAGGTACCAGAAGACTGGAGGATAGCTAATGTTGTGCCTTTATTTAAGAAGGGCAGCAGGGATAAGCCAGGGAACTACAGGCCGGTGAGCCTTACATCAGTGGTGGGAAAGCTATTGGAAGGGATTCTGAGAGACAGGATTTATATGCATTTGGAAAGGCATGATCTGATTAGGGATAGTAAGCATGGCTTTGTGTGGGGGAAATCATGTCTCACGAATGTGATTGAGTTTTTCGAGGAGCTGACCAAGAGGATTGACGAGGGCAGGGTGATGGACGTTGTCTACATGGACTTTAGCAAGGCCTTTGACAAGGTCCCGCATGGTAGGCTGGTCCAGAAGGTTCAAACACATGGGATCCAGGGTGAGCTAGCAAATTGGATACAAAATTGGTTTGATGATAGGAGGCAGAGGGTGATAGTGGAGGGTTGTTTTTCAGATTGGAGGCCGGTGACCTGTGGTGTGCCGCAGGGATCGGTGCTGAGTCTTCAGTTGTCTGTCATATATATTAATGACTTGGATGTGAATGTAGGGGGCATGATTAGTAAATTTGCAGATGACACCAAAATTGGTGGTATAGTGGACGGTGAAGAAGGTTGTCTAAGGTTACAACAGGGTAAAGATAAACTGGGAAAATTAGGTTAGGCCACATTTGGAGTACTGTGTGCAGTTCTGGTCGCCGCACTACAGGAAAGATGTGATTAAGCTAGAGAGGGTGCAGAAAAGATTCACAAGGATGTTGCCTGGTTTGGAGGGCTTGAGTTATAAAGAGAGATTGGAGAGGCTGGGTCTGTTTTCCCTGGAGCGAAGGAGGCTGAGAGGGGACATGATAGAGGTATATAAAATTATGAGAGGCATAGATAGGATAGATAGACAGTGTCTGTTTCCCATGGTAGGGGTATCTAAAACTAGAGGGCATAGATTTAAGGTGAGAGGGAGGAGGTGTAAAGGGGATAAAAGATGTAAATTTTGCACACAAAAAATAGTGGGCATCTGGAATGAGCTGCCTGAGGAGATGGTGAAGGCGGGAACAGTAGCAACATTTAAGAGACATCTGGACAGGTACTTGAATGAGCAAGGCATAGAGGGATATGGAATTAATGCAGGCAGGTGGGATTAGTATAGATGGGCATTATGGTCGGCATGGACACGGTGGGCCGAAGGGCCTGTTTCTATGCTATACGACTCTGTGACTCTAAAAGGAAGAATATACAGGGTTATGGAGAGAAGGCAAGGGAATGGAACTGAGGGAGTTGCTCTTTCAGAAAGCCAGTGTGGATACAATGGGCCGAATGGCCTCCTTCTGCACTGTAACGATTCTGTGACCTATCCCTTTACCTAATTTGCCAGTTCACTTCAGCTAGCTCTGCTTTCATGCCCTCATAACTGCCCTTATTTAGTTTAAAATACTCGTCTTGGACCCACTCTTCTCTGCCTTAAACTGAATGTAAAATTCAATCATGTTATGATTGCTGCTACCTAGGGGTGTCTTAACTATGAGGTCATTAATTAATCCTATCTCGTTGCACAATATCAGGTCTAGTATAGCCTACTCTCTGGTTGGCTCCAGAATGTACTGTTCCAAGGAATTATCCCGAAAACATTCTATGTACTCCTCATCTAGGCTACCTCTGCCCATCTGATTTTTTCCAGTCAATATGTCGGTTAAAATCCTCCATAATTATCGCCGTACCTTTCTGACAAGCTGCCATTATTTCTTCCTTGATACCCTGTCCTACAGTGTGGTTAATGTTAGGTGGCCTGGACACCACTCCCACAAGTGACCTCTTGCCTTTATGATTTCTCATCTCTGCCCAAACTGCTTCTACATCCTGAACTTAGGTCATCCCTCTCTATTGCGCTAATAACAGCATTAATTAACAGAGCTACCCCTCCACCTTTTCCTAGCTTCCTGTTCTTCCAAAATGCCATGTATCCTTCAATATTTCGGTCCCAATCTATGTCATCCTGTAGCCATGTCTCTGTAATAGCTATCAGATCGAACTGATTTATTTCTATTTGTGCTCTCAGTTCATCTGTTTTGTTTCGAATGCTACGTGCATTCTGATACAGAGCCTTTAGTTTTGTCCTTTTATTATTTTTGTAACCTCCAGCCTTATCTGTTTATTTACTCTTAGATTTGTACGCTCTGTCCCTTCCTGTTAGAATCTGTTTATCATTTCCCATATGAATACCTTTCTCTCTTACCTTGTCTCTACTCCTTGATTTACCATATCTTCCCAAATTTGATCCCTTTCCCCCACTATTCAGTTTAAAACCCTCTCCACTTCCCTAGTTATGTGGCTCGTTCCAGCACCAGCCCCAGCACGGTTTAGGTGTAGACCGTCCCAATGGTACAGCCACCACTTTTCCCAGTTCTGGTGCCAGTGACCCATGAACCAGAAGCCACTTCTTCCACACCAGTCTTTGAGCCATGCATTAATTTCTCTAATCTTATTTGCCCTATGCCAATTTGCACATGGCTCAGGTAATAATCCAGAGATTATTACCTTTGAGGTTCTGCTTCTTAATTTGGTGCCTAGTTCCTCATACTGACTATGCAGAACCTCTTTCATTGCCCTGCCTACGCCGTTGGCACCTACATGGACCACGACGACTGGATCCTCCCCCCTCCTACACTACGTTCCTTTCCAACCCTGAGCAGATGTCCCGAACCCTGGCACTTGGGCAGGCAACACAGCCATCAGGACTCTCATTCATTGCTGCAGAGAACAGTGTCAATCCCCCTCACTATACTGTCACCTACTACCACTACATTCCCTTTTTCTCCCTCCACTTGAGTGGCTTCCTGTACCACGGTGCCATGGTCAGGTTGCTCATCCACCCTGCAGCCCCCACTCTCATCCAAACAAGCTGGAAGAACCTCAAACCTGTTGGACAACAGCAAAAGATGATGCTCCTGCACTCCTGCCCTCTGGGTCCCCTTACCTGCCTCAGCTGCAGCCACAATCTCCTGTCCCTGACCAAATCAGAAGACCCTATTCTCAGGGGTGTGACCACCTCCTGGTACAAAGTGTCCAGTTAACTTTTCCCTTTCCTGATGACTCTGAGCTGCAGCTCTTCGAGCCGCAAACATTTACTTCACACTGGCATCCAGGAGCTCCCACATGCTGCAGCTGTGACTCATCACCTGTCCTGCCATCCTTAATTTGTTTCAATTAACTACTCAATTATTTTATTCAATTATTAATTTTATTTTCCTTTTTTATATATTTAATGAAGCTTCCCATTAGTTCCTTTACTATTTTAAAAGTTAGGATTAGAATAACTCTTAACTGCATACCGGATACTCACCAAACAGGTAGCTTCTTCCCCAACCAATCACCTACCTGCTTGCCTGTGATGTCACACTTGATTTTCTTGAATGGGCTCATTCCACTGAACTGAACAGAGGATAGGCTACAGGATAGCCTCTCCCAGCACTCAACTCTTTTTTTTGAAGTAAAGCCTCTCCCAGCACTCCACTTTCTTTTTGAAGTGAGGCCTCTCCCAGCACTCCACTCTCTTTTTGAAGTGAGGCCTCTCCCAGCACTCCACTCTCTTTTTGAAGTGAGGCCTCTCCCAGCACTCCACTCTCTTTTTGAAGTGAGGCCTCTCCCAGCACTCCACTCTCTTTTTGAAGTGAGGCCTCTCCCAGCACTCCACTCTCTTTTTGAAGTGAGGCCTCTCCCAGCACTCCACTCTCTTTTTGAAGTGAGGCCTCTCCCAGCACTCCACTCTCTTTTTGAATTGAGGCCTCTCCCAGCACTCCACTCTCTTTTTGAAGTGAGGCCTCTCCCAGCACTCCACTCTCTTTTTGAAGTGAGGCCTCTCCCAGCACTCCACTCTCTTTTTGAAGTGAGGCCTCTCCCAGCACTCCACTCTCTTTTTGAAGTGAGGCCTCTCCCAGCACTCCACTCTCTTTTTGAAGTGAGGCCTCTCCCAGCACTCCACTCTCTTTTTGAAGTGAGGCCTCTCCCAGCACTCCACTCTCTTTTTGAAGTGAGGCCTCTCCCAGCACTCCACTCTCTTTTTGAAGTGAGGCCTCTCCCAGCACTCCACTCTCTTTTTGAAGTGAGGCCTCTCCCAGCACTCCACTCTCTTTTTGAAGTGAGGCCTCTCCCAGCACTCCACTCTCTTTTTGAAGTGAGGCCTCTCCCAGCACTCCACTCTCTTTTTGAAGTGAGGCCTCTCCCAGCACTCCACTCCCTTTTTGAAATGAAGCCTCTCCCCGCTCTCCGTGCACTTTTTGAAATGAAGCCTCTCCGCGCTCTTTTTGAAGTCATTATCACATTGCTGTTTGTGGGAGTTTGCTGTGCGCAAATTGGTTGCCAAGAATCCTACATTACAACAGTGACTACACTTCAAATGTACTTCATTGGCTGTAAAGTGCTTTGGTAAATCTTGAGGTCATGAAAATTCCAATAAAAATGCAAGTCTTTCTTTCTTTGACCCCATCCATCTCCCTGGCACTAAGGTTGAACCAGATTGTTTGCAACCTGGGTGTCATACTTGACCCCGAGATGTGCTTCCAACCACATAACCTCACCATCACAAAGATCACCTATTTCCACTTCTGTAGCTCCTCCTCTGCCTCAGCTCATCTGCTGCTGAAACCCTCATTCATGCCTTTGTTACCTCTCGACTTGACTATTTCAATGCACTGCAGGCCAGCCTCCCACACTCTACCCTCTGTAAACTTGAAATCATCCAAAATTCCACTGCCTATACCCTTACTCGCACCAAGACCCGTTAACCCATTATCCCTGTGCTCGTTAACCTACACTGGTCCTGGTTAAGCAACACCTCAATTTTAAAATTCTCATCCTTGTTTTTAAATGCCTCCCTGGCCTCGATCCTCCCTAGTTCTGTAGTCTCCTACACCCCCTCAATACCCCGAGGTATCTGTGCTCATCTAATTCTGGCCTCTTTAGCGTCCCCGATTTTATTTGCTCCACCATTGGTGGCCATGCCTTCAGCTGTCTAGGCCCTACACTCTGAAATTCGCTCCCTAAATCTCTACCTTTCTTACCCCCTTTAAAACTGACCTCTTTGGCCAAATATTAGACTATCTACGCACCAAAGCTCCTCAGACAGCACCTTCCAAACCTGCGACTTCTATCACCTAGAAGGACAAGGGCAACAAATCATGGGAACACCACCACCTGCAAGTTCCCCTCCAAGCCACACACCATCCTGACTTGGAACTATATCGCTGTTCCTTCACTGTCACTGGGTCAAAATCCTGGAACTCCCTTCCTAACAGCACTGTGGGTGTACTTACCCCACATGGACTGCAGCAGTTCAAGAAGGCAGCTCACCACCACTTTTGCAAGGGCAATTAGGGATGGGCAATAAATGCTGGCCTGGCCAGTGACACCCACATTCCATGAATGAATAAGAAAAAAATCTCCTAATGTGGCTCAGTGGCAAATTTTGCGTTAGGACACTCCTATGAAATGCCTTGGGATGTTTTATTACGTTAAAGGTACTGCATAAATACAAGTTGCTGTTGTTAAATGAGGCACAAATTATATGCTTAGAACTCTACAAAACACGTTGTTAGGCCACAGCTAGAGTACTGTGTACAGTTCTGGTCACTGCATTACAGGAAGGATTTGATCGCATTGGAGAGGGTACACAGGGGATTTACGAAGATGTTGCCAGGATTGGAAAATTTTAGCTATGAGAAAAGATTGGATAGTTTTGATTTGGTTTCTTTAGAACAGAGTAGGCTCAGGGTGATTTAATTGCAATGTGTAAAATTATATGAACATACGAATTAGGAGCAGAGTAGGTCGTTCGGCCCCTTTGTGCCTGCTCCACCATTCAATAAGATAATGGCTGATCTGATTGTGGCCTCAACTCCAATTTCCCGCCTACCCCCAATACCCTTTGACTCCCTTTTTAGTCAAGAATTTATCTACCTCTGCCTTAAAAATATTCAATGACCCTGCCTCCACTGCTCTCTGGGGAAGAGTTTTCCACAGACTCACATCCCTCTGGGAGAAAAAATGTCTTCTCATCTCTGCTTTAAATGGGTGACCCCTTATTTTTGAACTGTGTCCCCTAGTTTTAGTCTCTCCCACAAGGAGAAACATCCTTTCAACATCCACTCTGTCAAGCCCCCTCAGGATCTTATACATTTCAATAAGGTCACCTCTCATTCTTCTAAACTCCAATGGATACAGACCCAACCTGTCCAATCTTTCGTAAGATAACCACCCCCCCCTTTCCAGGTATCAGTCAAGTAAACCTTCGCTGCACTGCCTCGAATGCATTTATATCCTGTCTCAAATAAGGAGACCAAAACTGTACACAGTACTCCAGATGTGGGCTCACCAATACCCTATACAACTGTAGCAAAACATCCCTACTTTTATATTCCATTCCCCTTGCAATAACGGCAACATTCCATTTGCCTTCCTAATCACTTGCTGTATCTGCATGCCAATCTTTTGTGATTTATGTACCAGGACACCCAGATCCCTCGGTACCTCAGAGTTCTGCAATCTCTCTCAATTTAAATAATATGCTGCTTCACTATTCTTCCTGCCAACGTGGATAACTTCACATTTTCCCACATTATACTCCATTTGCCAAATTTTTGCCCACTCACTTAACCCACCTATATCCCTTTGCAGACTCCTTATGTTCTCTTCACAACTTACTTTCCCACCTATCTTTGTCATCAGCAAATTTAGCAACCATACAGGGCTACGGCCCCTACGAGTTATAAAGTAGGATTAGCCTGAATAGCACTTTTTGTGGGCTGGCACAGACATACGACTACTGTAACCCTTGTACACCATAAATTTCTATGATTCTATAAACAATGGCTGATTTATTAAAACGGTTGGTAAAAACCTTTGAAAAAAAATTACCAACTTTCAGTATGCCTTTGCTGATTCTTTGAAGGTAGTTTATTCTCCTAGCATATTTGGATAAGAATCAGAGACTCAAGTTAAGAGCTCTACTTGCTATATCTCACAAGAGCCACAGAACTTGTCCCATCTCCCATTCTATGTAAGAGCTGTGATAGTACAAACTATCAATTCTTACAACTGAGGCAGCCTGCAGGATAGACAACACATAGTAGGAAAGGATTATTTTTTTATTTGAAAATTAAGTACTCCAAATTTGTGCTAGAAATTATAGGGGTGGGAAGGTGACAGGTGTTAGGTGTGAAAAAGGTGAACAACATTAAATGAATGAGGTAAAGTTAAGCGAGTGACATTAGGCAGAATTTTGAGGTCAGCAGCAAACGGCATTCGTTATACTCGCACTTGTCCATAGGCTGTCTATGGAATTATGCACCAGATGTTACTGTCAGCTAACTATCAAAAAGGTGTAGCATGCTCTATGGGGCACGTGTGAACTGGGCAAGCAACTAGGGGCTACAAATTCGATAAGGCCTATTAGCAGGAGCAGGGGTCGCAATGCACGATTACTCTGTGCTGGCCGAGGTGATGCAGGCAGCATGTAAAATTCATGCTACCTGCTCAGCACCATGATTACAATGTGTAGCCCGATGTGAAATGCTCTGCTGACTGGGGGCCCTGCAGCATGCATGGTTAGCATGAATTACAGCTAGCCTGCACTTTTTAAAGGAGAGGTGCAGTCAGGCTGCAGCAACTGGTGTAACTGTTTGTGAAAGTCTTTCAGGGAAAGTATAACACTACCAATGGAGTAGAAGGCTAGAGAGAGAGCTCAGAGATTCTCTGATGGAGTATCGGAGGCCTTAGTCTAGAAGGTGGAAAGAGGGAAAGAAGTTCTGTTTTCACAGGGGGCCAGGAGGCCCTTCAGGCTCACACTGCAAAGGAAATGGGAGCAGCGAGCCATAGAGGTCAATTCAAGGAGTGGGCCCCGAGGAACAGGCTACAGTGCCAGAAGGTGGTCAATGACCTTACATGGGTGATCAAAGTCAGAGAATGCATCCTCAAATGCTATATCCTAATCACTGCACCACCAACCTTACACACAACTCAATGCAACACAGCCCCATCACTCACCCATCAACAATCAAGACTCATGCCAACATTCAGATGCTCCACCTCACCCACCTGCCAATGCTGCAAACCTCACACCCACATCTCACAGCTTCCACATAAGAACATAAGAAATAGGAGCAGGAATAGGCCATTTGGCCCCTCGAGCCAGCTCCACCTTTCAATAAAATCATGGCTGATCTGATTGTGGCCTTAACTCCACTTTCCTGCCTGCCCTATCCCCAATAACCCTTACCCAACCATCTTGTAACACACTCACTGACACTCTTCCCTGTCTCTTGCAGGACAAAGTAGCCCATAACATGAGGGAATAGCAGAGAACCATGGGGAACAGACCGTCTGGCATCTACTGAACCGTTTGGAGGTGACGGTGCTGTGAATGGTTGGGCTGGCAGTGATTGAGGCTGTTGCAATTGGCATTGCCAAGAACATCCAGGCTGCTGCCCATGCCAAGGTGGGGCAGACTGAAGCCAGGCCATCAAGGCCCAGAGCTGCTCGAGGACATTCTGCAGTCTTCCCACTGAAAGTCACCAGCCATGCTGCAGCCACTGGGATAGCACTGTGTAGGAGCGCTAGGACAGGCAAAGGCACCTGCAGGACAGGCACTAAGGGAATTCACAATGGTGAGTAGTTCAGTTTTGTATGTATTACTGGAAGTGATGTTGGATAAAGTTGTTACGGAATGGTTTTTTAGGGTGTCTTTTATTTCAGAATTTTGGCCAAGAGGGCACGATGATGGTTTGTAGGAGATGGATGGGCGGGAAATTGTGGAACAGCAGTGATGTGGGAATATTTTAGAGGAACTGGAGTCTAATTAACTGCTCATGAACAGCCCATTTGGAGTGATGGGATCCCAGATGCCTTCTTTCTTTCTCCTCCTCACGAGGTCCTCACCAAAAGCCTGGTGGCAAGGGCTGCGCCTTATGAGAGGTAAATAGTGTAGCACACAGAAAAGCACCATGAATTTGGAGATGCTCCGGTCAAGTTGTTGCCGGACTCCTCCACGCTCCTTGTCAGTGACAACACGCTCTATGGCAGGCCTGCCAATACACCAAGCATGTTCAACTGACTGGGAGTGTTTAAGAGAAGATGTTAACAGGACCTGTGAGGTCCAAAATGGCAGATCAGGCACCAAATCAATGTTAGACAACAAATGATGTCATGGTCAACCATTCTGCATGCTTCTGGCGCATGCATGGCACATCTGAGTTAGCACCTAGCACCCTTACAAGCATGGCACACCCCGCCAGAAGTGGCTGGATGCAGAGCAGTTACCATTTTTGGGTCTCTGGGTTTCCGTAGCCCCAAAACCAGCAGTCAATTATTGCGGCCTGTGTGTCTGCTTAACCAGGGACTGTTAATGAACTGCACAGTTTACAGCAGGAAGCATCAGTTAGAATAGTGAATTAACTGTCAAATCAGGTACGGACAGCAAGATAAAGTGAGAGAAAAAAGATGGGATTTCAAGAGAAAGAAAAGTCAGAAAGAATAAGTAAAAAGGCATTAAAAATGTTTTACTTTATTAAATCTCCAACGATAACTAAAATCTGAAGGAATGAGACTCCACACTTGTTAAAAGTTAATTTTCAGTGCCAAAGAGATTGTTTGACAGTAATTAGGATTTACCACATTAAAGGGTACATACACTGGAATGGACAAGCCCTAACTTTTTCTCGTGTGTTTAGTACATATATATCAAGTAAGTAGAACAACTTCATGCCATTCAACGTATTTGACCGGTGAGTTAGACAGTGAGCTAGTATTATTACCCAGCTTTCAGAGCAGCAGGACATCTCGCTCAGCGAATTCCTGATTTCTGCGTTTAACTGTGCATGTGCAGTCACCGATATTTGCTGACCGATTTACACGTTAGTAACAGTAAGTGCCGTTAGCCTCATGGTTACTTCTACCACAAAATCCAGCCAATATATTGTAAACAAATGAAAAAAGCTTGCAAAAAATCTCATGAATATACAGTGTTGTTTAAACTTAAAGGGCAGAAAATTCAGATCAGTAATGCTGCTGGAGTCGGTGCATTATCTTGAGAGTGCCAGAAGCACCTGAATGCATGCTGTCATGAAACCACACAGCCAATTTACCAAATTTGAACCATGAAGGTCCATTCAACAAATTCACACACCACTCAGAAAAGATCAAGCATTCAGCTGCAAGCGGGGCCCTGCACTAGACATGCAGTTTGACTGTAAGATAATTCTGAAGAACTTCTGCTGTTGCCAAGTGTCTGAAAGTACTCTGGAGTGCTTTTGGAAGTGTTGTGGTGAGTTCCTGGCTTTGACCAAGAGTGTTGCTGTATCCTCACAGGGAGGGTAGAGAAGTAATTGACTTTTCCACACAAAGGCTGAAACAGGTATTGGGGCTGCAGTTGCAGTGCCTCTGGATTGGCAGCATGATAAGGAGATGTAACAGTAGCTGCAGAGATGGCAAGCTCTGTGCCATGCCTTCAGCCAACTTGAAGCCAGACCCCTCCAAACTCCTTGACAGTGACAGCACACTGCCAGGGTATGCTGCAGGGTGAGTGATGGGGGTGTGGTGGATTAGCAGCGTGAAAGTTGGTGGTGTTTAGGAGATGTCATGTGAAGAAGTATTCACTGACTTTGACCAGAAGACGGCGGGATCAGACAGCTGAGACAGTCAATGCCAGGAGTGTAGCCCAGAGGGCTTTTGGACTTCTTGTGGCAATGCTGCCAGGTACTCGGGTCCAGACGCCAGGAATAGACCTCACTGGCTACCTTCTCACAAACCCTTCTGAATGTTGTCCTTGAGGGCCTCCTGGCCCCCACCCCACCACGGAACTATGGCACCTTTCCTCCTGCCCAGCTACACCACTAAGGCCTCTAGGACTGCATCCGCAATCCTGGAGGCGCCTCTCCGCCCTAGTAGTCCATTTCCACTGTTTAGAATTGCAGTAACAGTATTCAGCAGCAACTTCCTGTAATTCAGTACAGCTTCCCTATAAGAGGGACAGATTGCCTTTAAAAATAGGTTGGATGCACCATGTGCTATTAGCACAATGCCGCTAGGTTCCCTGCTGAGTGCTATCAGGTAAATGAGATGACAGCACCAAAAGTTATTTTAGTTTAGGACTGCTTTTGAGGATACTGTCATCTTCAATGGTTTCAGCACTGTTGCTAGTCACGACCTCAGCAATGGGCACAGCAATGGAATGGGTCAGCACCATCTCCATGGCGGAGGGGTTAGAAATTGCAGCAGAGCCTGTTCCCCCTCCGGTTAGCTCCTGCTACCTTGGTTGTGCGCCACCTTGTCCTGCAAAAGAAGGGAAGTGTGTCAGTGAGTAAGGTGAAATGTGTTCAGATATGATGGCTATCATGGTTGAATATCTGGCAAAGTGTGCAAGCTGCGAGATGTGGGTGTGAAGCTTGCTAAGTGTGTGAGGGTTAGGTGAAGTTATGAATGTTAGATAGAAGTCCTGATTGTTTGTAGGTGAGTGATGGGAGTGTGGTGCATTGAACAATGGATGAGGCTAATGGTGCAGTTGGTAGGATATGGCACTTAAATACATTCACTGACCTTGACCACTTGTATGAATTCATTGAACTGCTTGCAGCACTGCATCCAGGCCCACTGGGCTGGACTCCCGGCATTGACTGTCTCAGCTATCTGATCCCACTGTCTTCTGGAAGTTTGGCTGGAGGACCTCCTGCGGATAGATGACATCTCTCCTCCTTCCACTCCCTCTACCAAGGCCTCCAGTGCAGTGTCGGAAAATTTTGAAGCCCACTCTCTATGTTGTATTATTCTTGTGTTTGTCCCAGGTGAAACTCAACTTTACAATGACTTCCAGCAACTGCTTCAGCCAAAATGCACCGCCCCCTTAAGAGGTGCAGGCTTGCTTTGAGTAGCACAGGCTAGTTTGAACTCAAGCTAGCCTCTCATGATTTTGCTGCCCCTACTCAGTAGTGCAGCCACTCAACAATATTTAGCTATGTGCTACAATCATTTAAATGAGCCGGCAGCGCAAGTTTGCATGCTGCCTGCATCAGAAGCAACGTGCGTGGGTTAATCGTGCATCGCGATCCCTGACACCCATTTTCAGGTCTTACTGAATTTCGCAGCCACAGCATCTGTGGGGTGACCCTATAATTGAGCAACTTTGGAAATCAGATGTTGATCATATCTGATCCGAAATTCCAACTACTGTAACCTTTCAAAAACCAGAGCATACACTGCATGTGTAATAAATTTCTAATTTTGAGTATAGATGAAAGGAGATGTTGAATTTTACAACCAATTTTAGATGTGCTGTCAGTATTGTCTAAGGAATTATTGTCAACTTAACCTCATCCCTTTAGTTATTTTTATTCAAGACATTGTATTCAAGGATAGATTCACAAGGTTCCATCATTTAAGAAAACTATTTGAAATAGGACCTTTAACTTACTCAACTCTAAGAACTGGTGGGAGGATGTAATTACAGCATAACAATTTTACGTAGGCAGTTTCTATTATACATGCAGCCCTGGGAATTTGTAATGAAATACAGAAATAAGGACAGAACATATGGACTGAATTTTAATGTTCCAACCTGCTCACAATGGGGGAAGCCGGCAGCGCATTGGGAATCTGGATGTTTCAGCAGCGCGTCGAACTCAGCCATGGTATTTGCATCTGACTCCCGGGTTTCCCAACCAATCAGAGCAGGTGGGCATGATAACTGCTCCACTATTTAAACAGACCCTGCAAGGGTCAGAATGGCATTGTCAAGTGTCAAAGTACAGCCATCAACTTGACAGGTGGAGGGTCAACGTTCAAAGGTTGCACCATAGTTCTCAGATGTTTCTCTGGACATCATATTGTGGACTGTAAGAACCCACAGGGAGATATTTTTCCTCACAGATGGGAGGAAGAAGCCTTCCAGAGATCAAGCAGCCGTGGCTGTAGGTTGCTGAGGTCAGCAGCAGCAGCAGTGTGGTGCCTCGCTTCCTGCATAGTGCTGCAAGAGGTTTAATGACTTGATCAGAGCTGGAAAGGTGAGTGGCATGGCACATTCAACAACAAACCCCATCACTCTGCCTTCCCCAGCCTTCTCCTGCACATCACTCCTCAGACAGACAAACATTGCAGGTACACCCATCCCTCTCTTTTGAGGTACCTCCCCAAATCCCCATCTGACCAGCCACCATGGACACTTGCCCTCATCTTATTACAATGCCAAACCCATCCCTCACAGTTACCCTCCACAAATGCTCCCTGCTCCATCCTCAAACATTCCAGAGCCCTCAATCATTAGTCTCTTCTTAGTATCCTTGCAGGAAAAAGGAGCACAGAACAGCAGGGAGAGGCAGAGAACTGGAAGTAGCCCTCCAGTTATCGCCATAATTACATCTGTGACGGAGGAGGCGATGGAGATAAGCCAGGTCTCAGAGTACCTGGCAATCAGCCATGAAGAGATAGAGGTCTTCCAACTACCTGGTGACAGAGTTAAAAATAACAGACAACATTCATTTATGACTTGATGTCAGCAGCCATAGAAATGTGAGGATCTGCACAATGACGACGTAGAATTGACAAGCTGAGGGGGTTCTAATTTATGTCCTTCATCTCCTACAGGTCCTACAAATGTTCTTCAGGAACTGGTGCCAGAAGAGGAGGATGAAGACTCCTCAGAGGATGTCACGTGCTCTAAGGTTGCACCGTCAGAGGACTCATACACACCCTCCATCAGGTACACACACATCCATGGGGCTGCCAAGATAGATCATTGGATTGTCACATGGTCACATCACAAATGAGCAGGAGCAGGTGGTGGAGACAGTAACAGCAGTGTAGAGTCCTTGTCAGAGGGCGCAAAACCATCAAGCTTTGCTCAGCTGGATGCAGAAGCTGAGTCGTGGGGGTTGTCAATGAAGAGAATTATCTGGAGCAGCAACAGAAAAGCTATGAGGTTTTATCAGCCTTTCCAAAGGCAGTACACATGATTGGAGAAAGATTCGAGGACTCTGTCTCTAGAATGAGTGCCATGATGTCTCAGGCATTCCTGCTGATGTCTATGTTCAAGGGAAGAGTGGCCACCTGCATGCAGCATCAGATGTGGCAGGCAACTGAGAGCATGCTGGCCCTAACCAATGATCTATGCACTCAGTCTGCCACCTTAAACAGGATGGAGGAAGGCCTCACTTTGGCATTCAGCACCTCACTGAAATGCATCAAAGTTCTCCAACTCTTGGCTAGCGGGAAAGTGTGGGTGGGCCATGAGGGGAAAGATGGAGAAAGGGCACATGGAAGTGTGGACCCTGCTCAAAGCACTTCGACTCTTCACTCCTTGCCCCCAACCCTTCCATCCGAACCCTGCCTGCTGCCTTCCATCCGATGGCTAAGTCTGCCCCTGTACAGGTGCTGGTGTGACAGTCTTTGAAGAGGGCCTCACAGGGTCCAAAACCCAGAGGACATCAGCTAAGAACATCTCAGCAATCAGAGCAAGGAAATGTGCAGTCTGCCTCAAGCTCTACTGAAGCCACATAGGAGTAATAGGAAAAGGAAGAGAAAGGATTTGTACTTTCTCAAGGATGTTTAACATTGTGTGCCGTCATTTTTATGTTCAACATTTACCAACCATAACTTTATTTCACAGCTTCAATGCTACCCACCCTGACCCCCCACCCACCACCTCCGTTGTTGCCTGCCGCCTTCCAAGTGGCCTACCTTGTGAAAAATGGTATAATAAGAGTAAAAGACGAGCTATGGGCGTCATTGAGATGAATAGATTATTGACTCTGGGACTGCATTGTGCTGGGGCCTGGGGAGGCACAATGGGTTCAGAATTGTTCTGCCAGATGGCTGCACTGCCTCAGATTAGCTGAAGCGTAACTTAAATAGTCCAGCTTGGGCATCCCTAGCAGCTGAGCGGCTACAGGTGCACTCACCACATTCAAGTCTTCCTCTTCTAGCTCCTCCTCCTGCAAGAAAAAGACAAAGACATCACCTTTCTCCTCCTGCAGCTCCAATCCTCAATACTGCGCAATGTTATACAAGGCATTGCAGACCACTATCATTGTGGAAACCCTTGCTGGTGCATACAGAATAGTGCCCCAGATCTGTCCAGGCACCTAAACCACTTCATCATCATCCCGATGGCTTGTTCAATGACAATTCCTGTGCTCAAATGGCTTTGGCTGTACCTTTCCAGGGCGTCAGTGGTAGGATTCCTCACAGGTGTAATCAGCCACGTTCTTAGAGAGTAGCCCTTGTCTCCAAAGAATCATCCACTGCCTCTTTTTGGAGATATCTGAGAGAGACTTGACTGGTGCAGGATGAAAGCATCGTGGCAGCTCCCTGGGTGTCTTGTACAGACCTGCATGATGATTTTTGGTGGTTGCAAACAAGCTGATCATCGATGGAGTGGAATCCCTTTCGGTTGATGAATACTACTGGGTGATCTGCGGATACCTTGATTGCACCATAGGTGCAACCTATGGCTCCCAGGACCTGTGGGAATCCAGCCAGAGCAGCAAATCCAAGGGGCCTCTCATTCTGACTGGCCTCATCAGCGACGAGGTGCATATAAGTGTGCAAACATGACCTTTGTCACCTGGGAGATGCACTTATGGGCAGCAGATTGTGAAATTCTACAAATATCACCAGCAGATTTCAAGAAGGAGCCAGAGGCAAAGAAATTAAGCACATGGTGACCTTGACCACCAGAGGAATGCATGCCCACCATGTCTACTTGGCAGGAGGTCTAATTTCAGGAGGCTGCAAAAGTCAGCAAACATCTGAAGGGAAAGTTTATGCCTCTTGAGGGACTGGAACTTAGTCATGTCCAGAAAGCTAATCCTGTGCCTGTATACCCTGTACTGGAGCTCTGTGCTCATCCCCTCTGTCCTGTAGAGCAACAGGTGGTTGAGGAGAAGGTTGCTGCTGCTAGTGCTGCTCCTCTTGCTCCTCATCAGAGGACCAAGTTAGAGTTGCTGAAGCTGCTCCAATGCTGCTGAGAAGGCTGACGGTTGGGAAAGCAGCTGACTAGCAAGTTCATGCTGATTTCCTGAAACTCCAGCAGTTTCTGGTCTCTTAACTTACCACCCAGACAGAAACCCACCTTCCCCGGCAGGTTGAAATTCAGCCCTATGACTTTAAAATGGGGATTAAATTCTGCCTAGGTGCCCTGATCCAATAATCCCCTAGCCTCTTTCTCCTCTTCAACTTAAGCCTACACTTGATTTTGCCAAGTAAAGTATTAAAAATCTGTGTCTGCATGCACTTCCTGTCTGCATTACTTGACTTACCGATTTCAGGTTTTGTCAAATTTTTCCCCATTATATACAGTGCATACTTAATATGGGTTTTACTTTTGTAAATTGATCACTCTGCACTGTCTGCTCACTTCCCACAAATCACTAAAAATGCCTTTTGACAGATTTTCCGATTGCCATTTCTTGCCTCAGTAACTGAAATTTCTAATGTCCAACAGAAGATTTAAATAAATTAATACGTTTTAAAAATATGTTTCACAATAATATGATTAAATCTATTCACTGAATTGTTTGTTGGTTTCATTATAAAATTTTTACTTGAGGGCCTCAGCTTTTCCAATAGAGCCTGGGCTTGGATTTGATATATATATTGGCAGGTGAGGTGATTGTCTTCCGTCAGTCTGAAGATGGTTGAGGCCGATTCGGGATCTACAGACTTTATAGCATGTAGGGCATTTGTTGTCATGTGGGATGTCTGGTTGTGTATTATTAGTTCGGGTCATGGCTGTTCTTTCCACCGCTCTCGCTTTTCCTCTTCATTTTGTCATCGTTGGATCTCAAAATGCTGGAATCCTTCCCACAGACTCTGCCTCCATCTGGTTCGGTCCAAGGCGATGGTCTCCCAGGAGTTGATGTCAACGTTGCATTTCTTCATGTTGGCTTTCAGAACATCCTTGAAGCACTTCCTCTGTCCTCCTCTGGTGCATCTGCCCTGACTGAGCTGGGAGAAGAAGACCTGCTTTGGGAGCCCGGTATCTGACATCCGAATTATATGACCAACCCAACGAAGCTGATGGCAGATAATCATAGCCTCAATGCTTGTGGTGCCTGCTTGTGACAGCACACTGATGCTGGTGCGGTGTACTTCCACTTGATATGTAGAATCTTCCGCAGGCAGCGTTGATGACTCCAATGCTTTGAGGTGCCTCCTATACATTATCCATGTTTCAGCCCCATACTGTAAGGTAGGGATCACGACTGCACAGTAGACCATGAGCTTTGATACTATTTGATACTTCTGTCCAGAGCTGCGATTCTGAATGGAATTTAGGTTGCATAGTCTTAGCACCTGTCCCAGCACCAGTTAGCTGTACTGATGCAATCGTTTTCTTCACCTGCCCAGTCACTTCTCTTCAAGTAATTTTGAAAATCAAGAGGGTAAACTTCAAAAGCTTAATTGAGGTAAAATTTATATTTATTTTCCAAAAAGAGGTGTGTGAGAATGATAGAAAATGACTGTAGTAATTACACACAGGTTGTAGCTTTTCTTTTGTGTTTGGTGAACTTTCAGCGATGTTGGGCGAGGTGGGGCAACAGCATATTGGGAGAAGAATGTCTGTGCATGCTAATGTTCTACTTTCCAAAAAAAGTTGAATTTTGAAGCCAGCCGATGATCTTTTGTGTTTTGTTGACAGTAAAGGCCAAACTTAATAGCTTACATGAGACAGATTCTAATTTCTAACATATATGATACATGGGAGGGTGGAGCATGTGCCAAGTACACTGCACCAAGTGGTACTCGGCATTGAGCAGACTAACCGGCATTCCTTAAAGGACTATTGAAAAAATGGAAAAATGTTCAGGTTTAAAAGTGATTTTTGAGGGGTCAGGAAAGAAAAGAAAGCAGTTATATGGTGCCTTTCATAACCACAGGCTGTCTTTTAGTAGTTTTGAAGTGTAGACACTGTTGTAATAATGGGAAATGCGGCAGCCAATTTGCACATAGAAAGCTCCTACAAACATCAATGAGATAATAACCAGATAATTTGTTTTTATGTTGTTGGTTGAGGGATAAATATTGGCCAGGACACGGGATAACTCCCCTGCTCTTCTTTGAAATAGTGCCATGGCATCTTTTACATCCATCTGAGAGGGCAGATGGGGCCTTGGTTTAACATCTCACCCAAAAGACAGAGCTTCCTCAGTACTGCACTGGAGTATCGGATTAGATTTTGTGCTCAAGTTCTGGAGTGGGACTTGAACCCACAACCTTCTGACTTAGAAGTGATACTGCTACCAACTGCAAAGGAGGACACTGATACAATAATGCTTCCCCAGGCGCCTGAAAAATCAACTCACGCAATGCCACTGTTCTCTCTCAGGATCATGTCCCCTCCCTTTCACCTACCTGCACCAGCCAAGTTCTGTACTGGAGCCATCAGAGTTTCATCACTCCCCAATTAGTGAGTTGCTCAAAATGTTTTTTTTGGACCCCAAAACGATATCTGTTCTGCTTTAGTCTCATAAAAAGGAGTTTGTTACTCTTTGGTGGTCATTACTGCACAAGTTTTCTGCTGTTTCTCACAACATCTCAGTAATTATTGAATCTTTTTCATAAATATCAGTCTTTCCTCAAGAAGCCTCAACACCTTTTGTCTGCAGATCCTGAAAAAGATCTGAGATCAGTAACCAGGCGCCCGCACACTAAAGCAGTCAATAAGCACTCCTACTTCAAGGATAGCACACTACTGAAATAGCTTTACAGTCTACATATTTACTGCCTTATATCCCTTCAATCTGTTATCAATCACAGACGCTTCAGCCAGCCTAACAGCAGGTCAGTTCTGAACCGCTGCTGACTGATAAATGTTACCATATGTAGCTAATCTTGTTTGTAGTGTGCCCTGCAAGAGCACCTCGTCCCCAAGCGTCCAATTTCTTGGATGTGTTTCAATGGATAAAGGATTTATTCTCAAATGGACATATACTTGGTGTCTACTAGGGTGACAGGTTATGATTCTACAACAAAAGTGGCTCCCTCAATAGCTATTAGTGGATCATCAGTTGTCTGCCTTAACTTGAGGTTACCAGAATTTAAAATCAGCCATTTCATATTGAATTTATAATACCCCATAAAAGTAGATGAAATGCCATGGATACAAGTAACTTTGTCCTGATCCTTCAGGAATAGCAAGTACCCCAAAATGGATGATACTTAGGTTCTATCTCAGAGATGTTGAGGTCAGAGTGCCAGGAGTACTGATTTATCAGGCTGGATTTTATAAGCTCGCCGCCAATCTCGGCTTCAAAAATGGCATCCTGCCATGCGGTCCACACGCCAAAGAGCAGCTGCGATTCCAAGCACGGCGGCTCATTTAAATAGCTGGGGTGGGCTTCCCCCCCCCCGATCACATGGAGGGGGTGGGCTGTCCCCAGCAATGGTGTCAGCTGCCTGTGCGCAGGTACTGATGCCATTTTTAAAAGGCTGTTAGCCTGACTGGCATATTTAAATATTGAAAGATAGATTTAATAACATTAAAAAAACATTTCTTTTGCCCCTCTCCCATCCCCCCAGTAACAATTAAATTAATTATATGCCCTTCCCACCCCCCAGAAAACACGTACCTTTACCATCTGATCTTCCCCCGCCCCCACAAACTTTAAACCACAACCCCTCCCACCATCCCCTACACCCATGATGTTAATTTGACACCGTCCCCACCCTCCACACTGATAAACTTATCCCCCACCAGTGTTGCACCTCATTTCCCCAGACAGGAATCCGAAGGTGCGGGAGTGCCGGCCACTGGGCCGAAGATCGCAGCGGGACATCAGGAGGCGACGTAAGTTTATTTAAATTCATTATTTTAATTGATTTAAATATTCAAATTGTGGTCCCATCGCCAAGCAACAGGGAGGCTGCCACGGTGCCTCACTGCCGCTGGGAGGATCGGGCTGGGCCCTGCCGGCGTCAAAGTCCTTGGCGGGCCTCATCCAGAGCCATCTTCGGGTCCCTCACCCGCCATGGATCCTGACATCGAGGACTCCTTAAAATCCAGCCCATCCTTTCTGAAACAGAAACCCCAAAGAGGCTTACTGGAATTAGTGGAAAAGCTGAAATCTGAAAGTATGTGAAGGAGACTGAAACTGAAATTGGGTAGCAATGATAGACTTTGGCCTCAGCTGCAGCTTAGGAAAAGTTGTGTCAATTCAGTCAAACCAACCAGGCCAGATCCACAGTGCTTGCCATTAAAAAGTACTTCCATGATAAACACAATTGATGCCAGTGAAGGTGGTCATGTTGTTGGCATAAGCTTCCTAATCAGAGGACATCACAGAGTTAATTCTAGCTTTGGTACAGGCTGATCATTCAACCAGCAATTCCCTAGAGATGCAGAAGTTGCTGACCAATAATCAATGGACTTTCTTGGAACCATAAGGGCTAGTCAGGGCAATCACAAGTTCTAGGTCAGAGAATCTGTGACAATAATGTCCTTGGGTGAAAACTGGAGAAAGACTGCCAAGTTACATCCAGTTTTCTCCCAACACCCACACAAAATAGATCCCAACTCATTTGTGATCTTATAAAAGATAAAGAACCTCCAATTATAAAGCACCTTTTTATGTTCTTAGAATGTACCAAAGTGCTTTACAGCCAATGGGTAACTTCTGAAGTGCAGTTATTGTTATATCAGCCAATTTTTCCTACTAATGACTATTTTGTTCTCCGTTGTTAGACAAATATTTATCTGAGATAAAAGGTTTCATCTTCTTTCTCGCTTTAGAAACACAGAAAATAGGAGCAGGAGTAGGCCATTTGGCCCTAGAGCCTGCTCTGCCATTCATTATGATCATGGCTGATCATCCAACTCGGTAACCTGTTCCCGCTTTCCCCCCATATCCTTTGATCCTTTTCGTCCCAAGAGCTATATCTAACTCCTTCTTGAAAACATTCAATGTTTTGGCCTCAACTGCATTCGGTGGTAGTGAATTCTACAGGTTCACCACTCTCTGGGTGAAGAAATTTCTCCTCATCTCAGTCCTGAAAGGTTTACCCCATATCCTTAGACTATGATCCCTAGTTCTGGACTCCCCCACCATCGGGAACATCCTTCCTGCATCTACCCTGTCAAGTCCTGTTAGACTTCTTTAGGTTTCTATGAGATCCCCCCTCACTCTTCTGAACTCCAGCGAATATAATCCTAACCGACTCAATCTCGCCTCAGACGTCAGTCCTGCCATCCCAGGAATCAGTCTGGTAAACCTTCACTGCACTCCCTCTATAGCAAGAACATCCTTCCTCAGATAAGGAGACCAAAACTGCACACAATATTCCAGGTATGGCCTCACCAAGGCCCTGTATAATTGCAGCAAGACATCCCTGCTCCTGTACTCAAATCCTCTCGCTATGTAGGCCAACATACCATTTGCCCTTTTTACCGCCTGTTGCACCTGCATGCTTACCTTCAGCGTCTAGTTTACGAGAAAACCCAGGTCTTGCTGCACTTCCCCTCTCTTAGTTTATAGCCGTTCAGATGATAATCTGCCTTCCTGTTTTTGCTATAACCTCACATGTATCCACATTATACTGCATCTGCCATGCATTTGCCCACTCACTCAACTTGTCCAAATCACCCTGAAGCCTCTCTGCATCCTCCTCACAACTCAACTTCCCACCCAGTTTTGTGTCATCTGCAAATTTGGAGAGCTTACATTTAGTTCCCTCATCTAAATCATTAATATATATTGTGAATATAGACTGAATTGTGAATTTAGACTGCAGGCTAACAGCCAAAGGTCATATTTCAGTGACTGGAGGTGAGAATGAATAAAATCATCTGCAAAAAGCAGCAAGCTTTATATTTTCTGAAGTCGTGTTTCAGTTGAAAGTAACAATGACGATATTTAGTTTCTGGAATGACCCCACAGCAGGACGAGTAAATTTTAAAGTAAGCATGTACTGGAAGACCTAATTTGTGAACTGTGGAACTATTTTAAGAATAAAAAGATAATAGCATTGTGGTGAAACATATAATGATGCAAAAAATGTTGCCAAAGTTGAAGGCCTTTACTGAAACTCCAAATTAGTATAGAGTGATCCAATCTAAGCACAAGGAAGTGTAAATTACTCGGAATCCCTGACTTTGCTTTTCAGTCTGCTGCTGTCCCTATTATACAGCATGAGACAGGAAATATTGTACATCTCTTCCAAGACTACAGAAGATTAAAACTTGAAACAGCCACCACTCCCGTGATTTTACTATTGGATGATGGATGTATCAAACTTCTGAGAAGAACAAACGAGTAAATCTAGTTACTTTGCAGACATTAGTCATCACATCTAATAGTTGTGGAATTTTAGTGCATCCTCTCTTGTTCTATGCCTTGAGGTTTCTTTTAAATACACCAAAGACTCTCCATAAGACCAAAGTTTCCCTTGCCTTGTGCTGCTGAACCATAATTACTTCAGGATGTTTTAGCCCGCTGCTTTGTTAAAGCTGATGAAGGTCAAAGATAGTTGTACTGAAAGAATCATGCTTTAACATTGAAAGCAAGGAAAACTTAAAACATAATGCAGTTTTACAAAGGTTTTAAAAAATTTTGAGATACAGAACACAAGACCAACTGTAAAACTTTACTATACACCTATGGAGAGATGAATCATCTTTAATCAATCATTATTTAACCCTTTATGTATAATGTTCTTGAAATAATCTAAAAATCTTTCATTAAAACATAAATTTTAAGAAATACTCTTTGTGTTGTGGTATTTATAATGAACACACAATCATTTATTTTCCAATCCCTATCTGTGGATGTCAGGTAATGAAAAATAGGTTCAGATTCCAAAAAGTGACAAAAATGTACTCAACAGTTAACTACCCTCTTTTATCCTCCACACTTTACTCTTTTTTTAAATCAAGTCAGAAGAGCCAGAAATCCATTTGTTCTTATCTAAACTATAGATCTAATTGCTTAAAAAAGCTAACATCTATTTCCATTTTCCTAATAGTAATTCAATGCATTTTAATTCACCTGTGTTCAATTGTTACCAATGTTAACAGCTCAAAAGACTCCTTGTTAAAATACTTCACCTCTTCTCCTGTGTGGCACCATCCATTATTGGAGTCATTAATTCAGATGTTCGACAAGGATGGAGAACAAAAAATGGTTGGCCAAGTAAATGGTGCTCCTAGATAAATAAATACAAAAAGATGTTTAAGAAACAGATTATTGTTTCATAGAAGTTTTACCACAGGAAGTCACCATTCAACACATTATACCTGTGCTAGCTCCACATTGAGGCTACCTGCTGGAATCCCTGTTGTTTCCCTGTATCCTTTATGCACATTCCAAGATTTTTCAAAAATAAAAACAAAATTTCAGCAT
The DNA here is from genome assembly GCF_036365525.1 of Heterodontus francisci. NCBI lineage: Eukaryota > Metazoa > Chordata > Chondrichthyes > Heterodontiformes > Heterodontidae > Heterodontus > Heterodontus francisci. The sequence continues at coordinate 58,640,506 of NC_090374.1, forward strand.
TGGTCACACTCAGTAATAAAAACAGAAAATGCTGGTAATACTCAGCAGGTCTGCGAGCATCTGTGGAGAGAGAAGCAGAGTTAACATTTCATGTCTGTGACCTTTCATCAATGCTCCTGCTGAGCATTTCCAGCACTTTCTGTTTTTATTTCAGATTTCCAACATCTGCAGTATTTTGCTTTTATCCCAGATTTTTCAAGTTTTCTTTGTGTCCTTACAGGTAAAATGAGCATGTTTAATTTACTTAACTCTTTCAGAACTAAAAATAGTTTAAATTTGCAAAGCAGGGGAAAGGCAAATGTTAGAATATATGCAGTTGGAATTTTAAAAAAAGATGTGTCAAAGCAGTCTAAAATAGTACACTTAAGGAGGTTATAAAGAGATGTACCTTATGTCAAATAGAGGAGAGATTAAGAAGAATAGGAAATAATAACAATGAAACAAACAGAAGAGAAAGCATAATTAGGAGTATGAAAGGGTCAGAGTTCCAGTGCTTTATGCAAATGCACAAAACGTTAGAAAGACTCAGAGAACTACATACACTAATCAGAATGGTGGGACTTGATTCTGTAGCTTTCACATAATTTGGGGTTTGAATTTTGAAGGAGGAAGTCTCCTGATTGCTGTAATTTAGGTAGAAGCATAGCGGAAATTCTGGAGAAATATAAATGCTAATCTTTCGATAAAGTTACAGCAGTTAATCACAATTAGAACACTGTATGCAGTTCCAGGCATTCCATTATAGGAAGAATATTTTTAAAAATGGAAAGCATAGAGTGAAGATTCACTAGAATTATACCAAGAATGAAAAATGAAGAAAAGTGTGAAAAATTAGGGCTTTGTCATTGGAAGACAGAAGGTTGTAGAGGCGGGGGAATCTAATAGAGGTTTTCAAAATTATGAAAGGGTTTGAAAGTGCAAATACTAAAGGATAGTTTCTACTGATTGTGCCCCTTGTTACCAATTCACCAAACTCAGGATTATCACTAGAAGAATGGTAAATTAGAATTTTTTTTTCACATATAGTGTTATTAAACTATGGAGTCCCTGAAAAGCTGCAGCTGTTCCATAAATTAAGCAGGAGTCCCCTAGAATGACATAGGCTTCGCTGGGACCTGAATAAGCCCTGGGACTTGTACTTGTGGTGAATTTTATACCACGTCCTGTTGGATGTAGACACAGTAGAGCCTCTGACCACCTCAAATGTGGCAACACTAATTCCCATGAATTAGTGGGAACTGGAGCAACACTGGCAACAGCTGAAAGTGGAGTTCAGGCCAGGATCATCGCCTAAGCCCTGAAGCTGTAAGTGCTAATATACTTTCTTAAAAGGGTGGTGGGGGGGTACACAGAAGCAACAAGTAAATCTAAGAGGGAGAAATCCAGAATTGCCCCTCCCAAATCAGGCACTCAAGCTGAATTTTCTGGCCTTCCTAGTATAGTGGGCACCCTTGATGCATAACTAGTGATGCAGATGCCAATCATTAGCAGTAAACTCACAGAACCTTCCCCAGACACTAGCGATTTCACCAGGATGAGCAACAGAGATTCCCCTTGGGCCCAACTCCGCAGCTACTCTGAGATGCGTCCCTCACAGATTTTGGTGCTGGAAAATTTTACCAGATGTGGCTGTTGAGGTAGACTACATCCTTTGAAAGAGAATCAGTAGGTATTTGAAAAAGACTATAAATAAATGTTGGATAGGGCAGGGAAATGGGATTACAATAAATAGTTCCAGTTAAAGAGCTGGCACTGGGACAGGCATACTGGGCTGATTGGCACCCTTCTGTGCTCTAATTTCTAGATTCAATGCCATTTTCATCAGTTTTATTGTATCAACATTGAAAACAATTTACAGTACAACAAGAAAGACTTTACAATCTATGCTGGCAGTAAAATAATTTTGAAACAACATGAAAGGTAAAAATATCATGTATTGCAATATTATGTATCTAGGGTGTAGAATTTTGGCACTCTGTTCTGCAAACAGCAGCTGAAGCTCAGCTAATTGTTAATTTTAAATCTGAGGTTGATAGATTTTTGTTAACCAAAGCTATTAAGGGATACGGGGAAAAGGTATGGAGTTAGATCACAGATCAGCCATGATCTCATTGAATAATGGATCTGGCTTGAGTGGCTGAATGGCCTATTCCTGATCCTATGTAGAAACCAAGAAGTAAAATAACAAAAATTAGCAGAACCGAACACTAAGGACTTGCACACTGACACAACCAATTTGTATCACACAGCCTATCAACTGCAGGAAGCTGATACTGCATTTTGACTGGACAGAGTTAGTTGAAAATAAAATCCAGAGTGCCAATTGCCTTGTATTAAATTGTTAAATCAATATTTTATACTATACGAAACTTGCAAACCTCCAATTTCTTCATTAAGATGTACACTGCAAATGTATAATGTACACCACACAATCAATCATGTAATGTGACACATCAAAAATAAGCATTAGCATCAACAACCTTTGTGCAAATCTACAAACCTTAGTATAATGTACCAACAAAATACCTGGAGTGAGTTGAAGACTAATTGGACTGCAGACACCAGGGAAAAGAAGGTCTACATAACATTTCCAGACTGTTTAAAAGAACTTATGTTACTGCTTATAATTGTACCAAAAAAGAGGACTCTTAAAATAGTTCTTAAAATATTGTAATAAACTACACTTTAATCAAAAAGAACATAACAAATGGGTACCCACTTATTTCAAAAACCTATCAAAACCAGATGTAACATATTAGCAAGAGAATACTCCAAAAAAGAAGTTCCCCAGAATGGACATTTTAACAACTCATTCAGGTAATTTTATTGCTTTTTAAGTCAAATGTTGCAGAATTAAATAAATTGGATTTATATATTAAATATATCACCTTATCACATCCTCAAAAAAAAATCTCAAAGTGATTCAAATCCAAAGATTTACTTTTCAAAGTAGTCACTTGTTTTGTAGGCAAACACAGAAGCCAATTGAGCACAGCAAATTCCCATAATGGCAAGTTTTTTTGCAAGTGTTGACAAGGACATATTCTTGTTTTTATTTATATTTGTTCAGCAATTTTCTTCAAGTCTGCACATCTAGCTACCAGTCTCCACTGTGATCATCCTCAGCCAGTAGAAACACATCAACTGGTAAAGGCAGAAAGACTAGTGCGCTGTTAATGTCAGCAGCAATTACAACTGTACTGGTCTGTGCCAAAAACATCTGCAAATTCAGATGGGTTGTAAAGTCGTAGGTTTGTTAATATTGCGTTTTAACAGTGAGAACAAACAAAGATTTCAAAATGATTCTGGTCCCAGAAAGCTTTTTAAGTCATTGGTCTCTAGCTTCTTTCCTAGACGTTATACCCAACCTACATCTACTATTCTAAAGTAATGATTAAACTTAGGAATATAGGAAGGAACATAGGAAGAGTAGGCCTTTCGGTCCTTTGAGCCTGCTCCGCCATTCGATAAGATCATGGCTGATTCCTGACTGCCCCCATAACCCTTGACTCACTGGTCTATCAAAAATCTAATTCAGCCTTGAATAAATTTAATGACCCAGCCTCCACTGTTTTCTGGGGAAGAGAATTCCACAGACTAATGACCCTCAGAGAAAAAAATTCTCCTCTTCTCTGTCTTACAAGGGAGACATCTTATTTTTAAACTGTGTCCCCTAGTTCTAGTCTCCCCCACAGGAGGTCACTTCTCCTTTGTGATATGTTGACTTCTCCTTTGTGATATGTTGACATCCTGGGTTCATCCCCACAAAGTATTAGCACAATCCAATTCTACTTCAGCATCTATCTTTCAATATAGTCATTCACTACTTCAATCACTCTTTCAGGAAACTCCCTCAGAGTAGGTAGACCTTAAAATAGTGATACATTGGCAAACACTGACGATCGTGGTCATGGCCATGAAGACTTTGACAAGGCCAGCAAAAATGTAAAATTCCTCAGGGAGACTTAAGTTAAATGGCTTTAAAATTTGGCCAGTGAGATGTTTTGACCAAAAACTTCAATCACTGTAAAACAAGGCCAGCACTTTTTCCAAGAAGTTTCAATAAAACAAAGAAAACACAGATGCAATGCTGTTCACTAAAGCTTGGCAGAAGTCCAAAACTTTTGAAAACGATGGAAGAAAAATAACTGAGGGAATAGCCCAAGGCCAGGATTACCAAATGATTCAGAAAGCAATAGTCATATGATAGACGTCACAACATAAAAATATCTTAAAAGGGATACAGACCCTATGAATTCCTTCCACTGAATGAACAGCAAACAAAGGAAGTGAATTTCCTTGACATTTTCAACACATTGGAATGGCGCAGTATCATTTTAATTTAAGCAAGATAATTCGGGTGGAAGTTGTTTCCCTCATTTGTCCACCTTTAAAAGAAGTCAAGTTTCCTTGGAGAACTTTTTGAGCCTCCCAGTGATGCCCCATGTCCCTGGCTGACTTTATTTTCTTGCTGCTACCAGTCAGGGCTGTAGACATAGGTTTCTTGGTCTGACCCTGCAATAGCACTTGGGATAAGTTAGATTAATATGGAAAAGGTGCAGCAGCTGCATACATCAACTGATTAAAGTTGAAGTGAGGAGGTTTGTCAGCATTCAAGAGTAGAAGATTTAGTTAGTGATTTCTGCAGTTTGAACATACTTTTTCAACCGTTTTTTGAAAATTTGTTACCACCTAGACCTGTATTTGATTTCAAACATGCCATGTGCTTCTGTTATATTTAATGCACAAACCAAGAATTTGAATGTATATTTGGACATTTTCAGCACTTCTAGGCGGTGGTGCAGTGGTAATGTCACTGGACTAGTAATTCAGAGGCCCAGGCCTCTGGGGACATGGGTTTGAATCCCACCACAGCAGATGGTGAAATCTGAATTCAATTAATAAATCTGGACTTAAAAGAGAGCCAAATGGTGACCATGAAACCACTGTCAATTATTGTAAAACAAATCTGGTTCACTAATGTCCTTTAGGGAACAAAATCTGCCGTCCTTACCTGGGCTGGGCTCCATGTAACTCCAGACCCACAGCAATGTGGTTGACTCTTAAATACTTTCTGAAATGGCCTGGCACACCACTCAGTTGCATCAAAATGTTACGAAATCTACAAAAAGGAATGAAACCAGACGGACCACCTGGCATCGACCTAGGCATTGGAAACGACAATGGCAAACCCAACCCTGCAAGGTCCTCCTTACTAACATTTGGGGGTTTGTGCCAAAATTGGGAAAGCTGTCCCACAGACAACAGCCTGACATAGTCATCCTCATGGAATCGTACCTTACAATGTCCCAGACACCACTGCAGGACAGACTCACCAGAGGTGATGGAACAGTGGTATAGAGTCAGGAGGGAGTTGCCTCTGGGAGTCTTCAACATTGACTCTGAACCCCATGAAGTCTCATGGCATCAGGTCAAAGATGGGTAAGGAAACCTCCTGCTGATAACCACCTACCGCCCCCCCCATCCTCCTCCTCGGCTGATGAATCAGTGCTTCTCCATGTTGAATACCAACTGGAAGAAGCACTGAGGGTAGCAAGGGCACAGAATGTACTCTGGGTGGGGGACTTCAATGTCCCTCACCAAGAGTGGCTCGGTAGCACCACTACTGACCAAGCTGGCCGAGTCCTAAAAGACATAGCTGCTAGACTGAGTCTGTGACAGGTGGTGAGGGAAGCAACAAGAGGGAAAAACCTATTTGACCTCGTCCTCACCAATCTACCTGTTGCAGATGCATCTGTCCATGACAGTATTGTCTGACACTATTGAAAGGCATTTTTCCTGGGGTCCAAGTAAATATTCCGAGCTCAACCAATAACAGCTTAACTTATCAATCATCTCACTGCTGTTTGTGGACCTTGTTATGTGCAGAATGGTCATCACATTTGTCTACATAATAACTGACTACACTTCAAAGTAAACTGAAGTGCATTCAGACCTTTCTGAGACATGCAATAAGATACTACATGAATGTTGTTTTTCTCAATGCATACCACTGCTGGAAGCCATTTCCTTATTAGGCAAAATGACCTCTTTGTGCACAGAATTCTGGACTTTTCTCTGAAACCTTCCTTAATTGTTATGTTCAAGTTGGCCATGACAAGAGGAAACCAACTTTTGCTACTTCTTGAATCGTAGAAACGGGAACAAGCAAGAGAGATGTTTGACCCATATTTATGGTCTATGAGATTTTAATTACATTTGCCACTGCTCTGGTTTCCTGTTCTATAATAAAGTGCAGTACACACTTCCTTTCATTGCAGGGACTCAGGTATGGAGTCAAGTACCTGCTCCATACATTTCATGCATTATAACAGGAAGCAGGTGCAGTAAGTCAATTCTTCCTAGGCAGCCCGTATAGAAAACATTCCTTGATGATGTGTTGGCCTAATAGTATGCAGCTCCTCTGCTACAGATTCATCATCTGTGGACTGTGCTCTCCTCTTCCAGGTGTTAGTCATAGCTGAGTTAGAAGGTTGTGGGTTCCAATGCCACTCCCGGGACTTCAGCACAATATCTAGGCTGACATTCCAGTGCATTACTGAGGGAGGGCTGCACTGTCAGAAGTGCTGTCTTTTAGATGGGACATTAAACTAAGGCCCTATCTGCGTTCTCAGGTGGGCTAGATCCTAGACTACAATTTCGAAGAACAGCTGTTGAACTATTCCCGGTGTCTTGGCCACTATTTATCCCTCAGCCAATATGATTGAATAAAAACCCAGATTATCTAGAAATTATCATATTGCTGTTTGTGGGAATTTGCTGAGCTCAAATTGGTCGTCCCGTTTCTTATAATACAACATTACTTCAAAAAGTGCTTAATTGACTGTAAAGTGCTTTGGGATGTCCTGAGTTCATGACAAGTGGTATACAAATGAAGATTTAAAAAAATAAATTTGGTTGCTTTTTTCTCAACAGGTGGCCTATGAAAGATATGCTCAATGGGTGTGCAGAAAGGAATTAACATAATATGTGAAGCTAAGTAGAATTTTTTTTTGACATGGTACATACAACAGGGTCTCTGTTAGGACATCCAACTTCTGTGTCAATACATTGTACTAACTGCCTTTCATGAGCCATTAACACTTTCTCCTGGTAGGTTCCACCATCTGTTGCTTTACTGACCCCTTCGTTCCATTTTAGTTTGGCCAATGGGCAAAATAATAAAAGGAAATTTAACAGCTATTTATACATATGGTATGATCTTCAGTCATTAGTATGTGTGCTTATGAATCTTTTACATGGCAAAAATATTTTGTACACCATATTAAGTTTTATTTTTCTTTCTTTCCAGAGACACTTTATTCATCTGCACACTAATATTTCAGATTTATTCAAGTTTATTCATAAATTATGCAAAACCTAGATAAGGACCTTTTTCCTCTATTGGAAGAGACAATTTGATCCACAGTATGTTGAAGTTTTCTATAAAGACAGTAGTTCATTCATAAACTCCACTCAATCACAATCGTAAATTCCTTGCAAATAATGTCCCACATCTTCGATTAGTTACAGTCATTTTTATTTCAGCTGTCTTTTTTAAAAATCGTAGAACTCTTTATGGCCTTCCTTCCAGGTCCAGATGGTGGTGGACCCAGAGTTCATTCTCTTCACAATGAACCTGCCAAGCTCCTTACAGCCTTAGCTGATTTGTTGCGGGGCCTCTTCACCATAAAAATGTCAGCTAACAGTTCATTTAAGTCCTTTATCAGGGCACTGAGCTCCCAGCGTGTGCAGGGCACTTTGGAACCTCGGCACTATTGCTCGGTCATGACTCCAAGGTTTTCCTCCCAGCAAAGGTGGATTTAAGGCGGCAATTTAGCAGATTGTAAAGGGTGAGAAATTCATTATGGAAGGCAAACCAGGACTGATCAGGTCAGGTTCACAAACAGTAGCAATTTCAAAATCAACATATTGCTAACAAGCAAAATGAAAAGGTGACATTTCAAATTCAATCAGGTAAAATCTGTAAAACAAGGGATTATTAGCTGAAGCCACAAAATGATGAAACTGCACACAGTGATCCACAGTATGAAATGTAAACAAGAACCTCATTCACGTTATAAAGAGGTGATAGGGCTGCACCTAAAGGGTAATGTTGAATTTAGCAATTTATGCTACATTGGCAGTGGCTTCGAAATGACGGGATCGGAGATAATCATCTGTAAAGAAAAAAGCAAATTTAAACTCTCATGCTCTTGAGGTCATACTGCAAGACTCGAGGTTTAACAGTTTTCATTCAATTTTAAAACTGCTGCTTTCAGTGTGAGCAGATTTTGCCAGGTGCGGTAAATTGGTGTCATTATGAGCCACCAGGAAATGCCCACAGAGATTTCTAGCAACATCTCAGAAGTTTCATTAAACAGCTGTGTATTGTAATTGATTTACAGTATTTAAAACAAAAGCAGTTAAGACAAGTTACTGAATGTTGGTGCACATAAAATGGATGAATGACGACTCAAGGGAGATTCCCACTGAGACGAAAGCCAACAGCAAGAATATCAGTTGGTCCATTAAGAATGTGTGTGGAGTAAGTGCCATTAATTTCCTCACTTGGTTTGTTAATAATGTAATTGCCATGCTGGAAAATATACTTAAAAAGAAAAACATGCTGCTTGACTTTTATAAAGCAGATCTTACAATTAAGCTTTGAAAAGTTATAATTTAATTTCATAATGTATGATAATTTATATCTGATTGCATACTCAGAAAATACAGGTAAAATCAAGTATGGTTTATTTGTAAGCATCCGAATTATTGAGATAAAATAAACACCTTCCTTTCAGTTATTTTCAGATAATTGTAAAGCATCAATCATTTCCACACACTGCACACATTTCCCTGGCCGTGGGAGCACAATATAAATAAAACTTTAACTTTCAAGATTGCGCATATTTTATTTGAGAGTTGTGAGGAAAAAACCAAGAGCAAGGAAGTCACTCACATTCATCCCAGAAATTACATTATATGAACATATTGTGGGCAATTTTCATGCGTGTGGAATTAACAAGTGTGTAATAGGTGTGTGGTACATCGCAGACAGGGCGTGTGTAGTGGACAGTAGTACGTGATGAACAGTGGACAGGCCGTATGCTGTGGGTACATGGGGACGGTGGGTAGATGGCAGGACATGCCCAGAAACCAACTGGAGGAGTCAGAGTGGGAGCTGATTGGTTTTCATGGTCAGTCCTCATTATAATATGGTCAGCAAGCTCCCAACACGTAACATGCTCCTTAAAGGCTCACTGATCTGGAGCTGGAAATCAGGTGGTGCAGCTGCTTGTCGAGGGTGTATTTAGCATCAGGAACAGAAAGAAGCAACATTGTGGAGCAGCAGACAATGCATCAGCAGAAAATGCATAAGGCCAAGAGTTTCTGTTTTGGGTGCAATCAACGATCAGGACAGAAATTGTGCTTATGGTTGCACTAGTTTTAAGAAGCGTTTTCTTTGCTCAAGTTTCTGCTCAAACTCATATGCATAATACCTAAAGTAAACTCTGCATTGAACCAGTGCAATTGGGCAGAGTTTTGAATGTAATTTTCTTTAAAAAAAATATAACTTTGCATGAAAAAATATTCCTTGATATAGGTAAGAATGGTAACCTGGTGCAATTTGATTGGTAGAGCTGAAAATAGATTTATCACAAAAAATAAGCATTTTAATCAAAGACTGGGAGTGGGAACCGACGCCCAGAACATTTTCAGGTCCTGACCTCACGCCACATTAGCATCTAAGACACAACATGATCTTCAAATAGAAATCACTCGCCCAGGGGCAAGTCCAGCACCCTCAGCATCCTGGATTTGAGAACAGGTCACTGAGGGCGATTTAAAAAGGCAAGTGACAGCCATGACCAGGTTTGCCGTTGTCTTCATGATGCAGCACCAGGGAGATTGGAGGGTCTGTGTGGGCATGGGCATGTGTTCTTGGGCAGCACCCCATTTCACTGATACCTCCCTGGAAACACTGATTGATGCAGTGTCACAGGGATGAAAGCTGTTCTTCCCAACTTCAGGGAGGTGAAATCTGCCCAGCAAGACCAAGAGGGCATGGATTGAGGGGACCACGGAGGTCAGCAGCCAGGGACTCATGAGAAGGACCTGGGTCCAGTGTAGAAAAAGGTTCAATGACTTCTTGTGGTCTGGTAAGGTGAGCGACCAGCGGCAGCTGGTTCATTGCTCATCAACTCTGTAAGGAACAGAATACACAAGAGCTGATCTCACAGAATGTCCGCAGTTCTCCCCCACATTGTTAGAATTAGTAAACAGTCTCGAACACTGAGATGTAGCCACCTTCACATATTGGGCTTTATTCAGATAGGGTAATTACAGAGGGAAACATCAGCTCACATGTGTGTCATGCTGGAAGAGATGAAGGGGGGCAGCCTACCCATGAATCATTCTCCCCTCATCCTGCAGAAGACAGCCCATAGTACGTGGAAGATCGCCAGAACTAGAGGTGGACTGGCCCAGCTTACTCTCTGACAGCAGTGGAGGAGGTGGTACTGGAGATCACAAGGGTGCCATCGAGGCATTCAGTGGGGACTGGTGAGATGGGAGACCATGAGCACCAGGGTCATTAGATAGTTCTTGCTTGAGGTGAAGGGCATGGAGGAGACTCCTGCCCAATGCATGCAAATCGATTTAGACTTCTGTCATCTGAGGGTATGGTTATGCTGGGACATTTGTTGCGTAGGACCAGTTCTCATTGCCATTTTCTTGTCTCTCCCACAGGGCTATTTGCAGTGCTGAATTGGCACTGCCATCCTTGGTGGGGGGGGGGGGGGGCAGTCCATGGAATCTGCACCATTACATCATACCTCAGCAACTTCCACCAGTGCAGACACACTCACCTCGGTTGGGCCACAGATGAGAGTAGAAAGGGAAGCACTGGGTGAACCTCACAGTTTGCGCGAGGAGGAGGAGGGACGTGAGGGAGAGTCATCTGTGGGCAGCACCCCACAGAGGGACAGAGAACAGAGACAATGATGTTCTGATGCAAGGCCACAGACCTGAAACATTAACTCTATTTCTCTCTCCACAGATGCTACCTGACCTGCTGAGTATTTTCAGCACTTTGTTTTTATTTCACAATGATGCTTCACTGGGTGAAGATGCTGGGCCTCGGGTGTCACAAACAAGGAGGGCCTTCCTCGAGAACCAGAGGCAGATAAATTCCTGTTTGTCAGAGCTCCCTGAGGCCTTGAGGTGCCATGGGCAGGCAATGGAGGAGTCCATGCAATGCATATGCTCTCTTTGACTCAGGGATTTGATCACATGAGCTCCTCCATTGAGATTGGGCAATCTCCTGGACAGCCATATGCAGCACCATTCTGAGTGGGTGCAGGAGCAGTGTGCTGATAGGGACAGAAGGAGTGAAACTTTCTATAGCACTGACCGCTCAGTGTTGCTTTTGGCGCAAAGGTACTCAGAGTAGATGCCAGCTGCGTCCCAGTCAGTGGCCGCATCCAGCATCCACGAGCACCAGGAAAGGACTGGGATGATGCTAGTGGCTGATGAATGGGCCACCCCTCAGGGGGCACTGGCATCATCCTTCGGCCCTTCGCCCCCTCTGACTCAGGAGCCATCCGTGTGCCAGGGCCCTGTGACAGATGCATCTCCTTCCATGTCATGACAGCCAGTGGAGGAGCCCCCACAGGTACCTCCAAGCTGAGGACAGAAGTCATGGGCATCTCAGCTGGAGGCAAAGAGAAGAGGAGTAGGGAGCAGGCTGCCTCCACCTCATCTGCCACAGGGGGAGCACCCCATAGAAGTGTAACACACCATTGAATTCATTTAATGGGTCACCAGGGTGATATTGTCTACATCTGTCTGTTTGCCTCGCAATATAACCTCTTTACTTCACTACTCTTGACCGGCATGTTGTTGATGTCTCTTCTCAAAAGGGGGACGGAGCGTTGTGGGGTGGGCGGTGGGGACGTGGGGCTTTGAGAATGTTATAAGCCCATGCCTTATCATGGTGGACAATGTTGGTTTAGGAACCTTCCATCATGGTCATGGCTGTGGCTGCCAATAGTGAAGGGTCATAATGGTGAATTAGCTCTGTATGCTGGAAGGTGAGTTCAGGGGTCTTCAGCTGCAAGGGCTCAGGGGCAATCAGATGAAGAGCTGCTGAATCAGCGTGGCCCTTGCTGCCCTGTCAGCCTGCAGTTCACCCCGAGGTCTGAGACGACGCTGACAGGCGTCCTCCGCTGCCTGGACCTCTTGAGCGATCCCTTCCTCCTCTGGGATGGAGTGGCGTTTCAGATCCTCCTCTTCACCCATCTCCAGGCTTCGTTTCAGTGTCATGTTGTGCAAGGTGCAGCAGACGACCATGATACAGGACAGTCTGACTGGCCACACTGGAGGTTACCCCCCGACTGGTCAAGGTAATGGAAGCAAATCTTCAAGAGGCCAATGGGCTATTCAATGCAGGTCCGTATTAGATGGCGGCCCTGGTTGTAGCACCTCTCTCTATTCGTCTGGGTTTTGAACGGGCATCAGGCGCCACCTCCTTAGTGGATGACCCTTATCCCCAGCAGCCACCCAAGGAGTCTGGATGTGGGCCTGAAGAGGTTTGCCACCTGGGACTCTTGCAAGGTGAAAGCATCATGACAGATGCCCAGGAACCGAATACACACCTGCAAGATTCGCTTCTTGTGCTCACAGACCAGGTGGATATTCATAGAGTGGCAGTGCTTTCTGTTGAGGAATCTGACTGGCTGGTCTTTTGGTGCCTTGATGGCTACATGGGTGCAATCGATGACCTCCTGGACTTGAGGGAATCCATTGATGGCAGCAAAGCCTAAAGCCCTCTGTGCCTGCGCTGGTCCATCTGTGTCAAAGTGGATGTAGTCGTCCCCCCTCTGGAATGTGGCATCCATGACCTGCCTGATGGCATGTTGAGCTGCCAACTGCAAGATATCACCTAGATCCACAGCTAGTCCCTGAAAGACCCAGTTGCATAGAAATTCAGGGCGATGGTGACCTTGACAGCTAAAGGCAAGGGACTGCCATGGAGGCTGCGAGGTCTCAGGTCATTGTGAATCAGAGCACAAAGGTCCAAGATCATTTGCCTGGATAGGCATAGCCTCCTACAGCACTATCACTCAATCATTTGCAGGTAGCTGACTCTTGGCCTGAAGTCTTGGGTAGTGCCTTCCTCTCCTTGTAGCCTCCCACTGTGCTCATCTGGCCTCCTGTTGTCCAAAAGATTGTATCCACTGAAGCTTACTGTGGCTGCTCTGTCCAATGTCAGAGTAGCCTATTCCCATCTGACCTCCCTTCACCAGGACTTCCCCTGCCAACCCCAGTTGCCCAATTGATGCCAGTGGGTTCACATCCCTCTCCGGATTCCTACCACTCACCACTGAGGAAATTAAGTTTTATAGCTCCAGCAATGGCTACTCTGGCACTCTTGGAGCAGGTGAGCTTTTTTGGGCCTCTGCACTGTGTAAATCAGCCCTTCCAATAGCCCTCAAGGCTCCCTGTAGTGTTCACGACTTGTACACCCTGCCGTGTTCCAGACGTGGCGTTTTCCATTTCCTTTCCTTGCTTTGAAAATTGCAAACTGCTGCTGACAAGCCTGTTAATAAGCTCCACAATTAGCTCAACAAGCATTTAATTGGGGACGTGTGTGGTCGCTGTTTCCTCCTTTTCCGTGTCCCTTTAAAAATGACTGTGTTTCGGAAGCGACCGACCTCCAAAAATGCGTTCTTCAAATCACGCTCGCATCCGTCCACAGTGGGCTTTAAAAATCCGGCCCAGAATGTCTAGTCCACCAGTCAGGAGCAACACAAGTTTAAATAACTGTAAATGACTTCAAAAAACTGGACAGAACCATTCACTAATTAGTCGCTTCTTAGTAAATTAAACAATATAAAAGCTTTTATTAGGTGCCTATTATTGCTCTTGCAAAACCTAACAAAACAACAGCATAATTTTAAGAAGCTCCTCAAAGGCCCACAAATGAGTGCAATTAGTGGAAACTCACAATGGTAATTAATTTGGTCTGGGGTTGTAACCAGCTTTGTGGGTGGGGCCAGATTCCAGTGATTGCAAAACTTGAATTGTGCTGGATGTAACTTGCACTTGAAATTGTGTGACCTTTTGCATGGTTCCAACAATTTTGAGTGAATTGTGCTAAACAAAAAGCGTTATCTAGTGGAAACTCCGATCCATTAGTTTGGAAAACCTATAAGCAATTCCCAGAAATTGCATCCATAAGTTCCTTCCAGAAAAAGCAGTGTGAATGACATGAATCCCAAATATCAATTGGGATAATGTTAGAGTAAAGGGAAAGGAGGGGGAGGAATTTCTGAAATGTGTTCAGGAGAACTTCCTTGACCAGTATGTTCTTGGTCCAACTAGAAAGGAGGCATTAAAATAAAAGCAAAATACTGCGGATGCTGGAAATCTGAAACAAAAACAAGAAATGCTGGATTCACTCAGCAGGTCTGGCAGCATCTGTGGAAAGAGAAGCAGAGTTAACGTTTCGGGTCAGTGACCCTTCTTCTTAGAAAGGAGGCATTGCTGGATCTGGTGCTGGGTTGGCCAAGTGGACAAAGTGTCTGTGGGGGAGCACTTGGTAAGAGTGAAGACTGTATCATAAGGCTTAGACTTGTAATGCAGAACAGCAAGGAACAATATTAGGTAGATTGGAAGAGGGTTCATTTCAATGTGTTGAGAAGGGATCTAGCCAGGATAAAATGGAGCCAAAGACTGAGAAAAAAACTGTAGCGGAACAATGGGCTATCTTTAAGGAAGAGATGCTTCAGGTACATTCCAATAAGGGTGAAAGGTAAGGGAACCGAAAACAGGATGATGTTGGAGATAAAGATTATGATGAAACAAAAAAAAGGGTGTATGATGCATGTGAGATGAATTTTTCAAGTGAGAACTAGGCCAAATACATTAACTTGAGAGCTGAGGTGAAGAGGAAAATAAGACTGGCAAAGAGAGAATATGAGGATAGAATGGCAGTCAACATAAAAGGGAACCAAAAATCTTCTACCGGTAGGTAAATAGTAAGCGAGTAGTAAGAAGTGGAGTGAGGCCTATTAGGGATAAAGATGGTAATATATGCTTCGAGGTACAGGGCAAGGCTAGAATACTTAACAAGAACTTTGTATTGGTGTTTACAAAGGAAGAGGATGCTGACAAAATATCATAGAAGCGGAGACAGTAGAGGCAATGGATAGGGTAAAAATTGAGACTGAGGAGGTACTAAAAAGGCTGGCTATGCTTTGGGTAGCTTAGTCACCTGGTCCAGATGGCTTGCATCCCAGGTTGGGAAAGGAAGTGGGGTTGGAGATAGCGGAAGGGCTTGCCATAATCTTCCAATCTTCCCTAGATATGGGAGAGGCGCCACAGGATTGGAGTGTAGCAAATGTGACACCCTTATTCAAGAAATGGTGTAAGGACAGCCCGAGCAACTGCAGGCCAGTTAGTTTAACATCAGTGGTGGGTAAGGCTATAGAAACAATAATCAAGGGGAAAAAAAATCAACATGCACTTGGAGAGGTTCGAGTTAATTAAGGATAGCCAGCATAGATTTGTAAAAGGCAGATCATGCTTGACAAATCTAATTGAATTTTTAGAAGTAACAGCGAAGGTTGATGAAAGGAATGTGGCAAATGTTGTCCATTTGGATTTTAAGGAAGTGTTCGACAAGTACAACATAAGCTGGTTAAAAAAAATTGAGGCTTCTGGAATAGGAGGGTCAGTGTCAGCTTGGATAAAACAAAATTGACTTGAGGACAGAAAACAATGAGTCGTGGTAAATGACTGTTTTTCAGACTGGAGGATGGGAGACAGTGGCATTGCCCAAGGGTCAGTGCTGGGACCACTGCTTTTTTTTTACTATATATAGATGACTTTGATTTTGGAATACAGAGTAGAATCTCAAAATTTGCTGCTGATACCAAACTTGGAGGAGCGGTAAAGAGTGAGGATGATACAAACTGCCTGCAACAGGACAGAGATAGTCTAGGGGAGTGGGCAGACAAGTGGCAGATGGAATTTAATACAGACAAATGTGAGGTGTTGCATTTTGGCAGAAGGGACAGGGTAAGGCAATAGAGACTTAATGCCGCAGGTTTAAAGAGTGTGCTGGAACGGAGTGGCGGGGGGGGGGGGGGGGGGGGGTGTGCAGGGGGGCTTGTGCATCAATCTTTGAAGGTGGCAGGACATATTGAAAGAGTGATTAGCAAAGCATATGGGATCTTGGGCTTTATAAATAGACCCACTGAGTACAAGAGCAGGGATGTTATGCTGAACATTTATAAAGCTTTCGTTAAGCCCCAACAATAGTATTGCATTCAGTTCTGGTCACCACAGTTTAGGATGGATGTGAGGGCCACAGAGAGGTTGCAGAGGAGATTTACTAGAATTATCCCAGGGATGGCAGGTTTTAGTTATAAGGTTAGGTTGGAGAAGCTGGGTTTGTTCTCCCTGGAACAAAAAAGATTGAGGGAGATTTGATAGAGATGTACAAAATTATGGCAGGCTTAGATGAGTGAGACAAGGAAAAACTTTTGCAATTAACTAATGGTACAAGGACTAAGAGACAAAGGTTGATGTTTTTGGCAAGAGATGCAGGGGGAATGTGAGAAAAAAAAATTTATGCAGCAGGTGATAATGACCTGTATTTATTTAAGGAGTTCAGGAAGGAACTCTGGCTTCCAGGCTCTTGATAGGTCTTCCCAAAAATTAGAACATTTGTGCATTTTCAAGTGGAAAACAACAATACCATGCCTACAACACAAATGAAAACACCCCTATTCATTTTTGAGAGCAGTTCAAAATTGCAGGAATTGCTGCATAAAGAAAGCACTGAGCAGCTCCTGGGACAATGGGCATTAATATACAGGATGAGATCTCTGTGTTCTGAAACAATCTGCACATTTATAGAGTGGTACACTTCCTGGAATGTATGCATTCAACTTCACATTTGGAGCCCTGATGGTCATATGGGTTCCATCTGGAACACCATTCACTCTTGGGAAGTCAGCCAGACAGTAAAATTTCTGTGTCCCTTCCACATGGTGTCTCATTTCCACTGGCAATGTAATAAAGATGTTTCTCCTGGCAAGCATGGTGTCAGGCAGTTACTCTGTGCAGCTACGAATTGTCAACAGGCGTATCTTGCAGTGGCCTGGAAAGATCCTTGGCATGGAATATTAGTGATCTTCACGTTGTAGATGAACCTGCAGCAGGTGAAACAGTTTGGTCACTGTATTTCGTGAAGCTGTGTTACTGACCTCTGACACACCCAGAGAGGAATGACAGGTCTATAAACCCAGCCCTTGGGTACTGATGGCAGAGACCATACTCTGGTGTATTTGGACATAGAGGTGTGCAGTATTGAATTGGTGTTACTCTTCCAATACATGTAGCACTAAAGGAATAAACAAAGAAATCTGCATTCATGCAACTTGGTTGCCTGCAACTTGTTCTCGTCAAAACTCCAGGAGTGTGCATCCTAATAAAGGCTTCCATAAAAAGGAAAAAAATATAGAGGGAAAGAACAGTACACAAGATGCTCAACAATGTAGAGAAATGTCATGCCAAAAACTAAACTTCAATGGTCAAACAAGAACAGCAAACTCGCTTCAATAAACACTCCGTAGCAACCCAGACCAGTTTCTCTGTCTTGTGTGAATTTTATAACATTGAGCTTATACCACAATACATGCAATTTTACATTAGACATGAGCTGCATAAATAAAAGAATGTGAGTTGCACATATCTGCAGCAAGGCCTCTTTATTTCCTCTAAAATTGCCCATAGAAAAATTGGAGAATGGGGGCCTTTCCAACCTACGCAGTGAGGAAGGAGGAAGGGCATCAAAGATGGTAGATTTGGAGCTCAGAAAGAATGAGACAGGAAGGCAAAGAAAATTCAATGAGAGAGATACACAAGGAAGATTTAAATAGAAGTGTGATCCAAATTAGACAGCAATAGAGTCATAGAGTCGTACAGCATAGAAACAGGCCCTTCGGCCCACCGCGTCCATGCCGACCATAATGCCTATCTATACTAATCCCACCTGCCTGCATTAATTCCATATCCCTCTATGCATTGCTCATTCAAGTACCTGTCCAGATGCCTCTTAAATGTCGCTACGGTTCCTGCCTCCACCACCTCCTCAGACAGCTCATTCCAGATACCCACTATTCTTCGTGTGAAAAATTTACCCCTTTGATCCCCTTTAAACCTCCTCCCTCTCACCTTAAATCTATGCCCTCTAGTTTTAGTCACCCCTGCCATGGGAAGCAGACTCTGGCTATCTGCCCTATCTATGCCTCCCATAATTTTATATACCTCTATCATGTCCCCTCTCAGCCTCCTTCGCTCCAGGGAAAACAGACCCAGCCGATCCAATCTCTCTTTATAACTCAAGCCCTCCAAACCAGGCAACATCCTCGTGAATCCTTTCTGCACCCTCTCTAGCTTAATCACATCTTTCCTGTAGTGCTACGACCAGAACTGCACACAGTACTCCAAATGCGGCCTAACCAACATTACGTACAACTGTAACATGACGTCCCAACTCTTGTACTCAATGCCTCGGCCGATGAAGGCAAGCATGCCACACCATTCCTTCACCACCCTGTCTACCTGTATTGCCACTTTCAGGGAACTATGTACTTGCACGCCAAGGTCTCTCTGCTCAACAACACTCCCCAGGGTCCTGCCATTCACTGTATATGTCCTGCCCTGGTTTAACTTCCCAAAATGCATCACTTCGCACTTGTCTGTGTTAAATTCCATTTGCCAATCTTTCCTCTAGAGTCATAGAATGGTTACAGCACAGGAGGAGGCCATTTGACCCTGCCGGCTCTCTGCAACAGCAACTCATCTTATCCCACATCACCGCCTTTTCCCTGTCACCCTGCGAGGTTTTTTACTTCAGAAAATTCTCCAATTCTCTGTTGAAGGCCTCGATTGAATGTAACATCCCTACTGAAGAAAGGAAGTAGACAGAAAGCAGGAAACTATAGGCCAGTTAGCTTAACATCTATCATTGGGAAATGCAGAGTCAACATGGTTTTGTGAAAGGAAAAGCCTGTTTGACAAATTTATTAGAGTTCTTTGAGGATATTAACAAGCACTTCACTGCCTGAGAGTGTAGTGGAGGCTGATTCAAACAAGGCCTTCAAAAGAGAATTGGATAATCATCTGAAGAGAAAAAATGTGCAGGGCTACAGGGAAAAGGCAGGGAAGCGGGACTCGGTGAGTTGCTCTTGCAGAGAGCTGGCATGGACACAAAGGGCCAAATGGCCTCCTTCTTGCTGTAATCATTCTATGTTCCATGAGTCTATATCCCAGGAAATTCACTTTTTATGCCCAAGTTTCCCTACATTACAACCATGACTGCACTTCTGAAGTATTTCATTAGCTGTGAAGCACTTTAGAAGGTCCTGTCGTCATGAAAGATGCTATATTAAATACAAATTAAGTCTGTCTTTCTTACAAGGTGTCGAAGCACTCACCATCTGGGAGCTTGTGGAACAGCTTTACCACAAGGACTGAAGTAGTTTTTGAAGAAGGCTCACCACCACCTTCTCAAAGGCAATTAGTGATGGGCAACAACTGCTGGGCTTGCCAGAAATGGCCACATCCGGAGAATTAATTTTAAAAATTGGAATCCGATTGGGACCTTGGAAAGGCCTCGAAAGGGTGTCAGACCCTGCCAGAAGTAAGGTAATTGACTCCAAAGGGGATTCATTACCTTATGCTGCTGGAGTTATGGCTGTCACTTTTTTGTCCCTTGGGAGGGGCCTAGGGTCAACCTACTTCCATCTAGCAAACTGGAGCAGGCACCTCTGATGTCCTGTTACAGTCATGGGCCACCCTTCCCAAACAACCTTATGACCCTGTCCTCTCAATTTGAGACAGGATTGGAATTTTTCAATCTGGGGACCACTCCACCTCACCAGCAGAGCAGAATCAATGAATTTCATCCCAGCTATCTTAATGAAAGATTTTTTACTGTCCCACGGAAGCGCAGATGCGATACCACGTTAAGCTTCTCTATCAGAGAACATGATCTTAAACTGAACAGTGATTGCTGACAAATCTGAACTGAGCAATAATTCATTTTGCTCAAATCCACTGATTGATGTATAGAAGTGATTAGGTAATTTCAACATTTAATAGTTTTGTCAAATGTATGATTGATTGACTGATTACCTGTTGTGTAATAGTATCCCAGGGTCCTTGAAAGAGACGTTCTTTGTAACAATTATGAACATTTTCCCAAATTTCTTTTAATGCAAGTGGTTTGCCATCTAGGATTTAAAAAGATATAAAGTTCTATCATATACACTGGATAGTGAATTACAACATTGCAACAACTTATATTGCGCCTTTAATATAATAAAGCATCCCAAGGCACTTCACAGGAGCATGATGACACAAAATAGGGCACCAAGCCACACAAAGAGACATTCGGTCAGAAAACCAAAAGCTTGGTCAAAGAGGTAGGTTTTAGGGAGTGTCTTAAAGGAGGAAAACAAGGTCGACAGGAGGAGAGGTATAGGGAGGGATTTCTGGAGCTTAGGGCCTGGGCAGCTGAAGATAGGTCCACCAATGGCGGAGCGATTAAAATTAGGGATGCTCAAGAGGCCAGAATTAGAGGTGCGCAGATACCTCAGAGGATTGTAGGACTGGAGGCGATTATAGAGATAGGGAGGGGTGAGGCCATATGAGAATTTTAAAGTCAAGACAATGCTTGACCGAAAGCCAATATAGGTCAGCAAGCACAGGAGTAATAGCTGAACAGGACTTTGTGTGAGGTAAGACACAAGCAGCAGAGTTTTGGATGACACCAAGTTTATGGAGGGTAGAATGTGGGAGACCATCCTGGAGTGCATTGGAATAGTCAAGTCTAAAGGTAACGAAGGCATCCATGTGGACTTCAGCAGCAGATAAGCTGAGATAGGGGCTAAGTTGGGCAATGTTACAGAGGTGGAAATAGGCAGCCTTAGTGATGGTGCAAATATGAGGTTGGAAGCTCATCTCGCGGTCAAACGTGGCACCAAGGTTGCGAACAGACTGATTTAATCTCAGACTGTTGCCAGGGAGAGGGATTGAATTGGTAGCTAGGGTACAGAGGTTTGAGCAAGGACCGAAAACAATGGCTTCAGTCTTCCCAATATTTAATTGGAGGAAATTTCAGTTCATCCAGTACTGGATGTCAGATCAGCAGTCTGACAATTTAGTAAAAGTGGAGGAATATTAGGGTTGCATGAGAGTAATACTGCACAAAATACATTCTCTGAGGTCCTCTTTTACACCTTTACTTTTAATAAAAATACATATCTTTCAGCGATTTAACACAATAATTCAATTTCAGCATTTAGAATACAAACACAAGCCATTTTAGCTTCTTCCTTATGGTTTAACATGTAATATATGGGCCAATCTCATGCTCCCAATAGGGAGTAATAGCTGCAGAAGCTGCATTACAGGCATACGTCTCATGATCCTCCTTGATGTGTCCCTGGGAGCAGCGAATCTTGGGAATTGCTGGATGAAACATGACTAGAATGACTGAAGGGGCTTGAACAGTCAAATGGGAAAAGGTGGAGCCATAGTTGCAAGGCAACAACATGAAGCAGATCTTTGGCCGGAAAAAGGTTGGAGATGGGACATAATTTGGAGAGAAAAGAAGAGTATGGTTTTTGACAGTACAGCACAAGGTGGTCAGACCAAAATTTTCCCAAGTGCACTTATAATCTTTGGATTGGTCATTTGAGAGCTGACTATTGAACGGGAGAAGTTGTAGGGTTGGGACAATTACTTGAAATTTACAGCACAGAAACAGGCCATTCAGCCGAACATACTATGCTGGTGTTTATGCTTCACACGAGTCTCCTCCCACCTTACTTCATCTCACCCTTGTGGCATATTCTTCCATTCCAGTTGAAAAAAACTCATCAACTCCGAGGTCTTGAGACCATATTTGATGATGGGGTCAAATGGATTCTGATGCATGAACGAGGGTATGAGAATAAGGGGGTCGGGATGGAACAGGACGAGATGGGTGGTATGAAAGAGGATGAGGAAGGAGGCATGCAGGAGGCTGAGGGAGGTGGAGTAGAGGATGATGATGTTAGTAAGCCAAGGTCCAATCAGGTCCATGAAGTTGAGGTGGTCCTTCAGGATGAGATGGTGGATGAGAGTATATTGTTTTTGAGTGGAAGCATTGTGTAAAGCAGTGTGAAACATAGTGGTAGGTAGAATGAGAGGGGAAGAGACAAGAAACGACTTACTTGGGGAAGTAGACAGCAAAAAAAGAGATAGAAAGGAAGTTAGAGAGATTTACTGCAGGAGAGTGTATTAGCAAGGGGCATGTACATTACAAGGGAATAAGGCAAATGGGGTACTACAGGGAAGAGGCACTGGTGAGTGCCACAGTGACAGAGTCTTAATTTCAAACAGTGGTAGGCTGCAAGCCCATTCAAGTGGGATGAAAGTCATGCGGGGAAAACTGGAAAGAAAAAAATTCAACAGGGGAGCAGCAGAAAGTGCAGCCAAGGTGCAAGGCCAGCTAGGAGAATTTGAAAGGGAAGACAGGGAGAGGGGAGGGCTGTTTAAAAGCTCGAGAACAGGAATGGAGAGAGGCAGAAAACCTTGGGTCCAAGGTGTCAGCCATGACATGTACATTAAAGGCAGGAAAAACAGAGATTAAAACATGAGGCAGTCAAACACTAAGTTGACTGAAGCTTAAATTCCATTTATGTTGAGCTTAATATACCTGAATAACAAGCTCTGAAATACAGTACAGGTGCCTGGTAACTGCTGGAGTAGACAACATGGTATTCATATCGAATTAATTCAGATGTTGTGACCTGGGCTTCCTCAGTGTCATTGCTAACATTCTCCATGTTAACCTGAAATAAAGATAAAACATTGTACAAATTCCTACTTGGACATTATAATTAAAATACCCAGTTTTCAGGGTTATCTGATAAAATGTCACCGAACACACAATTTTGCAATATTTATTTTAAAAACACCAAAATTACATGAAAGAATTATCATTCTGACCAGGAGCTCTGCATAAGCCCATCAGGCTGCTTTTCAAAAATAATTAATAACTAATTCTCACCTAAACTTTTGTCAAGAAATTCATGACCAAAACTTTCATGCTTATATTTTCTTTTGACAGGCTAATTGCGCATTCACTCTTTCCACTTATTGACACCATGACTGCCTTTATGACAGCATTTTTTTTCAAATACCAACATCGACTGCCAAAAAAACATACCCGGGGAATTTTAATCTGGCGGCAGGAATCTTGATGTCCAGAAAAACTATGCCAATATCCCCACGTCGCCTCTTCTCCGGAAAGCCCATTAAATCTAGTGCCAATCAGACACTTTTGTGGACAGCGACGGACCTTCCACAGGATCAAGGACCCCATCGCCAGAATTCCTGCCCTTGGAGAGCTGCTGACCAATCAGAGGGTGGTAGCTGCAGCACCACCGCAGAGGTGGTGGCTGCTGCTGGAGGAGCACCTACCAGAAGCCAAGGAGCGTCGCTGGTAGGTCAGGGCAGAGGGGTCTCATGTGTGAGAGGGGGAGGGATGTCAACAGCAAGAGCAGGGGGGTGGCTCTCAGCGGGACCCTCCCCCTTCCCGGTGCCGGATCTCATGTTCAGGCACAAAGTGCCTTTTAATGAGGGACCCCCCCCCCCCCCCCCACTGCCCCCCACTGGAGCCAGGAAGCAGCCTGCACAGTTTTCCATGCTGTGCTTCCCGTGCAGCAACAGGGCAGCTCGCCCAATGACTAATTGCGATTGTGGTGGGAAGAGGCCCTTAATTGGGGGTTAATTGCCCAGTTAAGGGCCTCAATTGGCGGCGGGGCGGGAAGGCCATTCACAGGCCTTCCCGCCCTGGACTAAGTTTTAGCGGAACCCCCCCGCCACCATCCCACCCAATTTTATGCTCTCCTCACCTCCAAAACCACCGCGGGGGACAGCATAAATTCCCCCCACTGAAGCTGGTGAAACACCGAAGCTGGTGAAACACCAAAACTTGAAAAACCAAAGACAAAAACCTGGAAAGCCTAAACTATAAAAGTAAATGTTTTTCTTTTAAAAAGGTAGAATAATTTAACTTGGTAACTCAGATATGCTGAACATGTTCCGCCTCCTGGGGGTGGAATTTCCGATGGGTGCATAATTGGGGAGATATACCCAAAATTAGGTTCATATTGTCGACATCAATTTACCCATAAATTTTCTGCCAATCAAATTAGCAGGAATTTAAAATGCAGTGTAAGGAATTGGTGTTGGAGGAAAATGTGAATCTAGCACCATATATTCTTACATTGAGTACGAAAATTAAAATTTCAAGTCATTTCAAAACTTGGAGATTCGGACAGCAGCAGCAGCAGGAGGAGAGGATTTAAAAAGCGTGCCAAAACCTCGGAGGCCAGAGGGAAGAGACGTAGGAGTTTCGGAGGCAAATCAAAAATTGAAAAGTGGCGTCACAATCAACAGAGAGTGGAGGGAAACAGAAAGCAGCTGGGGTGAGTATTCAGGTAAACTTTTAATTTAATCCAAGTTAGTCAAATATAAAATAAAGATTTGATTGATTCATTAGTATAAAAACTATAAACTAAGGTGGATTTTATAATTTATCCTTTAGAGAGATGAGACCAGCAGAGATGGTATTGGTTCAAATTAGGAGCTGGGAAATTAAAAACTTTTCAATCAGGGTAATATAACAGTAAGTATAAACTCAGAGCAAGACTAGAGAAAGTAATTCTAATGGACTGTTTAAATAGGGTACTAAATACATGGCTTAAAAAAGGGAATAGAGGGTTTTTGTTTTCGATCATGGATGGGCAGCTGCGACCTGTTGCTTGAAATTCCTGCGCCATGGAAACTTCATGTGTCCTGAGGGACACGTGTGTAGGAAGTGTTTCCAGCTGCTTCAACTCAAGTTCAGGATTTCCGAGCTTGAGGGGCAGCTGGAATCACTACAGAGCATCAGGGAGCAGGAGAGTTTCCTAGATCATACATTACAGGAGGTGGTCACCCTACAGGCAGTAGGAGGTTCAGGAGAGTAGTTGATTGGCCATCTGGAAGAGTAGGAGGAGGTAGGAAGTGCAGGAGCCTTCAGGGTGTGCGCCATTCTCAAAGCGGGACTCAGCATTGGAGACTGCTGAGAATGATGACACCTTGAAAGAGTGCAGTCCAAACCATGGCACCAATGAGCATGGGAGTGTACAGGAGGGAGCAGCAAAGTACAGAAATGCAGTTGTTATAGGTGATTCCATAGTCAGGGGAACAGATAGGCATTTCTTTAACCATTATAGTGAGTCCCGCATGGTGTGTTGCCTCCCTGGTGCCAGTGAAGGACATCACTGAGAGCGTGCAGGATATTCTGCAGGGAAAAGGGAGTGAGCCAGAGGTTCTGGTGCATGTTGGTACCAATGACATAGCAAGGGCAGGCATTGAGGTCCTATGGTCAGATTTTCAGGAGCTAGGGCATAGGTTAAAGAGTAGGACCTCGAGGGTAGTAATCTCTGGATTACTCCAAATGCTACATGCCAGCGAGAGTAGAAATAGAAAGATAGCAAGGATCAGTACATGGCTGGAAATATGATGCAGGAGGGAGGGCTTCAGATTCTTGGGGCATTTGGACCAGTTCTGGGGCAAAAGCCACCTATTCAAAAGGAACAGGTTGCATCTCAACAGGACTGGGACCAATACCCTCACGGGGAGGTTCACTAGTGTGGTTGGGGAGGGTTTAAACTCAATTGGCAGGGGGATGGACACCAGCATATAGAAGTAGAAAAGAGGAATAAGGTGCATAAGGTAAGAGTGCTGGACAGTACTGACAAGGTGCGTGGAATTCTGGGAGAGAGAGATAGCACTAGAGTAGGGAATAGTAAGTTATTAGGATGGGCAAAGTAAGGGAGGAAGTAATAATGTCTAAATTAGGGTTAATGTACATGTATGTGACTGCACGGAGTGTAGTTAATAAGATTGGTGAGTTACAGATGCAGATTGCTATGTGGAAATATGATGTTGTGGCTATGACAGAGACCTGGATCAAAGAAGGGCAGGCCTGAGTGTTAAATATTCCTGGATACAAGGTGTTCAGGAAAATTACCTAGAATGAGTTTTGTCAATAGTGGTCGTCAAAAGCCTCGACATCCATTGACTTTGAAAGAGCCAAACCACCCCCCCACCAAGTATGTTTGCACAGCTTGAGAGAAGAACTTTGAATTTCAAACAACCTTCCAGAAACTTCTGTTTGCATACAAAGAGGTGGTCACATGACATACTTGCCTGTGTAACTCAGTTTGTGAACTGTGCCTCAGAAAGACAACAGACAGTAACTGAACTCCAAGAAGCACCTCTCTTTCTCTCTCTCCCTCTCCAGCAAAGTCCCAGGAGGGCCTTGGCTGCAACTAAACCTCAAATCTACAGACCCTCACAGGCAACAACCAAGAGGACAGATAAAGCCTCCCTTCAGCCTTCCGGAACCAGAGAAGCAAGTCCAAATTGTGCATGGCCCCGCAAGGACTTCAAGACTTTAATTTCAACAAAATGACACTGAAAATCAGTATCTGAATTCCATGTATTACAGACTTTACATCAACCTCCCAACTCTTTTTTCCCCTCTGTATCCATTTTGTGTGTGTGTGTGCCTCTCGTGTGAATGTGAGTGTGGATGCATTGCATATTTTAATAATTTTAACCGGTTTAGAGTGATAAGGTTAATAAACTTACATCTTTCTTGTTTAAACTCAAGAAAACTTGTCTGATTGGTTCATTTGTAATTGTACTCTAAGAACAGTGAGCAAGGGCTCACTGAGGTGGTGAGCTAAATCACTGTGTTAAAAGATAAACACTGTGGCAGTCAAACCAGAGAAGGGGCAAAAGGGGATCCTGAGACCCCTTCCTCACCTGGCCATAACAAATATATGTAGCTTCCAGCTTGCACAAATGCGCCACACTGCGAGTGCTACTGACAATCTTAAACTGATTGTCAGCATAATTCTTAGCATACTGAGGATTATTTAGCAAATGTTGGACACTGTGTTTTGTGAGCACGGGCTGGTTGGGTACGGTCTGTACCTTGCCCGTTGCGAACAGTGGAAGGGACGTGTTTGATCTGCCAGGCCTATATGCCTTGCATCACACTCTCATTGAAATTCATATATATTACTCATTTGCATGATAGACAGAACTTCTTTTTGGCTTGACGACAGCATCCTGTTAGTGGCGAACACCATAAACTGGTGCATTCTCCAAGGCAAGCCTCTACCAATCAGAGTCCACTTGCCAACCAATCAGCACTCTCTTCTCATATATGTCAGGCAAGCCCCCCACCTGCCAAGAATAAGGAAAATTAATTTCATCCCATGAACATTGATTTTAAACTATTGATGATGAAGAAAGAACTTACTTTAAAAAAGCATTTGGAGACTTTGGCTGGAGGGAAACATAGCATATCACCAGACAAGTACTTCAAAAGGACAAAGGAGCTATTCCCAGCTCCAATTTAATCCACAATGTTCTTTTGGTTACCAGATGTTGAAGCATTCCAGGTTAACTACTAAGATGGCCGAATACACAAACAGACGTGGTCAGGCCAGTTTAGTCACATGACGAACTAACTGTAGAGTTTTTTTGAATTTGAACTTCCAACAGGGAATTTGAAATCAGAAGGCTATTCGCCTCTGGACTGGAAAAGACCTCTCTCCTATCTGCTCTCACCAGCTTTGGAAACCAATGAAGACATATGAACCCCAAAAGAGAAAAGTCTCCTACAGTGAGCAAGATTTAAGAAGAATACTGGGCCCCAATGAAAAGCAAGACGACTTACAATCAAGGACCCTACAGCGAGCTCGAAGCACAATAAAAAACCTCTCTTCAGAGATTGCCTCAAACCTCTCCATTTTATTTTTCTTCTCTTTTCTGTCTCTATTTGCATGTGCATATCGTGTATGCATGCTAGCGTGGGGCGCGTCGTATATCCGTAGGCGCTAACCGAATTAGAGTTTAAGTTTAAGGTTTAATAAATTTCACTTTTCTTCTTTAAACCTGAGAAAACCTGGTGCACTCATTTCTTTGCCTTATAATTGGAAAGTGGTGAACAAGGATTCACCAAGGGGGGAGCTCAAAACACAGTGTGTTTAAAAATTAAATCCTGTTACAATAAGACCAGGTGAAGACAGTAAAAGACCCCTAGATACCTTTCTCGCCTGGTCGTAACAAAGTATAAATTTGTTGCTTTCCCTTACATTGGTATTCATGCGATTGTCCTGATGAGTACAAGAAAAAATGATACAGTAGTTATATTAGGGATTAGTTATAATAGGGGACTTTAATTATCTGAATACAGACATTCGATAAGGTGCCATATAAAAGATTACGACACAAGATAAGAGCTCATGGTGTTGTGGGTAATATAATAGCATGGATAGAGGATTGGCTAACTAACAGGAAAGAGTGTGTCGGGATAAATGGGGCATTTTCAGGTTGGCAAATTGTAACTAGTGGAGTGCCGCAAGAATCAATGCTGGGGCCTCAACTATTTAGAATCAATGACTTGGATGAAGGGACCGAGTGTATCGTAACCAGATTTGTGACGATACAAAGATAGGTAAGAAAGTTGTGAGGAGAACACAAAGAGATTGCAAAGGGATATAAATAGGTTAAGTGAGTAGGCAAAAATTTGGCAGATGGAAAATAACGTGGGAAAATGTGAGGTTATCTACTTCAGTCAGAATAGAAAAGCAGAAGATTATTTAAATGGAGAAAGACGACAGAATGCTGAGGTTCAGAGAAATCTGGGTGTCCTCTACATGCAGGTACAGCAAGTAATTAGGGACTGGATTCTGCTCCCAGCCTCAAATCAGGTTCAGTGGCGCGGTGGGGGGGGGGGGGGGGGCACTGGAGAATCGGAGCACCAGCAGCTACCACAGAACCAGGCGCTGGCGTTGCCGAACCTGATCTTCCCAGGGAGTGGGATAGGCCAACGTTAGCCTTCCCGCCCAGAGGCCAAATAAAGGCCTCTTCACGCCGCCGCTGGGATCTTACCAGCGGCTGGGGAGGCCTCCTCTGTGCAGGGAGGACACCTTGGAAAATGAGGGCTTGGGGGGGAGGGGGGGGGGTTCCTCCTTCATGGGCAATTCATGGCCCACGGAGGACACCTCCCCCCCAGCACCCCTCCCCAGGAACCACTGGACCCCGCCCCCCCGGACCCCCCTTCTCCAGACCGAATGTCCCGACCCCGTCTCACCTACCTCAGATCTGGGGTTCCAACACTGGACGTGGGTCCGAGGCCTCTGCAGTACTGGTAGTGGCCACTGCTCCCGGTGGGGCTGCCAATACTGTTGAGCTGCTGGCCCTGTGATTGGCCGGCATCTCTTGAGGGCAGGATCCCCATCCCTATTAAGTGTTCAAAGGGACAGGAATCCTGCCTCCTGAAACTTTTGACCCCAAAAGACCAGAGGATCTCTTCGGGGGTCAGAAAACATGCAGAGGCAGGGTTCCCACCGTCCTTTCGGTCCGGTGCCGGGAGCCCCTCCTCCTGCATAAAATCCAGCCCTAGAAAGGCAAATTGAATGTTGGCCTTTACTGCAAGGGGCATGTAGGTTAAAAGAGGGAAGTCTTGCTACAACTGTACAGGGCACACCTAGAATACTGCATACAGTTTTGGTCTCTTTATTTAAGGAGGGATATACTTGCATTGGAGGCAGTTCAGTGAAGAATCACAGAATCATACAGTGCAGAAGAGGTCCTTCGGCCCATCGAGTCTGCACCGATGCATTAAAACACCTGACCTGTCTACCTAATCCCATTTGCCAGCACTTGGCCCACAGCCTAGAATGTTATGACGTGCCAAGTGCTCATCCTGGTACTTTTTAAAGGATGTGAGGCAACCTGCATCTATCACCCTCCCAGGCAGGGCATTCCAGACCGTCACCACTCTCTGGGTAAAAAGGTTCTTCCTCAAGTCCCCCTTAAACCTCCCGCCCCTCACCATAAACTTGTGACCCCCTCGTAACTGACCCTTCAACTAAGGGGAACAGCTGCTCCCTATCCACCCTGTCCATGCCCCTCATAATCTTGTACACCTCGATCAGGTCACCCCTCAGTCTTCTCTGCTCCAGCAAAAACAACCCAAGCCTATCCAACCTCTCTTCATAGCTTAAATGTTCCATCCCAGGCAACATCCTGGTGAATCGCCTCTGCACCCCCTCCAATGCAATCACATCCTTTCGATAATGTGGCGACCAGAATTGCACACAGTACTCCAGCTGTGGCCTTACCAAAGTTCTGTACAACTCCAACATGACCTCCCTGCTTTTGTAACCTATGCCTCGATTGATAAAGGCAAGTGTCCCATATGCCTTTTTCACCACCCTATTAACCTACCCTTCTGCCTTCAGAGATCTATTGACAAACACGCCAAGGTCCCTTTGTTCCTCGGAACTTCCCAGTGTCAGGCCATTCATTGGAATACTTCCGTGTCACATTACTTCTTCCAAAGTGCATCACCTCACACTTTTCAGCGTTAAATTTGATCTGCCACTTTTCTGCCCATTTGACCATCCCGTCTATATCTTCCTGTAACCTAAGACACTCCACCTCACTGTTAACCACTCGGCCAATCTTTGTGTCATTCACGAACTTACTGATCCTACCCCCCACATAGTCATCTATGTCGTTTATATAAATGACAAACAATAGGGGACCCAGCACAGATCCCTGTGGTACGCCACTGAACACTGGCTTCCAGTCACTAAAACAGCCATCTGTCATCACTCTCTGTCTCCTGCAGCTAAGCCAATTTTGAATCCACCTTATCAAGTTACCCTGTATCCCATGTGCATTTGCTTTCGTGATAAGTCTCCCATGTGGGACCTTGTCAAAGGCTTTGCTGAAATCCATGTAAACTACATGAACTGCACTACCCTCATCTACATACCTGGTCACATGCTCAAAAAATTCAATCAAATTTGTTAGGCATGACCTCCCTCTGACAAAGCCATGCTGACTATTCCTGATCAAATTTTGCCTCTCCAAGTGGAGATAGATTCTCTCCTTCAGAACTTTCTCCAATAGTTTCCCTACCACTGACGTGAGATTCACTGGTCTGTAGTTCCATGGCTTATCTCCACAACCTTTCTTAAATAGTGGGACCACATTAGCTGTTCTCCAGTCCTCTGGCAACTCCCCCGTGGCCAGAAAGGAATTAAAAATTACAGTCAGAGCCTCTGCAATCTCCACCCTCGCCTCCCACAGCATCCTGGGACACAAATCATCCAGACCTGGAGATTTGTCCACTTTTAAGCCTTCCAAAACCTCCAATACCTTGTCACTCCCTATGACAATTAGCTCAAGAACCTCACAGTCTCTCTCTCTAAGTTCCATATCATTCTCTTGTGTGAAGACAGATGTGAAGTATTCATTCAACACCCTACCAATGTCCTCTGGCTCCACCCACAAATTTCCCCCTTGGTCCCCACTCTTTCCCTGGTTAACCTCTTCCCATTGATATACTTATAGAATATCTTGGAATTTTCCCTACTTTTACCAGCCAGAGCTTTCTCATATCCCCTCTTTGCTCTCCTAATTGCTTTCTTAAGCTCCATCCTACACTTTCTGTATTCCACTAATGCTTCCATTGATTTGCTCTCCTTGTATTTGCTAAAAGCCTCTCTTTTCCTTCTCATCTTACCCTGAATGTTTCTGGTCATCCATGGTTCTCTGGGCTTGTTGCTCCTACCTATTACCCTAGAGGGAACATCTTGGGCCTGTACCCTCCCCATTTCCTTTTTGAATGCCCCCCACTGCTCTTCTGTAGATTTCCCGACAACTAACTCTTTCCAGTCTACCTTGGCCAGATCCTGCCTTATTTTACTAAAATTTGCTCTTCCCCAATCCAAAACCTTTTTTTGCAACTTGTCTATTTCTTTCTCCATAACAAGCTTAAATTGTACCATGTTGTGGTCGCTATCACCAAAATGCACCCCCACCAACACATCAACCACCTGTCCGGCTTCATTCCCCAGAATTAGGTCCAGCACTGCACCCTCCCTTGTTGGATCCTCTACATATGGGCTAAAAAGTTCTCCTGTATACATTTTAAGAACTCCACTCCATCTAAGCCCTTAACACAATGACTATCCCAATTAATGTTGGCAAAGTTGAAATCACCTAATATAATTACCCTATCATTTTTACACACCTCTGCAAATTGCGCACATATTTGCTCCTCAATTTCCCGCTGACTATCTGCGGGTCTATAATAAATTCACTAAATTGGTTCCTGGGATGAAGGGGTTGTCTTATGAGGAAAGGTTGAGCAGGTTGGGCCTATACGCATTGGAGTTTGGAAGAATGACAGGTGATCTTATTGAAGGTTCAGAGGGGACTTGACAGGGTAGATGCTGAGAAGATGTTTCCTCTCGTGGGGGAATATAGAATTAGGGGGCACAGTTTCAGAATAAGGGGTCTCCCATTTAAGACAGAGATGAGGAGGAATTTCTTCTCTCAAAGGGTCATTAATCTTTGGAATTCTCTACCCCAGACAGCAGTGGAGGCTGGTCATTATATTCATAGGCAGATTTTTGATCTACAAGGGAGTAAAGGGTTATGGAGGTGGGGTGGGGTGGGGGGGGGGGGCAGTGGTTGGAAGGCAGGCAGGAAAGTGGAATTGAATGGTGGAGCAGGCTCAATGGGCCGAATGGCCTATTCCTGCTCCTATTTCCTATGTTCTTAAGCAACAGAACATAGGCTAGCAGAATGGGCAGACAAATGGCAGATGGAATTTAATATAAAGAAGTGTGAGATGATGCATTTTGGCAGACGGGGTAGGAAGAAACAATATAGACTTAATGGCACAGTTCTAAGCAGGGACCAGGGCATTCTTGTGGATAGATCTTTGGAGGTGGCAGGACATATTGAGAGAGTAGTTAGCAAAGCATATGGTATCTTGGATTTCATAACAGAGGCATTGAGTACAAAAGCAGGGAAGTCAAGCTAAACCTTTATAAAGCTCTGGTTCGGCCACAACTAAAGTATTGGGTTCCGTCCTGGACACTTTAGGAAGGATGTGAAGATCTTGAAAGGGTGCAGAATGGTTCCAAGGATGAGGCAATTTAGTTACTAGGTTAGGTTGGAGAAGCTGGGGTTGTTCTCCTTGGAGCATAGGAGGGCAGCACAGTGGTGCAGTGGTTAGCACTGCAGCCTCACAGCTCCAGCGACCCGGGTTTGGTTCTGGGTACTGCCTGTGTGGAGTTTGCAAGTTCTCCCTGTGACTGTGTGGGTTTCTGCCGGGTGCTCCGGTTTCCTCCCACCGCCAAAGACTTTCAGGTTGATAGGTAAATTGGCCATTGTAAATTGCCCCTAGTGTAGGTAGGTGGTAGGAGAGTCGTAGGGAATATGGGATTAACGTAGGATTAGTATAAATGGGTGGTTGATGGTCGGCACAGACTCGGTGGGCCGAAGGGCCTGTTTCAGTGCTGTATCTCTCTATGACTCTGTGAGGTTGAGGGGAGATCTGATAGAGGTGCACAAGATTATGACTGGTTTAGATAAGATAGACAAAGAAAAGCTGTTTCCATTAGCTGATGGTACAAGGGGATACAGATTTAAGGTTTTGGGCAAGAGATGCAGGGAAGATGTGAGGAAGAATTTTTTTATGCAGCGAGTGGTAATGACCTGGAAATTGCAGCCTACAAGAGAAGTGGAAGCGGAGATGATTTCAAAAAGGAAGTTGGATGGGCAAGTGAGCGAAATAAACTTGCAGGTCTCCAGGGATAGAGTAGGGGAATGAAACTGACTGGAGTGCTCTGCAGAGAGTTGACGAGCGGAATGGCCTCCTCCTGTGCCATAATGATTCTATGATAAGATAAGGTAGCCTGAAGATTCATATTACAGAATGTGACTGTTAACAAATTTACAATTTAAATACAAATTTGATATAAAATCAAATACAAATTTAGCCAGTAAAGTAAATTAATTTACAAGTATTGTCATTGTATTCTTCATTTATCGATCAATTTGAATCACCTCCTACATGCAATAAATAATCCAAACCTGCATGACTTCAGGCCACCTAATTTTGCAAGCACACTGAATAATTGCATCACAGAGCCATATATTGTACACTTTGCTGATTCTCTTCAGTTCTTTTTATCTTTCCATCAATTGTATTTGCACCTTTCCTGCAAGCTGGGTATGACTGTGTAGTAACTGTTGCTGAACTAATAATCCAGAGCCTGGACTAATGATCCACAGAATACGAGTTCAAATTGCACTGTTGAAGTGAGAATTTTAATTCATTTTTTAAAAAATCTGGTAATAATAAGCCGGTATCAGTGAAAGTGACCATGAAGCATTGTCATAAAAACCCAACTGGTTCAACTAATATCCTTTAAAGGAAGGAAAC
Organism: Heterodontus francisci; assembly: GCF_036365525.1. Lineage (NCBI taxonomy): Eukaryota > Metazoa > Chordata > Chondrichthyes > Heterodontiformes > Heterodontidae > Heterodontus > Heterodontus francisci. Next base: position 58,674,959 of record NC_090374.1, read on the forward strand.
CTGCTATCCTTGTCAACTCTGGCCTATATGTGACTCCAGCCCAACATCAATGTTGTTGACGCTTAACTACAACCGATTCAGCTGTATTAAACCACTGCAAAGAACATCAAGATGAATAAAAATGGACAGACCACTTGGCTGTGATACAGGCATCGAATGATGAAGACACACCCAGCCCAGTCAACTCTACAAATTCCTCCTCACTAATATCTGAGGACAGACACTAAAGTCGGGAGAACGGTCCCATAGACTAGTCAAGCAACAGGCGAACAGAATCATAACTATCAGCCAATGTTCCAAATTCCTCCATGACAATCCCTGGGTATGTCCTGCTGGGACAGGTTCACCACAGGTGGGAACACACTGGTATGCAGTCATCGAGGAGGGACACTGGGAGTCCTGAACATTGACTTTGGACCCCTTGATCCTTAGGGTTTTAGGTTAAACATGGGCAAGGAAACCTGCTGCTGATTACCACTGACCACCCTCCCTCAGCTGTTAAATCCATACTCCTCCATGTTGAACTTCACTTGGAAGAAGGCTTAAGGTAGCAAGGGCACAGAATATCCTCTGGTTGAGGAACCCCAATGTCTATCAGGAAGTGTGCTGATAGTAGTACCACCACTGACTAAGTTGGCAGAGTCCAGTCGACCATAACTGCCAGACTGGATACTTGCGGCACGTGGTGAGAGAAGCAACGAGGCAATTACCTACTTGATCTCATTCTCAGCAAATCTACCTCTTACAGTGCTTATGCTCGATGAGAGCATTGGTAGGTATGATCACTACGCAGTCCTTGTAGAGATCAAAATCCATCTTTACACTGAGAACCCACTCCATTGTAACGTGTGGCACTACCAGCATGCAAAGTGGGATAGATTAAAAATCGGCACCAATAAGGCTCTTTGGGACAACAGCAGCAGAATTGCATTCCACCACATGTAACCTCATAGCCTGACATATCCCTCACTCCTCTATCAGCATCAAGCCAAATGGCCATCCCAGAGACCAGTACTAGGCCTAAATGAAAATCAGGTCACGATCTGGTGAAGCTACATCACAAAACTATATGCATGCTAAATAGCGGAAGCAGTATGCTATCATCAGAGCTTAGTGATACCACAACCAACGAATCAGGTCAAAGCTCTGCAGTCCTGACACATTCAGTGTTGGGCAATTCAGCAATTAACAGGAGGACGCAGCTTAATGATGGGAAAGCCCAATAAACGAAATGCAAAACACAAGGCTGAAGCATTTGTAACCTTCTTCAACCAGGATGCCAAGTGGATGATCCTCCTTGGCTTCCTCCCGAGGTCTCCACCATCATAGATTCCAGCCTCGAGTCAATTTACTTCACTTCACACAACATCAAGAAATGGCTGAGTGCTCTGAGCATATCAAAAACAACGGACAATATAGGCGGCACAGTGGCGCAGTGGTTAGCATCACAGCTCCAGCGACCCGGGTTCAATTCTGGGTACTGCCTGTGTGGAGTTTGCAAGTTCTCCCTGTGTCTGCGTGGGTTTCCTCCGGGTGCTCCGGTTTCCTCCCACATGCCAAAGACTTGCAGGTTGATAGGTAAATTGGCCATTATAAATTGCCCCTAGTATAGGTAGGTGGTAGGGAAATATAGGGGACAGGTGGGGATGTGGTAGGAATATGGAATTAGTTTAGGATTAGTATAAATGGGTGGTTGATGGTCGGCACAGACTCGGTGGGCCGAAGGGCCTGTTTCAGTGCTGTATCTCTAAACTAAACTAAAAAACTTAAATATCCCTGTACTGAAGATCTGTGTTCCAGCATTAGCCATGCCCTTAGCCAAGCTGTTCTAGTGCAGCTACAGCACTGGCATCTACCTAACAGTGTGGAAAATTGACCTGGTGTGTCTTGCCCACAAAGCAGGACAAATCCAGCCTAGCCAATTACAGCCCATCTGCCTATTCCCAATCATTAATGAAGTAATGAAAGGTGTCACCATCTGTGCTATCAAGTGGCAGGTACTCACCAATAACTTGCCCATGATTTACAGTTTAAGTTCCACCAGGAACACTCAGCTCCTCACCTCGTTACAGACTTGGCCCAAACCAAGATCTGAATTCCAGAGATGAGGCGAGGATGACTCCTCTTGACATCAAGGGCTACCCAGAGAATGCTGCCAGTGGCACCTACTGCTGACAGCAAGTGTGGGGCTCCATAATGGGCTGAAATTGGGCCCCACAAGATCAAAAGACAAATAACAATCAATCCCTGAGGATTTAACAGGGACCTGCATATACTGGGAGACAGCATAAATTAAAATATGCACGATATTATTGTCTGTCAGAGTGGCTAACTCTCTGTGGGTGCTACACAATAGTTCTTCTGCCTCTGTGGACTGGGCATCCTGTTGGGCCGCAGCAGGCACAGGTGCCAGCTCCAATTATTTAAGTGATGCTGGGATTTGGGGAAGGACGACTTTAGGAGCATAGCAGCAGGCTGAATCTGCCTCCTCGGGTGTGTATAAATGGTTACGGAAAATTGCATTAATATTGCTCTTTCAAACCCTAATACGAATAGAAGTAGATCTTGGGGTAAATTTAGAGATTGATATTCTGATTCAGTCACATCATGCTGCTGACTTGAACCAGCCACTTACTAATGGCTACCAGGTTTTTGCCACTGCAGACAGCCAGCTGTTAACATTCCTGTGTACAGTGCTTGAAAGTCTGCTGTTGGTTACACCACACCAGTTATCATGCTTGAATCCCACTTAATTATTCTGTTGCTACAGGCTATAGGACATAACAGAAGAGAGGGATCTGGGAATATTTGTGGATAGCTCACTGAAACCAATACCACAGTGTGCGGCATCAGTAAGGAAAGCTAACCCAATCTTGGGGTGTATAGCCATAGAGGTTGAGCAGGAGGTGATAATTGTACGCAGGTCACTGGTATATTTCTGTTGCTGTGCAACAATAAGAATATCCAGTAACAAAAGGAACTGTAGAAAAGGGCAACCAAACACGTCAAGCTTCTGAGTACAATGAATCTACCCTTAGTCATTCAATTTTGCTTTTCTGTTTAAATCTAAAAAGTCATTACTAATACCAATGGATGTATATTTATATAATTGTAATTGATGCAGCTTTAGTCATATTACTAAAGTGAAATGGACAAAGCTAAAATCAACACTACATTTCACAAAATGCAGGGTGCAAATCTACCCAGGAAAAAAGATCAAGCAACTTGGGCGCACGTATCGGACTCTCAACATGCTACGCCCAGATTTCCTCGATCTTTCTTTTATGCCTAACTATTAATCCTTACAGCCGAATGCATCTTGGCTCATTATAATGGTTTCAGTCCCAGGGTAAAGAGCCATATGAACGAATATTCTGCAATTCCACTGATCAAATTGGGTGTAAACCTAAGCCCAGAATCTTCAGCTCAGCAGGAAACAAAGTCATTTTCTGTTGTTTTACTGTGTTTTTTTTATATAACAGCAACTACAACCTGCATGCATATAACACCTTTAATGGGGTAAAATGTCCCAAGGCACTTCACAGAAACATTTTAAATGAAAATTTCACAAAGTGCCACATAAGGAGATAATAGGATAGGTCACCAAAAACTTGGTCAAAGAGGTAGGTTTTAAGGAGCATCTTAGAGAAGGAGAGAGAGGTGAGAGGTTTAGGGACTCTGGCACTTGAAGGCATGGCCACCATTGATGGAGCAATTAAAATCGGAGATGTTCGAAAGGCCAGTATTGGAGGAGCGCAGAGATCTTGGAGAGTTGTAGGGCTGGAGGAGGTTAGAGGTGGGGAGGGGCCAGGCCATGGAGGGATTTGAAAACAAGGCTGAGAATTTTAAAATCAAGGAGTTGCCAGAACGGGAGCCGATGTTGGTCAGCGAGCAGAGGTGATCGGTGAATGCGAATCAACATACAGGTGATAGAGTTTTGAATGACCTTGAGTTTATGTAGGGTGTAAAATGGGAGGCCAGCCAGAAGAGCACTGGAATACTTAAGTCTAGTGATAACAAAGGCACGGATGAATGTTTCAGCAATAGATGAGCTGAGGCATGGACCGAGATGGGCCATCTTACAGAGGTGAAAGTAGAGAGTTTTGGTGATGGAGCAGATATGTGGTCGGAAGATCAAATCGGATGCCAAGGTTGCAAAAGGTCTGGTTTAGCCTCAGACAATGGCTAGGGAGAGGGATGGAATTGGTAGCTAGGGAACGGAGTTTGTGACGTATATCGAAAGCGTGGCTTTGGTCTTTCCAGTATGTAGTTGGAGGAAATTTCTGCTCATCCAGTACTGGATGTCAGACAAGCAGTCTGATGAAATAGAGACAGTGGTTCTTCTTATTTACCCTCACTGAGGCCTGCACTATATTTTCTGTTTCTTTGAATGCATTTTTATGGCTTTAGTATGAGCCATATTAGAAAATTGAAAAGTTTCCATGATTGCGTGTTCTAAAAGTGCTTCACCTAATGTGCATGAAGGAATGTTACATCACAGAATTGTTACAGCACAGAAGGAGGCCATTTGGCCCATCGTGTCAGCACAAGCTCTCCGGGTGAGCAATTCACTTCTTGCCATTTCTTCTGCCTTCTCCCCATAACCCTGTACATTCTTCCTTTTCAGGTAACTATCAAATTCTTTTTGAACTTGCCCCCACTACACTCTGTGGCAGTGCATTCCAGATCCTAAGTGCTCGCTGTGAAAATGTTTTTCCTCATGTCGCCATTGCTTCTTTTGCCAATTATCGTAAATCTGTGCCCTTTCGTTCTTGATCCCTTCACCAGTGGGAACAGTTTCTCCCTATCTACTCTGTCCAGACCCCTCATGATTTTGAATACCTCCATCAAATCACCTCTCAGCCTTCTCTTCTCCAAGGAAAACAGTTTTAACGTCTCCAATCTATCTTCATAAATGAAGTTCCTCATCTCTGGAACCATTCTCGTGAATCTTTTCTGCAGTCTCTCCAATGGCTTCACATCTTTCCTTCATTGCAGTGCTCAGAACTGGCTGCAGTACTCCAGCTGAGGCCAAACCAGTGTTTTATACAAGTTCAACATAACCTCCTTGCACTTGTACTCTAAGCTCCTATTAATAAAGCCCAGGATTACTGTATGCTTTACTGACTGCTCTCTCAACCTGACCTGCCATCTTCAATGACTTATGCACATATACACCCAGGTCACTCTCTTCCTGCACCCCCTTTAGAGTTGTACCCTTTATCTTATATATTCTCTCCATGTTCTTCCTGCCAAACTGAATCACTTCACATTTCTCCACATTGAACTTCATCTGCCACTTGTCTGCCCATTCCACCAACTTGTCTATTTCCTTTCAAAGTTCTAGACTATCCTCTTCACAATGCTTCAAAGTTTCGTGTCATCCGCAAATTTTGAAATTGTGCCCTGTACACCAAGGTCTAAGTCGTTAATATATATCAGGAAGAGCAAGGGTCCCAACACTGACCCCTGGGGAACTCAACTACAGCCCGAACAACCTCCAGCCCGAAAAACATCCATTAACCACAACTCTTTGTTTCCTGTCACTCAGCCAATTTTGTATCCATGTTGCTACTGTCCCTTTTATTCCACGAGCATAACTTTGCTCAGAAGTCTGTTGTGTTTCACTGTATCAAATGCCTTCTGGAAGTCCATGTACACCACATCAACAGCATTGTCCTCATCAACCCTCTCTGTAACATAGGAATAGGAACATAGGAGCTGGAGTAGGCCATTCAGCCCATCAAACTTGTCCGGCTGATCTTCCACTTCAATGTCTTTTTGCTACACTATCCTCATGTCGCCTTAAGTCATTTCTATAAGGAATCTGTCAATCTCTGCTTTACACATACTCAATGACTGAGCTTCCACAGCCCTCTGGGGGAGAGAATTCCAAAAATTCACAACCCTCCGAGCAAAGAAATTTCTCCTCATCTCTGTCCTAAGTGGCTTCCCCCTTATTTTGAAATTGTGTCCCCTGCTTCTAGATTCCCCAACTAGGGGAAACAGCTTGGCTGCATCCACGTTGTCTCTCCCTTTAAGTATTTTGTAGGTTTCAATGAGATCACATCTCATTCGAAACTCTAGGGAATACAGGCCCAGTTTCCCCAATCTCTCTTCACAGGACAGTCCTACCATCCCAGGAACAGTTCTGGCGAACCCTCGTTGCACTCCCTCTATGGTAATAATATCCTTCCTAAGGTAAGGGGACCAAAACTGCACACAGTAGTCCAGGTGCAGTTTAACAAGGTACTATACAATTGAAGCAAGACTTCACTGCTCCTGTACTCAAATCCTCGTGATAAAGACTAACATACCATTAGCCTTCTTAATTGCTGCACCTGCATATTAGCTTTCAGTCACTTATTGACAAGGACACCCACGTCCCTTTGTACATCTACACTTCACTTCCTAATCTCTTACCATTTAAGAAATACTCTGCACATCTGTTCCTCCTAAATAAAGTGGATAACCTCACATTTTCCCAATTATATTCCATCTGCCATGCTCTTGCCCACTCACGAAGTCTGTCCAAATCCCCTTGAAGCCACTTTGCATCTTTCTCACAACACACATTCCCACCTAGTTTTGTGTCATCTGCGAACTTTGAAATATTACATTTGGTCCCCACGTCCAAATCATTGATATATACAGTGAACAGCTGGGGCCCCAAGCACTAACCCTTGTGGGACCCCACTAGTCACAGCCTGCCATCATGAGAATGACCCATTTATTCCTACTCTCTGCTTTCTGCCTGTTAACCAATCCTTAATCCATGCCAGTATATTAAGGAGACCAAACTGCACACAATACTCCAGATGTGGTCTCACCAAGGCCCTGTATAACTGCAGTAAGACATCCTCGCTCCTGTACTCAAATCCTCTTGCAATGAAGTCCAACATACCATATAAAATTCTAACAGGACTTGACAGGGTAGATGCAGGAAGGATGTTCCCGATGGTGGGGGAGTCCAGAACCAGGGTCATAGTCTAACGATACGGGGTAAACCTTTCAGGCCTGAGATGAGGAGAAATTTCTTCACCCTGACAGTAGTGAGCCTGTGGAATTCGCTACCACAGAAAGCAGTTGAGGCCAAAACACTGAATGTTTTCAAAAAGGAGCTAGATATAGCTCGTGGGTCTAAAGGGATCAAAGGGTATGGGGCGAAAGCTGGAACAGGCTACTGAGTTGGATGATCAGCCATGATCATAATGAATGGTGGAGCAGGCTCGAAGGGCCAAATGGCCTACTCCTGCTCCTATTTTCTATGTTTCTATTCGCCTTCCTAATTGCTTGCTGCACCTGAATGCTTGCTTTCAGCGACTGGTGTACAAGGACACCCAGGTCTCGTTGCACCTCCCCCTTTCCCAATCTATCATTCAGATAATAATCTGCCTTTCTGTTTTTACAACCAAAGTGGATAACCTCACATTTATCCACGTTATACTGCATCTGCCATGCATTTGCTCACTCACCCAACTTGTCCAGATCACATTGGAGCCTCTTTGCATCCTCCTCACAGCTCACATTCACCCCCAGCTTTGTGTCGGCTGCAAACTTGGAAATGTTACATTTAGTTCCCTCAGCCAAATCATTAATATATGTTGTGAGTAACTGGGGTCCAATTGCCTACCACCCAGAAAAAGACCCATTTATTCCTACACTCTGTTTCCTGTCTGTCAACCAATTCTCTATCCATGCCAGTATATAAACCCCAGTCCCATGTGCTTTAATTTTGCACACGAACCTCCTATGTGGGACCTTATCAAAAGTCTGCTGAAAATCGAAATACACCACCTCCACTGGTTCTCCCTTATCTATTCTACTAGTTACATCCTCAAAAAACTCCAGTAGACTTGCGAAGCATAATTTCCCTTTCGTAAACCCTGACTTTGTCCAATCCCGTTTATGCTTTGCAGATGTTCTGCTATCACATCTTTTATAATAGACTCTAGCATATTTCCCACTACTGACGTAAGGCTAACTGGTCTGTAGTTCTCTGTTTTTTTTCTCTCTCCTTTTGTAAATAGTGGGGTTACATTTGCCACCCTCCAACCTATAGGAACTGCTCCAGAGTCTGTAGAATTTTGGAAGATGACCACCAATGCATCCACTATTTCTGGGGCCACTTCCTTTAGTACTCTGGGATGTAGATTATCAGGCCCTGGGATTTAACCCCATTAATTTCCCGAGCACTATTTTTTCTACTAATACATATTTCCTTCAGTTCCTCCCTCTCATTAGACCCTTGGTTCCCTATCATTATGTGTTTAATTGTTCTGCCATTTCTTTGTTCCCCATTATAATTTCCCCCATTTCTGTCTGTAAGGGACCTACATTTGTCTTCACTAACACTAATCTTTTTCTCTTCCCATATTTATAGAAGCTTTTACAGTCAGTTTTTATGTTCCCCGCAAGTTTACTCTCATACTCTATTTTCCCCTGCTTAATCAACCTCTTTGTCCTCCTTTGCTGAATTCTAAACTGCTCCCAATCCTCAGACTTGCTGCTTTTTCTGGCAATTTTATATGCCTCTTCTTTGGATCAAATACTATCCCTAATTTCTTTTGTAAGCCACAGCTGAGCCACCTTTCCGATTTTATTTTTGCACCAGACAGGAATGAATAATTGTTGTAATTCATGCACACGTTCTTTAAATATTATCCATTGCCTATCTGCCGTCAACCCTTTTAGTAAAGTTCCCCAATCTACCATAGCCAACTAGCGCCTCATACCTTCATAGTTTCCTTTATTTAGATTCAGGACCTTAGTTTCGGATTCAACTACTTCACTCTCCATCCTAATGAAGACTTCTATCATGTTATGGTCGCTCCTTCCCAAGGGACCCCGCACAACAAGATTGTTAATTAATCCTTTCTCATTGCAAAATGCCCAGTCTAGGATAGCCTGTTCTCTAGTTGGTTCCTCAATGTATTGGTCTAAAAAAACATTATGTACACACTCCAGGAAATCCTCCTCCACAGGATTATTGCTAATTTAGTTTGACCAATCTCTATGTAGATTAAAATCACCCATGATTCCCGTTGTACCCTTATTGCATGCATCTCCAATTTCCTGTTTAATGCCATCCCTTACATCTCCACTACTGTTTGGGGGCCTATAGACAACCCCCACCAACGTTTTCTGCCCCTTGGTGTTTCTTAGCTCCACCTATAAAGATTCCATTTCATGATTTTCCAAGCCAATATCCTTCCTCCCTAATGCATTGATTTCCTCCTTTACTAACAATGCTACCCCTCCTCCTTTCCCTTTTTGCCTGTCCTTCCTAAAAATTGAATACCTCTGGATGTTCAGTTCCCATCCTTGGTCACCTTGCAGCCATGTCTCCGTAATCGCTCTTATATCATGACCGTTTATATCTATTTGCGCTGTTAATTCATCTACCTTATTGCGAATGCTCCGCGCATTAAGACACAATACCTTTAGACTTATCTTTTAACATTGTTAGTCATCTTAGCTTTATTTTGCACTATGCCCCCATTGATTTCTCGCACTTGTTTTCTCTGCCTTCCACTTTTGCTTCTTACCTTTCTGTCTTTCATTTCTATCCTTGTTTCCCTCCCCTCAGTCTCCCTGCTCAGATTCCCAACCCCCTGCCATTCTAGTTTAAACCGTCTCCAACATCACTAGCAAACATCCCAAGGAAATTGGTCCCGGTCCTGCCCAGATGCAACCCGTCGAGCTTGTACTGGTCCCACCTTCCCCAGAACCAGCCCCAATGTCCCAGGAATCTGACTCCCTCCCCCCTACACCATTTCTCCAGTCACGTATTCATCTGATATATCCTGCTATTTCTGCTCCCACTACCACGTGGCACCAGGAGTACTTGTGAGATTACTACCTTTGAGGTCCTACTTTTAATTTTCATCCTAACTCCCTATATTCAGCTTGCAGGACCTCATCCCTTTTTTATTACCTATGTTGTTGGTACCGATATGTACCAGGACAACTGGCTGCTTGCCCTCCCCCCCTCAGAATGCCCTGCAGTCGCTCAGAGAAACCTTGACCTTAGCACCAGGGAAGCAACATACCATCCTGGAGTCTCTTTTGCAACCGCAGAAATGCCTGTTTGTTCCCCTTACGATTGAATCCCCTATCACTATAGCCCTGCCACTCTTCTTCCTCCCCTCCTGTGCCACAGAGCCAACCATGGTGCCATGAACTTGGCTCTTGCTGCTTTACCCTGAGCCATCTCCCCCAACAATATCCGAAGTGGTATATCTGTTAAAGAGGGGGATGGTCACAGGGGACGCCAGCACTACCTACCTTCCTCTATTCTGCCTGGTGGTCACCCATTTCCTTTCTGCCTTTGCTGCATTTGCCTGCGGTGACACCACCTCGCTAAACGTGCTATCCACGACGATCTCAGCATTGTGGATGCTCCATAGTGATTCCACCTGCAGCTCCAGCTCCGCAATGCGGGTAGCCTATAGCTACAGATGGATACACTTCCTGCACCCATGGTCTTCAGGGACACTGGAAGCATCCTCGATGTCCCACATAGTACAGGATGAGCATATCTTGGGTGCAAGCTCTCCTGCCATGACTTACCTTTAGATTACTTAGTTACTGCCTTTAATTTAAAAATACTAATTACACTAGGGATCTTGTTCTACTTCAAACACTACCCACTACAATCTAAAGTCCTTAATAAATTACCCTAATTGGAAAAAAACACACTTTAGTAGTACTAACCTTATCACTTATATGGTAGGTTTTGAGGATTTTTTTCAAAACAAAAGAACTTTCCCTTTTTTAAAAATTATTTAAAGGTACTAACAGCTGTTATTTACCCAGCGAATCAGCTTACAGATTTCCCGTGATACACTTATTCTTTTTTTCCTCTTTTGAATCTCAGCTCGCGCCAGCACAGAGAGATAGAGACAGCCTGAACTCTCTCTTCTTTGAAGATAGCCCATTGTTCAGCTACCATTTTTCCTGCCAACTTTTCATTCCAATTTATCAGGCCCAGATCTATTCTTATATAAAAGCAAAATACTGCAGATGCTGGAAATCTGAAATAAAAACAAGAAATGCTGGAACCACTCAGCAGGTCTGGCAGCATCTGTGGAAAGAGAAGCAAAGTTAACGTTTCGGGTCAGTGACCCTTCGTCGGAACTAGCAAATATTAGAAATGTCAAAGGTTATAAGCAAGTGAGCCGGGGGTGGGGCAAGAGATAACAAAGGAGAAGGTGTAGATTGGACAAGGCCACATAGCTGACCAAGAGGTCATGGAGCAAAGGCAAACAATATGTAAATGGTGTGTTGAAAGACAAAGCATTAGTACAGATAGGGTGTTAACGAACAGCAGCAAGTACAAACATGAAAAGAAACAGTGGGTAAGCAAACTGAACAAACGACAATGAAACGAAATAAACAAAAGAAAAAAAATGTAAAAAGGAAAAAATAAAAAATAACTAAAAATAAAAGTAAAATGGGGGGCCCGTCATGTTTTGAAATTATTGAACTCAATGTTCAGTCCGGCAGGCTGTAGTGTGCCTAATCGGTAAATGAGATGCTGTTCCTCGAGCTTGCGTTGATGTTCAGTGGAACACTGCAGCAAGCCCAGGATAGAGATGTGAGCATGAGAGCAGGGGGGAGTGTTGAAATGGCAAGCAACCGGAAGCTCAGGGTCCTGCTTGCGGACTGAGCGGAGGTGTTCCGCAAAGCGGTCACCCAGTCTGCATTTGGTCTCCCCAACGTAGAGGAGACCACATTGTGAGCAGTGAATACAGTATACTACATTGAAAGAACTACAAGTAAATCGCTGCTTCACCTGAAAGGAGTGTTTGGGGCCTGGGATAGTGAGGAGAGAGGAGGTAAATGGGCAGGTGTTACACCTCCTGCGATTGCAGGGGAAGGTGCCATGGGACGGGGACGTGGTGGTAGGGGTAATGGAGGAGTGGACCAGGGTGTCACGGAGGGAACGATCCCTTCGGAATGCTGACAGGGGAAGGGAGGGGAAGATGCGTTTGGTAGTGGCATCACGCTGGAGGTGGCGGAAATGGCGGAGGATGATCCTTTAGATATGGAGGCTGATGGGGTGGAAAGTGAGGATTAGGGGAACCCTATCACGGTTCTGGGAGGGAGGGGAAGGGGTGAGGGTAGAGGTGCGGGGAATGGGTTGGACACGGTTGAGGGCCCTGTCAACCACAGTGGGGGGAAATCCTCGGTTGAGGAAAAAGGAGGTCATATCAGAAGCACTGTCATGGAAGGTAGCATCATCAGAGCAGATGCGTCGGAGACGGAGAAACTGGGAGAATGGAATGGAGTCCTTACAGGAGGTAGGGTATGAAGAAGTGTAGTCCAGGTAGCTGTGGGAGTCGGTGGGCTTATAATGGATATTAGTAGACAACCTATCCCCAGAGATGGAGACAGAGAGGTCGAGGAAGGGAAGGGAAGTGTCAGAGATGGACAGAGAAGGGTGGAAATTGGAAGCAAAGTTGATAAAGTTTTCCAGTTCGGGGCGGGAGCAGGAAACGGAACCGATACAGTCATCAATGTACCAGAAAAAGAGTTGAGGGAGGGGGCCTTAGTAGGACTGGAACAAAGAATGTTCGACATATCCCACAAAAAGACAGGCATAACTAGGACCCATGCGGATACCCATAGCAACGCCTTTTACTTGAAGGAAGTGAGTGGAGTTGAAGGAGAAGTTGTTCAATGTGAGAACAAGTTCAGCCAGGCGGAGGAGGGTGGTGGTGGATGGGGACTGGTTGGGCCTCTGTTCAAGGAAGAAGCGGAGTGCCCTTAAACCATCCTGGTGGGGGATGGAGGTGTAGAGCGATTGGACGTCCATAGTGAAGAGGTGGCGGTTGGGACCAGGAAACTGGAAATTGTCAAAATGACGTAGGGTGTCAGAAGAGTCACTGATGTAGGTGGGAAGAGACTGGATCAGCGGAGAAAAGATACAGTCAAGATAGGATCTATTCTTACCCCACTGAAGTTGGCTTTTACCCAGTTAATTATTATTACTCGAGATTGTTTTTTGTCTTTTCCCATAGCCAACCTAAACCTTACAATGCAATGATCACTGTCCCCCAAATGTTTTCCTGCTGTTATTTGATCCATTTGGCCCACCTCATTCCCAAGAAACAAGCCCAGCACTGCCTCCCCTCTCGTTGGACTGGAAACATACTACTGTAGGGTCAGTTGGCCCAGTTAGCTAGACGGCTAGTGCATGATGTAGAAAGATGTCAACAGCGCGGGTGCAAATCCCGTACCGGTTGCGGTTGTTCATGGAGGCCTGCCTCCTTGCCTTGCCCCATGCTTGGAGTATACATCACCAACTTTCTCTCTAATGGGGAGAGATGCCGATGGTCCTTTGGGACTATGGCTAGAGTTATAACTACTCCATAATTCTTGCACCTTGCTGTAATTTCCTTGCAAATTTGTTCCTCTACATCCTTTTCACTAGTTGATGGCCTATAGACTACACCAAGCAATGTAATTGTACCTTTTTTGTTCCTTAGCTCTAGCAAAATAGATTCTGTCCTTGATCCATCTGGGATATCCTCTCTCTCTAGCACTGCAATGTTCTCCTGAATCAATACTGTCACTCCTCCCCCTTTTCTTTCTTTCTTGAATACCTTGTATCCAGGAATATTTAACCCCCAGTCCTGTCATTCTTTGAGCCAGGTCTCTGTGATAGCCAAAACATCATATTTCCACACAGCTATTATTGCTTGTAGCTTACCAACCTTATTCATCATACACTGTGTATTTACATACATGCATTCTAAACCTGTCTGTGTATTCCTCGTAGCCCTTCTTCGTCTGCTCCTATCTAATATGGTACTACTTCCTTCTCCAGTACTATCTTAATACTCTCACTCCTTTATGCACCTTGCTTCTTTTTTCTACTTTTACCTGCTGGTGCCCACACACCTACCAATTTCGTTTAAACCCTCCACAATCACACTAGTGATCCTCCCCACAAGGACACTGGTCCCAGTCATGCTGAAGTGCAACACACCCATTTTGAATAGGTGCCTCCTGCCGCAGAACTGGCCCCAATATCCCAAGAATCTGAAGCCCTCCCTCCTGCACCATGCCTCAAGTCACGCATTGATCCTTCCTATCTTCCTATTTCTACTCACGTGTGCACGTGACACTAGGAGTAATCCAGAGATTACTATCTTCAAGGTGCAACTTTTTAAACACCTTGGCTCCTGAAAGTCTGACTGTAAGACCTCAATACCTGCCCTCTCTATGTCGTTGCATGCACCACAACTTCTGGCTCACTCCCTTTCCCATGCAGAATATTCTGCACCCTTTCTGCGATGTCCTTTAACCTGGCACTAGGGAAGCAACACACCATGTGGGACTGACAATGATGGTTACAGAAACACCTGTCTGTCCCCCTAACTATGGAATATCCTATAAAGACTGTATTTTTACACTTTACTGTTCCCCACCATGCAGTCCCATACTGTGCAGTCCTTTGCCGATTGCTGCCATGGCCTGGACTGCACTCCTTCAAGGTGTTGTCACTCCCAGCAGTCTTCAATGCTGAGTACTAGTTTGAGAGTGGCGCACATCCCAAAGATCCTGCACTTTCTGCCTCTTCCTACTCTTCTACTATCCCGAAGTCTCTCTATCTGTTGGGTGGTCACCTCCTGGAACATAAGATCCAGGAAACTCCCAACCTCCCTGATGCTCCTCAGGTGACTCCAGCTGCCCCCAATGCTTGGAAACCCTGAGCACGAGCTCAAGCAGCTGGAGACACTTCCTACACATGTGGTCCCCAAAGATACATGAAGTGTCCCGAAGTTCCCACATGGCACTGGAAGTGCAAGCAACAGATCTCAGCTGCCCATCCATGAAGTCAAAAATGTATTCCTTCTTTTCGAAGCTAGTTAGTATCTTGCTTAAACAATTAATTTTAATTGTCTCTAGACCTCAGCTCTTAGGTCTCACTGTCTCCTGCTCCCTCGCTCAGACCACTCTTGTTTTTTTTTTTAAATACCAGAACAGCATCTCTTCCCTCACTCACCAAATTCCTTGAGTATAGTATTCTGTAGAAGCTGGACTCCGTGCATTAGCAAAAGCCTCCTGTATTTATTCTAACAAAAATTCCAAAGACCTGAGGTAGCCCCTGCTGACGGCAATTACCAGTTCTAATTAGCCACCTAATTAACTAATTGTGCAACTGCCAATAGCAGGCAGCTTTTTTAACCATTGACCAACACTGTGAAAGAAACTACAAGTTAAGGTTCAAATTAAGCCAAATACCAATTGCAAAACTTGTCAACATTTTCGGAAGTGATCAACCCTTAAAATTCCCTCACTCACCAAATTCCCTGAGTTTAGTATTTTGTAGAAGCAGCACTCTGTAGAACTGAACTCTGTGCTATTTATAGAAATCTGAGCACAATTCAGTAAAATACCTAGTTTTTGTTTGTTTGCATCTTGCTTTACACATATAAAATTTATTACACATTAACAAAACTTAAGATAAATTACAACTCAAAATCAAGACTCACTGTGACTGAGTATTTAATACCTTACTTACTTTGTGAATATTTACACAAGGCTTATACTGAATCAATATTAGTTTGAAGCTTTCACTGTTGGCAGCCTTTAATTCGTAGGGTCTTTCCCACTGACTCTTCATTTTAATTGAAAGGCAAATTCATTACTAAATCATCAATCATTAAGTAGCTACAGGTCACAAAATTAAATATTGACACACCTCAAAGTATTAACACACAGTAAATCTCATGTCATGCTGTTTGATTTGGAAACCACCTGCTCAGCCTAAAAACCACACAGTCACAACTGACTATGATAAAAATCAACTTAATAAGTTGGGGAAATCGCCACCAAGAAATTCACCCATAAGAGATATTAAAGTAGCCTGGGAAAGAAAATGACTATTAATATTGAACATATTATCTACATACATTGTTAATTCCTCACTAAAAAGAAATTTGTCAATAATTATTGGACCTCCATTATGATATAGAGCATGGACTGGCAGAAATTGTTCGAGTGGAGCCATTTATGTGAAATATAACTTGATTGTAAGTGGAGAGGGCCCACTTGATCCAGGTGTGGACAGGTGGAAATCCTGTGACTGGTGATGGAAGACAAGAAGAAAAAGAAAGTATCTATTGGAATTCTTGCCTGACAAATAGACTGGAATTCTTTAAAAAAATGCTGTAACTTGTTACATAGGAACTACAGAGCTCAGAAACAGGACTTTTGACCCAACTGGTCTATGTTGCTATTTATACTGCACATGAAAACTCTCACTCCCATTCATATTACTTCTTGCCACCCTGCTCTCGTATTCCTCTATTGCACTCTCCCTCATGTGTGCATCAAGCTTCCTCTTGAATGCAGCAATGCTGTCTATTTCAACCACTCCATGTACCAGTGAGTTTCACATTCTCACCATTCTATGGAAAAAAATTCCTCCGAAATATATTTGATCTGTTAATGTCTATCTTATATTGTTGCCCTCATGCCCTGGGCTCACCTACAAGTGGAACAATTTCTTCACATTCACCTTATCAAACTGCACAGACTTTTAAAGATCTCTAAAAGGTTTTCTCTTAGCCTTCACTTTTCCAAAGAAAAGAGCCCAGCTTGCTCAATCTTTCTTCATTGTTGCATCTTTCAATTCTGGTAGCATCTTTGTATATACTTCCTACACTTTCTTCAGCGCTTCAACATCCTTTTTGTAGTTTGGAAACCAGAGCTGTTCATAGTACATACTGAGATACAGACTACTAGGCTAGATGGGATTGAGGTTCACAAGGAGGAGGTGTTAGCAATTTTGGAAAGTGTGAAAATAGATAAGTCCCCTGGGCCAGATGGGATTTATCCTCGGATTCTCTGGGAAGCCAGGGAGGAGATTGCAGAGCCTTTGTCCTTGATCTTTATGTCGTCATTGTCGACAGGAATAGTGCCGGAAGACTGGAGGATAGCATATGTTGTCCCCTTGTTCAAGAAGGGGAATAGAGACAGCCCTGGTAATTATAGACCTGTGAGCCTTACTTCGGTTGTGGGTAAAATGTTGGAAAAGGTTATAAGAGACAGGATTTATAATCATCTTGAAAAGAATAAGTTCATTAGCGATAGTCAGCACGGTTTTGTGACGGGTAGGTCGTGCCTCACAAACCTTATTGAGTTTTTCGAGAAGGTGACCAAACAGGTGGATGAGGGTAAAGCCGTGGATGTGGTGTATATGGATTTCAGTAAGGCGTTTGATAAGGCTCCCACGGTAGGCTATTGCAGAAAATACGGAAGTATGGGATTGAAGGTGATTTAGTGCTTTGGATCAGAAATTGGCTAGCTGAAAGAAGACAGAGGGTGGTGGTTGATGGCAAATGTTCATCCTGGAGTTTAGTTACTAGTGGTGTACCGCAAGGATCTGTTTTGGGGCCACTGCTGTTTGTCATTTTTATAAATGACCTGGATGAGGGTGTAGAAGGGTGGGTTGGTAAATTTGCGGATGACATTAAGGTCGGTGGAGTTGTGGATAGTGCCGAAGGATGTTGTAGGTTACAGAGGGACATAGATAGGCTGCAGAGCTGGGCTGAGAGATGGCAAATGGAGTTTAATGCGGAAAAGTGTGAGGTGATTCACTTTGGAAGGAGTAACAGGAATGCAGAGTACTGGGCTAATGGGAAGATTCTTGGTAGTGTAGATGAGCAGAGAGATCTTGGTGTCCAGGTACATAAATCCCTGAAGGTTGCTACCCAGGTTAATAGGACTGTTAAGAAGGCATATGGTGTGTTAGCTTTTATTAGTAGGGGGATCGAATTTCGGAGCCACGAGGTCATGCTGTCGCAGTACAAAACTCTGGTGAGACCGCACCTGGAGTATTGCGTGCAGTTCTGGTCACCGCATTATAGGAAGGATATGGAAGCTTTGGAAAGGGTGCAGAGGAGATTTACTAGGATGTTGCCTGGTATGGAGGGAAGGTCTTACGAGGAAAGGCTGAGGGACTAGAGGTTGTTTTCGTTAGAGGGAAGGAGGAGGAGAGGTGACTTAATAGAGACATATAAGATAATCAGAGGGTTAGATAGGGTGGATAGTGAGAGTCTTTTTTCTCGGATGGTGATGGCAAACACGAGGGGACATAGCTTTAAGTTGAGGGATGATAGATATAGGACAGATGTCAGAGGTAGTTTCTTTACTCAGAGAGTAGTAGGGGCGTGGAACGCCCTGTTTGCAACAGTAGTAGACTCGCCAACTTTAAGGGCATTTAAGTGGTCATTGGATAGACATATGGATGAAAATGGAATAGTTTAGGTCAGATGGTTTCACAGGTCGGCGCAACATCGAGGGCCGAAGGGCCTGTACTGCGCTGTAATGTTCTATGTTCTATAGTTCTCAAAGTGTGATCTAACCAAGGATCTATACAAGTTTAACATTCCCATCCCTTTTTTATATTCTATTTCTCCATGGGGCACAGGGTACCTGATCAGGACGCCCCCCCACCTTGCCTGCAAGAAGGCCGCCAGCTTTGACCTGGTGGTGTTGTTGGGGCCTTTGCCGTCCGACTGCTGAGGGTAAAATACCCGCGGCAGCGGGAGGAAGCCCTTAAGCGGCAATTAATTGGCCACTTAAAGGCCTTGATTGACCTGGGACGGGCAGGCTATTTCTCTGCCACCTCCCCATGCAAAATTGCAGCGGGAGTGGGAATGTGTCGGGAACAGCCTCCTAATCAATTTTACGCCCCCACCACCATTCATTGGGGGCAGGGGGGGGGGGGGGGCGGCTAAAATTCCTTTGGATAGCCTACCTTCAATTTTAAAGATAGAAATTAAATTTGCTATACATCAGCCCTTTGGCAATATTCCTCTTTTTAAACTAAATTTTTATCAATGGATACTGGAACTATCTCCTCCCGAGTTTCTTTGAGTATCTGCAGATGCAATTCATCTGGACCTGTGGTCATGTCTTCAAGTTTGTCGAGTATCTCTGCTCTTTCTATCTTACCTGTTGTCATATCCTTCTCAACTTTTCTTGCCATTTAAGTATTAGCTCCTGTGCTTTACGTTGCTCATCCCTTAGTGGCACAGTCCCTATCTTAATTTTCCTTTTGTTATTTATCTGCCGATAGAATACTTCACTAACTCTTTTACATTCTTTGATATTTTCAGTTGACCTTCCAATTTGTCCATTTAACTCTTTCCTCAGATCATATTTACTTTTGTCATCATCTCCTTTATTGTTCACGTACTTTTCGTACGTCTTTTGCTCTAGTTTTGCTTTTATCCTCACCTCTTTATTAACCCATGACATTTCATTCTTGGCTAGTTTGATCTTATTTTTAGTGGAATATATTTCACCCGAACTCCACTAATCTGCCTTTTAAATATTTCTTTGTCTTTCAATATTTTTCTTCAGTTTACCTTCCTTAGCACCATCCTCATCCTCATTGTTTTTTTTCATTCTATTACTTTGGTTTTTATACTATAGGTATCTCTCCCAATCATTACTTTAAATCTTATTATATTATGATCACTACTCCCTAAATATTCTCCCACATTTACTTCTCTTACCGCTCCACTTCATTTCCCATTTCTAAGCCTCGCAGTGCTTTCTCCCTCGTTGGGCTTCTTGGGTCAGAAAGGAGTCTTGTATGCACTGTAAAAATTCTAATCCCTTTTATGCATTCACTCCCTCTTCCTGCCACTTTATCCACGGGTTGTTGAAATCTCCCATGATTATGATTCTGTATTTTTTACTCATATAGATTCACCTACATATTTCTCTCTCCACTTCTTCTCAATTGATGGTCTGTAGTATACCACCAATTCAAAGGCAATTAGGGATGGGCAATAAACCACAGTGATACCCGTATCCATGAATGAATAAAAAAAAAACCTTCCTACTTTTTATCTCAATCCATGTGGATTGCATCTATCTCTTTGTCAGTTATGTCCTTTCTCGCTATTGTCATTATGTTGTTTCTGATTAACTCTGCTTCTTTTCTAAATACATTATAGCTTGCTAATCCTGTCCTGTTTGAAGCCATGTTTCTGTTATCCCTATTACATCTATTTTCTCATTTTTAATTATTGCCTCCAATTCCCTTGGTTTGTTGCTGATGCTCTGTACATTGCTGTACAGGCAGGTTTACATGCTCCAATTTTCATTACTCCTGCTTTACTTTTGTCAGATATTTTATTACTGCCCTTTTCTGTTCCCAGGTATTTATCTCTTTTTATACTCTGGCCTTTGCTTTCATAAATTCCTTTTCTGATCTTTAGGTTACTATTAATATCTACTTGAACTCTCCTCCCATACCTCATTTTACCACTTTAATTTACTTCCTTCAGCCCTAGTTTTCTTTTTGCTGGGACCTTGATTCCAGCCCAGTTCAGGTGCAGGCCAGCAATGGAAATGGAAATATTTAAATTTTATTAAGACTTTTGATATTGTGCCACAAACAATCAGTTAACGAGCTAGGAAAGCATAGAATAAGAGGCAAGCTTCTGAGGGGGATTAAAAATTGGCTAAGCCAGAGAAAGTGAACAGTAACTGTGCAGGGGCCCATAGTAAATGCCACAAAGATTGATGCTGGAAACACTGCTGTTTACAGTGTATAAAAATAAGTTGGAGCTGGGGACAGATAGAAGATTGCCTAATTTTGCACATTACACTACATGGGGGCAAGATTCAAATAGTTGGGAAGAGGCAAAGCAAATACAAAATGATTTGAAAGGTTTGGGCAGGTGGGCTGATATGTGGACAAACGCAATGGGTCCAAATTTTGGGCTAGATCTTGTGCTCTGCCCGACATCGGATTCCATAGCGGGGTTGGGGTTGGGGGGCACCAGAGAATCAGAACGTGATGCTGGGATTTCCGGGACCGATCTTCCCTGGGGTGGGGAAGCTCTGTGACGGCACTTCCACTGCTCTGCGACTGGACCCTAGTTTAAATATGTAATATCGCTCTGCATAAATTTCAATGTCATCCGCCACGATCTTCCCATCCGTTCTCGATCTTCAGCCCTACATGCAGTACTCATGTGCCTTTACTTTCCCATCCATGAGAAGCTGGTGCCAATGAGGAGGGGAAGGGGTTAACTCTGCATTCTGTGTATAAATTGGGGCAGTGGGGGGGGGGGGGGGGGGGGGTAACATGGGAAACTGGAAGCCTTTTAAAAGTGGTGCCAGCACCTGCTCCCACATCAGGTGACACCATTCACAGTGTCGCCGATGTTGTTCCCGCCATGTGATCAGATTAGTATGTTAAGTGGCCACCCACTGCACAATCACGGTGGCACGGGTCCTGTTGGGGGAGAACTGCCATTTTCTGCACTCGCCACCGCTCCTGGCAGCAGGATAAGATCTGGTCCTTTGTGTTTAGTATAACAGTGAGGCTGGAGTAAAATCAGACAGAAACTTCTGGAGTAAAAGCAAAATACTGCGAATGCTGGAAATCTGAATTAAAAACAGAAAGTTCGGGAAATACTCAGCTGGTCTGGCAGTATCTGTGACAAGAGAAACAGAGTCAACGTGTTCTGATGAAAGGTCACAGACCTGAAACGTTCACTCTGTTTTACTCTCCACAGATGCTCCGAGACCTGTTGAGTATTTCCAGCACTTTCTGTTCGTAACTTTTGGAGTCTGCACATAGTTAAACATGAAAATCAGGAAGTTACTGTCCAATATATCTGCTCTTGCACAGGCTGTGTTATAACAGTACTCGATAAGAGACTCAGCAATGTGAAATCTATGTAAGGCCGTGAAGCTGGGGTACTTCCTACTAGTTACATATGAAACCCACCAGAAAAAAAATTATAGCTGGTGCATTCTGGTGTAAGTGAATATTTAATGTTGTAATAAGTCTTAATTACTACCAAACGACCTCTCTGGTCCTGAAAACGTAACTTTAAAATGTGGAGTCTTAATCTTTCATTGTAGTTGGAGATTTCTCTTTCTGTACATGATATTACAATTAATTAAATATTCTAATTTATACTTCCTAGTTTAACTGTGCGTGGCTCAGTGAAGATTCTTCAATCTGACTGGTTGAAGAGCCATGCTATTGCTTGCCCTGCTCAGACAAACCACAGATCTCCTCTAGAGGGCAGTGTGCCAAAAATGATCTCCAGAAACATTAAGTTGCTGGTCAAAACCTTGCGAAAAGACTGTGGGCAGCTCTAGGTGTGATGAAAGGCAAGTGCCGCATACCACAAAACCCAGAACAATGTCATAATATTAGAGAAGGAAAATAAACAACAACCACCTATATTTATATTGCACCTTTAACATAATGAAATGTCCCAAGGTGCTTCACAGAAGCATCATAAAACAAAATATATCTCATGTGGCTTGGTGTCATAGGTCAGATGACCAGAAGCTTAGTCAAAGAGGCAGATTTTAAGGAGTGTCTTAAAGGAGGAAAGCAAGGTAGAGAGACGGAGAGGTGTAGGGAGGGAAATAGAGCTTCGGCCCGAGGCAACTGAAGCACGGCCATCAATGGAGGAACAATTAAAATCAAGGATGCTTAAGAGGGCAGAATTAGATCCATACGGATATCGCGGAGGGTTGTGGGGCTGGAGGAGATTAAAGATAGGGAGGGGCCAGGCCATGGAGGGATTTGAAAACAAGGATGAGAATTTTGAAATCAAGACGTTGTTTGACTAGGAACCAATGTCGGCCAGTGAGCACAGGGGTGTTAGATGAACGGGACTTAGGGCGAGTTAAGACGTGAGCAGCAGAATTTTGGATGACCTCGAAATTATGGAAGGTAGAATGTGGGAGCCCAGCGAGGAGTGTGTTGGAATAGTCAAGTCTAGAGGTAACAAGGGCATGGATGAGGGATTCAGTAGCAGATGACTTGAAGCAGGGGCAAAGTTGAGTGATGTTACGGAGGGAGAAAATAGGCGGTCTTAGTGATGGTGCCGATATGTGGTTGAAAGTTCATCTTTGGGTTAAATATGAGACAAGGTTGACTGGTTCAGTCTCAGACAGTTGCCAGGGAGAGGGATGGAGTCAGTAGCTAGGAAATGGAGTTTGTAACGGGGATTTCACTCTTCCCAATATTTCATTGGAGGAAATTTGTGCTCATCCTGTACTGGATATCAGATAAGCAGTCTGATAATTTAGCAACAGTGGAAGAGTCAAGAGAGGTGGTAGTGAGGTATAACTGGGTGTCATCAGCATGCATGTGAAAACTAATGCTCTGTTTTTGAATGATGTCGCTAAGGGACAGCACGGAGATGAGCAATAGGAGGGTCCAAGGATAGATCCTTGGGGTCACCAGAGGTAACAGTGCAGCAGAGTCAAGAGAAGCCATTGCAGTTAATCGATAAAAATGGAACCAGGTGAATGCAGTCCCACCCAGTTGGACGACAGAGGAGAGGCATTGGAGGAGAGTGTGCCAACTGTATAAAAGGTTACAGACAGGTAGACAAGGACGAGGGATCATAGTCACATAGGATGTCATTTGTGACTTTGATAAGAGGCGTTTCGGTACTGTAGCAGGGGAGGAAACCTGATTGGAGTGATTCAAATGTGGTGTGCTGGGAAAGGTGTGCAGATTTAGGAGCCGACAACAGTGAGAATTAAAATGAAATGACACTATGCTACAAGAAACCATACAGGAGAGGAATTTGGGCTATTGTTTGATAGTTTACTGAAACCTACAGCTCAGAGTGCAGCAACAGTAAGGACAGCTAACCCAATCTTGGAATGCATAACCAGAGAGAGAGAAAGAGAGACAGAGGGCTGAATTTTGAAAGTTAGCCGCTGATCTCGGCGGCGAGCATCAAAAATAACACGGCGCACGCACAACTTGAGCACCACTGAGCCGCCGCAATATTTCACGCGGCAGCTCATTTAAATGGAGGAAGTGGAATGACCACCCCCGATAACATAGAGGCTGCTTCATCCCCGGCAACAACGTCCAGTGCCACCGTGCAGGTGCTGGCGCCATTATTAGAGGACTTCAAGCCCTTCATAGACATTTAAATGTTTAAAGGTCCAGATCTCCAGGATATAAAAATTAAATTT
The DNA here is from genome assembly GCF_036365525.1 of Heterodontus francisci. Lineage (NCBI taxonomy): Eukaryota > Metazoa > Chordata > Chondrichthyes > Heterodontiformes > Heterodontidae > Heterodontus > Heterodontus francisci. The sequence goes on from NC_090374.1 coordinate 58,698,965, forward strand.
CGATACATCTTTGAAACCCGTCTCCCACCCCCACAATGAGTGATCTATATATAAATTGCCCTCTCCCCCCAGAAAAATCTTTTATTCCTCTCCCGAACTTCCCCCCCTGCCCGAACTTCATTCCCCTTGAGCTCAACCCCTTCCCACCATCCCGACAACCAATCGCGTTTGTTTTTGCCGCTCCCCACCCCCGAACCCTGAAAGGTTCACTCCTCCTCCCTCCCCACCAATGTTATGCCTCGGATCTCTGAATGTAGAGTTCCGGCCATTGGCCGGGATATCAGTGTGGCACAGCCATCGGGCCAAGGTCAGTGCTTTTGCATTTATTTAAATACTTAAATGAAGGCTCCACTGCTGAACAGCGGGGGCAGGGGTGGGGTGGAGGTGGGGACACCCCAAGGTCTTACTGCCCTGGTAAAATGCGGTGAGGCCCTTCCAGCGTTGAGGCCCGTGATAGGCCTCTCCCGGAAGTATTTTCCGGGGACCCCGCCATGACTCCCGACGTCGGGGGGCTTATAAAATTCAGCCCAGAGAGAGAGAGCGAGAACAAGGGAACACAAAGACCAAGTTGTGCAACTGGGTATGTATAGCGAGGATAGTTTCCTCTAGAAAAGAGAAGACTCAGGAGAAAGTCTATTCAAAAGAACTGATTGAACAGATAAAGTGGTCACCAACAGTAAGCTCAAGATTGCCATGAACTAAAAACAGAGAACTCAGGTTCAAGCTTAGAAGAGGGTGGAGAATGTATGGAATGGGCCTCTCAAGATGACAGCAGAGGCGATAGTGGAAAACTCCAAGGGAGAATTGCATAGGTATTTGAGGGAGTGCATGTTGAAGCAATATTAGTCCTGTACTTAAATATGTTCCATTTGCCCCATAGTTTGGAGGAGGAGCATTAAGATAAGACAATGAGAAGATAATCTACACTGGAAATATTTTTTTAAAAAGCTAAAAATATAGATTAAAAGTAAACAGGTTCATAAAAGGATAGGAAAGTGCCTGCTGTGGTCAGACACACGATTCACATCACTGTGGTTGGGAAAATTGGGGGTTGAGGCAGACGCAAATATGCAAACCACATATCCAGAGTCTGTTCTCTGCTGGATTTCTACAATAATCCAGGTTTAACTCCTTATCACTCCTTAGAGGAAAAAGTGTCAGTCAACAATGAGCAATATCTTCCTATAGATGAGTCACAGAACCATTGCAGCAGATATCACCTCAAAGAGGGGTGCGGATGGGGTTGGGGAGGGAAAAATTGTTAAGAATTGCCTTGTCACACTTTGGGCTGAATTTAGTGCGGTCGTTTGGAGCGGGAATTTAATCACAGCAGGAAATCACCAAGGTGCAATGGCCACCTCAACACAACGATTATGGAACACAATTTAAATTGCTGAACACTTAGTTATAATACATTAGCATCTACTCCATCGCGATTCAATGGGGGCTTGGGATTAAGTGGATGGCGGATTCCCGGCTCTTGAAAGCTGGCAGCACCAAGGTGAGGCCTCAGTGCTGTGACGGGTAGGCAGCCATAACCAGCACTGCATAGGGGGAAGAGAGGTGAGTGGGTGGGGGGATGCGGAGGCCATTGTTGGCCTAGTGCTGTGTGCTCTGCAGGAGGTTTGTGGTCTTGGGTGGTCTGCAAGGGGTGGGGGTCGGTCTCGGGTGGGAGTGCTGACTGACCAGGGTCTTGGGGGGGCTTGGTTTTAGTGGCTGTATTGGGTGTTTAAACTATTGGGTGAGAGGGTTGGGTGCTCGAACTGCTGGATGAGAGAGTCAGCTATCAGCCAGGGTGGGCACTGAGGGCCATCAGGGAGTCTGCCAGGAGAAGTATCAAAAGCACAAATGCCAAGGAAGGGTCGTCTCTGCGTCAAGAGCGCTCTGCAGGCCCACTGGTCACAAGGCATGGGCTTCATACACCCTGTCTTTTCAGATCCCTGTGGCATGATGCTGCGCCTCCGACAGAGAGAGGGCCAAGAGGCAGCTGTGCCTGTCCATGAAACTCCATGACGGGAGAAGCAGCAGCCGGGCATACTAAGAAGGGCCCACCTGCACCAGACAGCATACCAGACTCAAATCAGCTCCCTCCAAATGTCCAAGCAGCATTGTCAGCGAAGACAACAGCTCCCCAGGGAGGCAGTCACTGACTTATGTGGCCTGCTGCAGAACGAGTTGTGACCCATGGGATCTGGGGCTTACCCTACGCCAGTGGCCCTGAAATTCACAGTGGCACTAAGTTTTTACGTGTCTGGATCATTTCAAGGATCCACCGGGGACATGAACGGGGTCTCCCAGGAAACAGCCCACCGCTGCATCAAGGAGGTGACAATGTCCTGTTCAAGAGGGCCAGTGACTATGTGCATTACCAGACCGACCCTGACAGTCAAGCCGAGAGGACCATCAGATTTGGGGCCATTGTTGGATTCCCCCAGGTGCAAGGTGTGATAGATTGCATGAATGTGGCCATCAAGGCTCCAACGGAGCAGCCAGCCATCTTCCATCAACAAGAAGGGCTTTCATTTAATCAACATTCAACTAGTCTGCGACCACCGAAAGCATTTTCTGCAGGTGTGTGCACACTTCCCAGGAAGTAGCCACGACGCCTACATATTTCGACAGTACCAGGTGCCACAGTTTTCAGGCCCCCACTTGCCTTCAGGGATGGATTCCCGGGGACAAAGGCTACCCATTGAAGATGTGGCTCCTGACCCTTGTGACGAACCTTCGCACTGCAGCAGAAAAGAGGTACAACAATTGCCACAGCTTCATCCAAGTGACCATCGAGCAGGCCACTGGGCCTCTGAAGATGAGATTCTGTCACCTAGATCGATCCGGTGGAGCCCTGTTGTTTGCCGCAGCAAGGGTCTTGCGTATTGTGGTGGTCTGTTGTTCTCTGCACAATCTAGCACTGCAGAGAGAGGAGGCCTTGCATGATGATCACATGACTGAGCGACACTCCTCCACCGACAAGGAAGATGCAGAGGAGGGAGATGAGCAAGCAGCACTGGATATTGAAGCCCTTACACCGGAGGCCAGGCAGATTGAGTGACGGGCCAAGGAGGCAAGAGACAATCTCAGACTTACCTGTTGCCAGCTACCCTGATGGTCACTCAGAGAAAATCCAGTAAGAGCTCACCTCAATACATGCAGTCTGTCGCTTCCTGTCTGTTAGTCTTTCTTAGGTAGTGCCCAGCTGAACCACGCACTATGGCCCATGGGAGATCATATCCAAATGAGGGCTGTGCCTACATTCCATGAAGGGGGAAGTCAGCAGCTCACAATTAATGCATGATAGAATAATCACTTTTATATAATGAAGGTAATTGCAAGATCAAAAGAACTTTATATGATGAAGCAAGTGTCAAATTTCAAACACCCATGAACCACAAGTGTCTTTATGTGGTTTTCTTTATACATTTGCGAGTGCTTCTACTAGCGATGACCCCTGTGCTAGCAGCTGGGCTGGAGGCAGGCTGCTGATCGGGCTGCCCCTTGGCCTATAATGACTTTGGTGGCCGACCTCTGGCTGCCTGAGGGTTTCCTGCGCAGGTGCAGCGTCATGGCTGCTGCAGCTGGGCTCACTAGCAGAGGGGCTGGGGAGCTGCAGTCCACACTCAGGAGTGCCCTGTGGTGAGATTCCAGCTGTGGAGGTCAGTCTTTCCTCTGCCCTTTCAAGGCTCACTTAAACCTCCCTGATGACCAGAGAAGGACAAGGAGCTGGAGGAGACTCCAGGTGCCTCGTCCTTCTCTCACCTTGCCACTGTTGCACTGAACTCATGGCCAAGGCGATGGTGTGCAGGTTTGTGTGCATTTGTAGGATCTGGCTCTTCATGAGAGTTGCCAACCTCTCAACTGACGTAGTCATGTGCTCACATGCCAGAGACATGGCAACACTCATGGCATGGATGGACTTCTCCATCGTCCGCTCATGGCTGCGCATTGCCTCTGGCATCTCCGCCAGATGTTGCCTTACCTCTCTCTGCAACTCCAGCATACCCTGTGCTGTTGACATCAGAGGCTCATCATCGGTCTGGGGTCAGCATGGGCCTGGCCACCCACAGTCCCCTGACTGTCAGAGGCCTCGGCTGTCACAGCCTCAGCCAGCTGCTCAGGTGCGTGTGTGGTGCTTTCACCAGCTTGCGACCTTGATTATTCAGTCGAGTGGAAATCCACAGAGGTGAAAGCATCTGCGCTGATGGAAGGTGCAGGAGAGTCATGGATGGTGCTTCCTCTGATTGCAGTTCCTCCTCAGAGGTTGACGGCTGTCCCCCTTCTACTGGAGTCTCCTGTGGTTGCTAACCTGCATGAGTGAACACAAACATGTGTGGGTTAGGCTCTGCAGATTTTGTCATGCTAACCACATGTGGTTTAGATCTCCAGAGGTGAACTGTATGTCAATGGAAACCAATCCTCACTCTCTTGCTCGGAGACTCCAGTCTCCCCATCTGACATGGAGCAGCCACCCTGGGTCCCTGCTAAGTCTAGTGCTGTGGAGAGTGGCCTGATATCTGGGATGCCTCCGCCAGTCCAGGATGTCTCCCTCCTGTTTTGGGGCCCTCTTGTCCTACAAGTGGAAAGAGGGAGATAGTCATACTTAGCAGAGAGAGCAACTTGGCGGTTCTGCCTGTGTCAGCCCCTCGTCCCCTACTGGGGTATCTTAAATAGCTCATGCTGCCGTCTGCTCTCAGGGGAGTTAATGGGGTGAACTGCGAAAGAAGGTGGCCTGTGGCCGAAATGCAGCCATGCATCTGTCAAACTGAGGCAATGCCCAATTCCCCTCTGTCAGCACCGTTGCAGTGCCTCCCTCCCCATGTCCCGCTTCCTCCTGCATAGCCACTTGCAATCCCTAAAAAGTAAAGATAGGGAGCAGTCATCTTGGCAGATCAAAAGGTGGTTGACCCTTTTGTGGCACTGTACCCATGTCCAGACTGCTAACTTCCTCACTATCACCATCCATGCTTGCTTGGTCAGGCAGGAGGGCCTCTTCTCGTCATTGCTAGGGAACAGGAGCTCCCGCCTTTCCCTTGTGGCCTAGAGGAGAACCTGGAGGGAGGCATCACTAAACTGTGCAGCCACCCTGTGGCGTCCTTCTCCGGGGTGGGGGGGGGGGGGAATGGGGAGGGCAGGAATCACTCCAACACCAGTCTCAGCAGTGAACAGCCAACAGTCCAAGGCTGCAATGCAAGCAGGGCTGGCAGGGCTTCAAATATGGCACCAGCACCTGCACCAAAGTCATCCAGCACTGTATTCAGCATCTCGCATCCTGCCTCCAGTGTGATTGGCCGGGCCCCATGCCTCCATTATGACTAGTGGGAATGGCGCTCATTTCCAGGTCCGCCACTGAGACCATGACATGCTCCCTAATTCAGTCCATTAAGTGCACTGCTTGTTGACCAGTTAGGTAGCTGCATTAATGGCAGTCATGAGATTCACTCCCTGCATTTTTGCAAGAAATTGAAGAGATTTTGACTCTTTCATGTGTTTACATGAATAGCTACATTGAAAATTGTAAAGTTCTTCAAAATATTCTAATGAGTTTAGGAGGAAAGTTGAGTGTAACTTGACATTGGCAAATGGGTGCAATATGCGGTGCATTTTTGGGTCTAATTTCCAGGTTGCACACAATTTATTTTTGTGGGTCATTATGAGAAGGAGATTTTGAAGTTGGGAATGAATGTGGTTAGGATCTGGAATGCACTACCTGAGAGTGTGGTGGAGGTAGGTTCAATTGAAGCATTCAAGAGGGAATTGGATTATTATCTGAAAAGGAAGAATGTGCAAGGAAGAAGGTGGGGAAGTGGCACGAGGTAAATTGCTCTTTCGGAGAGCCAGCACAGTCACAGTCAGCTGAATGGCCTCTTTCAGTGCTGTAACAATTCTATGATTCTGTGGTAAACTAAAACAAATGTTTACAGAAGTCATTTAATTCATGAGTACAATGTTTAGTTCACAGTTTTATGCCACTCAAACATTTTTCTTTATATGAGATGAAAATCCATAAAATCCTGTTTTTAAAGCTTTGAACACAACTAAATTCACTGGAAAAATAGTAATGACTTTCACATTTTTGGTACAAAAGTAATACTTTGAACTGGGTTTCGGTTTACTATTTCTCTCCCTGCTAAGTCAAAAAAAAACTCTGCATATTGGTATGTTACCTACAGGGCATCATTGTAAAACCCTGTGCAGTAATTACATGCAGACATACTGAACAACTAAAACATTAAAAATATCTTTCTAAACATAACAGAACTGCAGTATAAATTTTAAACCTAATTAACACAATCACATATGCAAATTGATCCCAACAAACAAAGCAGGCAACATGTTTTTAATGCTTCTTTAGTGCTTTACGGCATTATACTTAGAGACCAAAACCATCTTGGAGTTCCTCACTTATTAAAATAGGTCAAAGGTTGACAACTGGAATTATTTATCATTTACTTCCCTTGTTGCAGATGTGTACCATTTGAAGATATTTTGTTTCAGAGAAAACTGGTGGCACAGTACACTCCAATAAATCAACCTTCCTCACAAATGAACTGGTTAAGTATCAGTTAAGTACGTATACAGGCCAAAGCATTGAATGGTTACAGCAGAGAAGGAGGCCACTCAGCCCATTGAGGCTGCACCAGCTCTCTGCAAGAACAATTCAGCTAGTTCCACTCCACTGCCCTTTCCCTGGAACCCTGCACAATTAGTCTCCTCGGGTGCTAATCCAATTCTCTTTTGAAAGCTACGATTGAATCTGCCTCCACCAGCTCTCAGGTAGTGCGTTCCAGATCCTAACCACTTGTTGCATATAAAAAAATGTTTTCTCATGTCACCTTTGGTTCTCTTGCCAATCACTTTAAATCTGTGATAAAAAGCAAAGTACTGCAGAGGCTGGAAATCTGAAATAAAAACTCAGCAGGGTCTGGCAGCATCTGTGGAGAGATGAAAGGTCACTGACCTGAAACGTTACCTCTGCTTCTCTCGCCACAGATACCGCCAGACCTGCTGAGTTTTTCCAGCACTTTCTATTTTTATTACCTTAAATCTGTTATGGTTCTCAACCCCTGCGCCAATGGGAACAGTTTCACCTTGTCGACTCTGTCTAGACCTCTCATGATTTTGAAGACCTCTATCAAATCTCATCTCAATCTTCTCTTCTCCAAGGAGAACAGCCCCAGCCTCTCCAAACTGTTCTCATAACTGAAGTCCCTCATCCCTGGAATCATTCTCGTAAATCATTTCTGCACCCTTCACAACCTTCCTGGAGCGTGGTACCCAGAATTGGACACAATACTCCAGTTGAGGCCAAACCAGTATCTTATAAAGGTTCATCATAACTTCCTTGCTTTTGTACTCTATGCCTCTATTTATAAAGCCCAGGAACTGATATGCCTTTTTAACCACTTTCTCAACCTGCCCTGCCACCTTCAACGGGTTGTGCACATATACCCTCAGGTCTCTCTGTTCCTGCACCCCCTTTAGAATTATACCCGTCACTTTATATTGCTTCTCCTTGTTCTGCCTACCAAAATGTATCACTTCACACTTCTCTGCATTAAATTTAATCTGCCACATATTTCCCCATGCCAGCAGCCTGTCCATGTCTTCCTGAAGTCTATCATTACCCTCTTCACAGTTCACAATACTTCCAAATTCTGTCTCATCTGCAAATTTTGAAATTGTGTCCTGTACACCAAAGTCTAAGTCATCAAGAAAAGCAGTGGTCCTGGTACCGATCCTTGGGGAACCCCACTGTACATCTTCCTCCAGTCTGAAAAACAACCTTCACCACCACTCTCTATTTCCTATCACTCAGCCAATGTCATAGTCATGTCATATCTATTCTGCCACTGTCCATTCAAATCTTGAAATTGTACCATGTACACCCAAGTCAAAGTCATTAATATATATCAATGCATGGAAGAGTACAGTGCAGAAGGTGGCCATTCAGCCCATTGAGTCTGTGCTGGTTCTTTTGAACAGCAATCCAGTTTGTCCCACTTCCCTATTGGCCCCCTAGTTTTCCTCACCTTCATGTTGACCCTTAGCAACATCATTAAAGACATGTAGTTAACTTACACATGTACACTGACAACACCCAGCTTTACCTCTCCACTAACTCTCTCGGCCCTCGGTTACCTTTGTGTTATCAGCCTGCTTGTCTGACATCCAGTCTTGGATGAGACAGAATTATTTACAGTTAAACATTTGGAAGATCAAAGACATTGTCTTCACCCTAGTCACAAATTCTATAACCTTGCCACCAATTGTCGCCAACCACTGTTTTGGGTCTGCATTGCCCCCGCTATTCGATTTAGCATTGAACCAAGCTTTCGACCCACGTCTCCATCACAAAGGCCGCTTACTTTCATGTCTGTATTAAAAACAACTTGCATTTATATCATGCCTTTAAAATAGTAAAAAGAAAATTAAGATGCTTCACAGGATTGTTATCAGACAAAGTTTGTTTTAGTAATTTAGTTAAGTTTATGCTTAATTTAATGCTGAAGCTGCAACACTATAGCTTCAATATTTAGATTCAAATGTCAACACAGTAACAATTTACAGAAGCAACATTTATGTAAATATAAAAGCAAAATACTACAGATGATGGCAACTGAAAATATAAAACGGAAAATGCTGGAAATAATCAGCTAGCATCTGTGGGGAAAGAAACAGAGTTAACATTTCAGGTTGATGATCTTTCTAACTTTTTCCAGTTCTGATAAAATGCAATAGATTTTAAGCAAATACAGAGGCAGGGAAAGGGGGAGGGCAGGAAAGAACAAAAGAAAAGCATGTGATCGGCTGGCAGGCCGGAGAGATTAAATGGCAAAAGGGATGATGGTGCAAGGCAATAGCAGGTGATAATGGGGCAAGTAAAGAAACAAAAGATGCGTCTGGAGGAGGTGTAAATGGCAATAGCAGAATCACTATCAACAGCTGTTGTCCAAAACAATTGGGAGTAGTGGTTAGGATCTGAATTTGTTGAACTCAATGTTGAGTCTGCAAATTATATAAATGTATACTTTCTAAATCCATAGAGTCAGTTGTTGCAGCAACATCAATAAAAATGGTATATTAGACAAGTTTCCTACATTATAACGACGACACTTCAATTCAATTCCATTAGTTGTAAAGTGTTTTGAGACTTCCTGAAGTCGCGAAAGTTGCTATATAAATGCAAGAGTTTATTTCTTCTTTTTATCATTACATCAAGAGAGGCCAAAACAAATGTTTCCGCTTTTGTTCTTTTATTCCTATTTGTCTTTCGGTGGATGAAGAAAAGCCCTTTGTTACTCACAGTGCATGTTCTGCAATGATATCAGGAAAACACATCAAAAGATGCAGCAGTTTCAATATGAAATAATGTGGATATATGGATGAATATAGGAAACAGGAAAAACATGATGAAGCTGGTGCTTGAAAAAAAAAAGACAAGTTCTCAAACTTTTGGTATTAGCCTGGGCCACTCAGGGCTGATGATGTGATATTAGCCATGCAACTTATCCCAGATTGCAAGATCATTTCTCCCAGTATACTGTGTATGACACATTGGGAGTATGCCAAGTTCCAACAGGTGGGACTTTGGGTGCCAGTGGTAAAAAGCTGCTGGTGCTTTTGAAGGAAAGAAAATTCTTTTTGGGAAGGGGCAAGGACAGGAAAGAGAAGAGAGAAAGGAGCGTGGCACCAGATGGGGAAGGGGGTGGGGGAAGGAAATCAGTCTTTTGATATCCACTGAGCAAATAGGAGGTAGGCTGGGTGGTCTAAATGCAGTGTCAGGCGCAGCTGAAGAGATTCCTTTTTAAGTAGTGTCTACATATGCTAATTGATTGCAATACTGCTCAGTTGCTCTAGACACAATTACCCAGATTTTGTAGTAATAATGAGTGGAATCAGCTTTCACAGACATAGAAAGGGGTGAATTTGCGGTTCTTACCCACTATATGCTCACTAAACATGCCAGAAATAGTGAATGCATTCATAAATTGGTGCACAGAAGTGTAAGTGAAATTTTAACAGCATGATAAGTCTTAATTACAGCCAAACTGCCTCTCTGGCACTGAAAATTTATTTTTACAAGCGTGGAGACTCATTCCTTCAGATTTTAATTATTGTTGGAGATTTAAAGAAATTGAAAGATTATTTTTTTATTCTTTTCCTGTCTCCTTTATCACTAATTCTTAACCCCATCATTCTTTCCTGCCTTTATTTCACTGTCTGTACATGAATTAAATATTTTAACTTACACTTCCTGGTTTAGACTATGTGCGGCTCAGTAAGGATTTTTCAGTCCCATTGGTTAAGGAGGCACTCTGTTGCTTTCACACAGGTCCCAGATCCTCTATTGGGAACACCACTCCGTTTTATCTCTCTAATTACTACAAATTGCAGTGCAAAAGCCCACAGAACGCTCAAGGCAAGTGCAGGTAAGTGAATGGCAATGCCATTCATTCGCCATTCACCACACAATCTGGGCCAATATGCAGTGCAGCCCAAATCTGAATTGCTTTAGGAGATCTAGTGCTTAGGCTCCCAGCATACTGCATAATAACCAGTAACAATGGGAACAAATTAGACCTCAGGTTTTTATGCCTGATAATATTAAATGTGATAGCTCCCCATAGTAAGAGTGCTGGATATCACATTATCGAGCCATTCTGTTAGTTACCAGACTTTTTCAGAACTTAAGTTCTGTTTTGCAGTTACAGCAAGTCATTGCACATTACATACAGCATACACCATACTTTGTTGATGTACATTAAATGTGGAACAGATTAGCACCTGGTATATAGCTGTGGTTGGCTTCCAGACGACCCTGGCAGCTTTTCCAATTTTTTTTTCTGCATTTCCCCTAGGGAAGGTAGTAGCTCAGAAATGCAGACGGTTTAACCCTTTCTATTATACCCTCTGCATCTCTTACAGCTAGGTGGTTTTCTCTACATCTGGACACCTTAATGTGAGAAAGTAAGCGCAGGGAAGGTGAACAGGCATTTACTTACCAATCATCTACATTTCACTTCTATAGTTAGCATGAGGTCAGTTTCTGTTTTTCCAAGTTTACAGTCATAATTTAGGTCCCAGCTCCTAAGCAATGCTGTTCTGGAAGATGGAACACATTTCCGGATAGGAATCCTTGTGATAGTTGTGCAAGATCCGGAATTCCAAACCACAGCATAGTCCCTGGAGCTGCATCATGCAGGAGCCAAGAGATGTGGTGATCTCATTGAGTTTTTGGTCACAGCCTGCAGGAATCACTAAGTAAAGGCAATACATCGACACAGAAGGATATATGGAATATGGAAAGGATTAAAAAAAAGGCTACCAAGCAAGTCAATGCACATCATTCTTATTCATATGGCAACTGTGGAGGGGGAAAGGGAGAAGTGTATCACAGTGAACTGGGTAGCAGAGAAATTAGGAGAGTATGAACTAACTGAGGAGAGGGAGAGGGGGACGCCAACATGAACTGGAAAGGAGGGAGGAGAAAATGCCTGCAAGGATTGAAGGGGGTGGGTAGGAAAAGAGGGAAGCAAAATGTTTTAGAAGAGTAGGGAGGGAAAAGTGTCACTATTAATTGGAGGTTTAGGCCACATCATGCCATCATCACATTAAAAGTTATTGCGGTAAATAAAAGCTCATGGTGTAGGGGGTAACATACTGGCATGGATAGAAGATTGGTTAGCTAACATGAAACAGAGAATAGGAATAAATGGGTCATTTTCTGGTTGGCAAGATGCAATGAGTGGTGTACCACAAGGATCAGTGCTGGGGCCTCAGCTTTTTACAATTTATATAAATGACTTGGATGAAAGGACTGAAGGTATGGTTGCTACATTTGCTGATGACACAAAAATAGATAGGAAAGTAAGTTGTGAAGAGGACATAAGGAGGCTACAAAGGGATATAGATAGGTTAAGTGAGAGGGGAAAGATCTGGCAAATGGAGTATAATGTGGGAAAATGTGAAATGGTCCATTTTGGCAGGAAGAATAAAAAAGAAGCATATTATCTAAATGGTGAGAGATTGCAGAGCTCTGAGAAGCAGAAGGATCTGGGTGTCCTAGTACATGAATTGCAAAAGGTTAGTATGCAGATACAGCAATTGATTAACAAAGTTAATAGAATGTTATAATTTGTGAGGAGAATTGAATACAAAAGTAGGGAGGTTATACTTCAGTTACACAGGACATTGGTGAGACCACATCTGAAGTGCTGTGTACAGTATTGGTCTCCTTATTTAAGGAAGGATGTAAATGCATTGGAAGCAGTTCAGAGAAGGATTACTAGACTAATCCTTGGAATGGGTGGGTTTTCTTACAAGGAAAGGTTGGACAGGCTAGGCTTGTATCCGCTGGAGATTAGAAGAGTAAGAGGCGATTTGATTGAAACATATAAGATTCTGAGGGGCCTTGACAGAGTGGATGTGGAAAGAATGTTTCCCCTTGTGGGAGAATCTAGTACTAGGGGGTCACTATTTAAAAATAAGGGGCTGCCCATTTAAGACAAAGATGAGGAGAATGTGTTTCTCTCAGAGGGTCGTGAGTCATTGGAACACTCTTCCTCAAAAGGCAGTGGTCTTTAATATTTTTAAGGAAGAGGTAGATAGATTCTTGATAAGCAAGGGGTGAAAGGTTATCGGGGGAAGGCGGGAATGTGGAGTAGAGGTGACAATCAGATCAGCCATGATCTTATTGAATGATGGAACAGGCTCGAGGGGTCTACTTCTGCTCCTAATTCGTATGTTTGTATAATATTAGGCAGCATGTAAAATAGCATAGAGTCATAGAGAGATACAGCACTGAAACAGGCCCTTCGGCCCACCGGCAGCCAATTTAATAAAATGCGTTTCACACCAGTCGGATTAGGTTAAAATTACCTTCCATATCTTAAAACATGGGATTCAAATCTCAAGAAACAAAATTTATTAACTCTGAACCTGGTGTAAGTAAAGAAAAAACACACTAGGACTGTGGGCTGCAGTGTTGTGGCAGCATCCTGATGGCATAAAGAGTAACACCAATGAAAATGTGATGCCTCCATCTCTCCATTTCCCATCTCTGAAGTTACCAGTCATGGACCCCTGGCGAGGATAAGGGACGGCCAGGTACAGTTTACATCTGCAGGCCAGATGGAAACTTTTGGCAAGCCGGATCCTGGTCTGCGGCCGTATGTTCGACAAGCCCTGATATAAATGTTAAGCGATGACAGCAGGCTTGTTTGCCATTGCTAGCTATTCAACCTACATCAGCCAAACAGATTGCACAATACTCACTTTCCTCTCTCTTGTAGGACAAGGTGGCGCACAACTGGAAGCATCAGGAACTAACCGGTGGGGGACAGGCACACCTGCACTTCCTAACTCCCATGGAAAAGATAGTGCTAGCAATTATTCGGACGTCTAGTGCTGAGGCTGTGACCAATGCCAGGCTGCAATAAGATGACGGTATCCTTATACCCAATCCTCCTTCTCATGTCCCACTTCTTTCTCAGTGCACAATATCTTCTGATTTACAAGCTGCAGGTGATGTAGGACTGCTCCATTTACTTCCCCTTGCCCTGCACCACAACCCTACCTGTGTGGCTTTTTCCTTTCAGGTAGCCAAGAAGTACAACCTGGCCAGGCAGTGGAGGAACAACAAGAGAGCGATAATGAAGCAGTATTGGCATGACATGTTGCACCACAGACATTTATCAAAATTAATGACTCAGCCATGGACATGGGGACTTAACGTTCAAAGGCATTACCATCGCTGAATCCCGCACTATATGCATCCTGGGGGTTACCATTGGTCGGAAACTGAACTGGACCAGCCCATAAATATTGCAGCTACAAGAGCAGGTCAGAGGCTGGGAATTCTGCGACTAGTAACTCAACTCCTGACTCCCCAATGCCTGTCCACCTTGACCAGGCACAAGTCAGGAATGTGATGGAATTCTCTCCACTTGCCTGGATGAGTGCAGCTCCAGCAACACTAAAGACATTCGACACCATCCAGGACAAAGCAGCCCGCTTGATTGACTCCATCCACCACCTTCAACATTCACTCCCTTCATCACGAATGAACAGTGGCAGCAGTGTGTACCATCTATAAGACGCACTGCAGCAACTCACCAAGGCTCCATCGACAACACCTTCCAAACCCGTGACCACTACCACTTAGAAGGACAACAGATGAATGGAACACCACAACCTGCAAGTTCCCCTCCAAGTCACACACCAAACTGATTTGGAACTATATCGCCATTCCTTCAATGTCGCTGGGTCAAAATCCTGGAACACCCTTCCTAACAGCACTGTGGGTGTATCTACACCCCAAGGATTGCAATGGTTCAAGAAGGCAGCTCACCACCACCTTCTCAAGGGCAATTAGGGGTGGGCAATAAATGCTGGCCTAGCCAGCGATGCCCATATGCCATGACACATAATGAATTTTTACTATATCTTCCCTGACAGTTTTTAAAACTGCAAATGCAGCACAGATTTTGTCAAGGAATCGTAGACAGTTTCTTCATTGATTAAGGTTTATTAAAGCTATTCATTATATTGTATTTACTAACCATTGTTTATGGGTCAGCAGCATCCTGTTTTTGCCAATATCACTCAGCTCTATTACTCTGTACTTTTGTATTCATGAGGAACCTACAATGCTGACTTCTTGAGATTCCTTTGATTTTCTTGCCTGTTTTCCCCTCAATATAAGTTCTGGAACAATGTGATTCCAAATGGATAGCAGCGGAACTGAGATATTTATATAGAAGCAAACGTCCAGCAATTTGCAACAAGTCATTGAGCTTGTGTTCCAGGTGAAAGTAATGCGTGCCAGAAATCAAGACACTTCCCAAGTGACTCCTGCCATTTTAAAGTGAGATTACATAACACAAGCCTTTAAACGTGCATTTCAAAATAACCTAGCTGCTAGGTTATTTCAAAATAGCACGTTAAAGGCTTGAAGCAGAGGTGACCAACCTTTTTGCATAGTTGGGGGGGGGTGCACTTAACAATTTGTGTCTTACATCAGGGGCTGGTGAAACAATTTCAGAAAGATAAAGGCATTAAAAATTTATCTTGCGATCAAAACAACAAATGCGCATTTTTATGAAGCTGTAAACACAACGACTAATATATTGACTTACTTTCTCGTCAACACGTTGGACATTGATTTAGTAATATGCCTGGCATTATTTTGCTTGCACAAGTAGTGTTTTCCCGTACACTTGGTGTAGCGATGCGAGGTATTCTGGATAGATGTCTATCTGTCAGGAGTGATCTTGATCGCTCTCTCTCCCTCTGTCTGTTTCACGCTCTCCCCTCCCTCTCTGTGGTCCCTCTCTCTGTGTTGCCCCCCCTCTCTCTGTCCCCCCTTCTCCCTCTCTCTCTCTACACCCACCCCTCCTTCTCCCTCCTTCGGTCTCTCTCTGACCTGCTTCTCTCCCTCTCTCCATCCCCCTTCTCTCTCCCCTTCTGTCCCCCTTCCCCCTCTCTCTGTCTGTCTGTCCCCCTTCCCCCTCTCTCTGTCTGTCTGTCCCCCTTCCCCCTCTCTCTGTCTGTCTGTCCCCCTTCCCCCTCTCTCTGTCTGTCTGTCCCCCTTCCCCCCCCTCTCTCTCTGTCCCCCTTCCCCCCCTCTCTCTCTGTCCCCCTTCCCCCCCTCTCTCTCTGTCCCCCTTCCCCCCCTCTCTCTCTGTCCCCCTTCCCCCTCTCCCTCTCTGTCCCCCTTCCCCCTCTCTCTCTCTGTCCCCCTTCCCCCTCTCTCTCTCTGTCCCCCTTCCCCCTCTCTCTCTCTGTCCCCCTTCCCCCCCTCTCTCTCTGTCCCCCTTCCCCCCTCTCTCTCTCTGTCCCCCTTCCCCCTCTCTCTCTCTGTCCCCCTTCCCCCTCTCTCTCTCTGTCCCCCTTCCCCCTCTCTCTCTCTGTCCCCCTTCCCCCTCTCTCTCTCTGTCCCCCTTCCCCCTCTCTCTCTCTGTCCCCCTTCCCCCTCTCTCTCTCTGTCCCCCTTCCCCCTCTCTCTCTCTGTCCCCCTTCCCCCTCTCTCTCTCTGTCCCCCTTCCCCCTCTCTCTCTCTGTCCCCCTTCCCCCTCTCTCTCTCTGTCCCCCTTCCCCCTCTCTCTCTCTCTGTCCCCCTTCCCCCTCTCTCTCTCTGTCCCCCTTCCCCCTCTCTCTCTCTGTCCCCCTTCCCCCTCTCTCTCTCTGTCCCCCTTCCCCCTCTCTCTCTCTGTCCCCCTTCCCCCTCTCTCTCTCTGTCCCCCTTCCCCCTCTCTCTCTCTGTCCCCCTTCCCCCTCTCTCTCTCTGTCCCCCTTCCCCCTCTCTCTCTCTGTCCCCCTTCCCCCTCGCTCTCTCTGTCCCCCTTCCCCCTCGCTCTCTCTGTCCCCCTTCCCCCTCGCTCTCTCTGTCCCCCTTCCCCCTCGCTCTCTCTGTCCCCCTTCCCTCTCGCTCTCTCTGTCCCCCTTGGCTCTCGCTCTCTCTGTCCCCCTTGGCTCTCGCTCTCTCTCTTTCTGTCCCCCTACGCTCGCTCTCTCTTTCTGTCCCCCTTCGCTCGCTCTCTCTCTATCTGTCCCCCTTTGCTCGCTCGCTCTCTCTCTATCTGTCCCCCTTTGCTCGCTCGCTCTCTATCTGTCCCCCTTTGCTCGCTCTCTCTCTATCTGTCCCCCTTTGCTCGCTCTCTCTCTGTCCCCCTTCATATTCTCTCTCTGCACCCCTTCGCTCACGCTCTGCACCCAAACGCTCTCGCTCTCCGCCCCCATCACTCTCTCCATATCGGTCCCACGTTCTCTCCTCCTCTCTCCCTGTCCTTTCTCTCTCCCTGTCCTTTCTCTCCCCCTCTCTCCCTGTCCCCCTTCTCTCTCCTTCCCCTTCTCTCTCCCTGTTCCTCTTCTCTCTCCCTCTCTCGCTCTGTATCCCCCTCCCTCTCGCTCTGCCCCACCTCTCTCCATCTCAATCTGTCACCCTCCTTTGTCTCCCTCTCGCACAGTCTCCTCCTTCACTCTCTCTCTGTCCCCTTCGCTCTCCCTCTGTCCCCCACTCGCTCTGACCCCCCTCTCTCCTTCTCCTTCCCTCTCGCTGTCCCCTCCTTCTCTCTCTCTCTCTGTCCCTCTTCTCTCTACCTCTCTCCCCCCTCTCTTGCTCTGTCCTCCATCTCCCCCTCTCGAACTGTCGCCCTCCTTTTCTATCCCTCTCGCTCGGTCCTCCTTCTCTCTCTCTCTCGCTCTGTCCCCTCCTTCTCTCCCTTTCCTGGCCCTTCCTTCTCTCCCTCTCTCTCTGTCCCCCTTCTCTCCCTCTCCCTCCCTCACGCTACATCCCCCGTGCTCCCTCTTTCTCTCTGCCCCCCACCCTCGCTCTCTCACTGTGCCTCCCACCCTCGCACTCTCTGCCCCCCACCCTCGCTCTCTCACTGTGCCCCTCACTCGCTCTCTCTCACTGTGCCCCTCACTCGCTCTCTCTCACTGTGCCCCTCACTCGCTCTCTCTCACTGTGCCCCTCACTCGCTCTCTCTCACTGTGCCCCTCACTCGCTCTCTCTCACTGTGCCCCTCACTCGCTCTCTCTCACTGTGCCCCTCACTCGCTCTCTCTCACTGTGCCCCTCACTCGCTCTCTCTCACTGTGCCCCTCACTCACTCTCTCTCACTGTGCCCCTCACTCACTCTCTCTCACTGTGCCCCTCACTCACTCTCTCTCACTGTGCCCCTCACTCACTCTCTCTCACTGTGCCCCTCACTCACTCTCTCTCACTGTGCCCCTCACTCACTCACTCTCACTGTGCCCCTCACTCACTCTCTCTCACTGTGCCCCTCACTCACTCTCTCTCACTGTGCCCCTCACTCACTCTCTCCCACTGTGCCCCTCACTCACTCTCTCCCACTGTGCCCCCTCACTCACTCTCTCCCACTGTGCCCCTCACTCACTCTCTCCCACTGTGCCCCTCACTCACTCTCTCCCACTGTGCCCCTCACTCACTCTCTCCCACTGTGCCCCTCACTCACTCTCTCCCACTGTGCCCCTCACTCACTCTCTCCCACTGTGCCCCTCACTCACTCTCTCTCACTGTGCCCCTCACTCACTCTCTCTCACTGTGCCCCTCACTCACTCTCTCTCACTGTGCCCCTCACTCACTCTCTCTCACTGTGCCCCTCACTCACTCTCTCTCACTGTGCCCCTCACTCACTCTCTCTCACTGTGCCCCTCACTCACTCTCTCTCACTGTGCCCCTCACTCACTCTCTCTCACTGTGCCCCTCACTCACTCTCTCTCACTGTGCCCCTCACTCACTCTCTCTCACTGTGCCCCTCACTCACTCTCTCTCACTGTGCCCCTCACTCACTCTCTCTCACTGTGCCCCTCATTCACTCTCTCTCACTGTGCCCCTCACTCACTCTCTCTCACTGTGCCCCTCACTCACTCTCTCTCACTGTGCCCCTCACTCACTCTCTCTCACTGTGCCCCTCACTCACTCTCTCTCACTGTGCCCCTCACTCACTCTCTCTCACTGTGCCCCTCACTCACTCTCTCCCACTGTGCCCCTCACTCACTCTCTCCCACTGTGCCCCTCACTTACTCTCTCCCACTGTGCCCCTCACTCTCTCTCTCTCTCTCTGTCCCTCACTCTCTCTCTCTCTCTGTCCCTCTCTCTCTCTGTCCCTCACTCTCTCTCTCTCTCTGTCCCTCACTCTCTCTCTCTCTCTGTCCCTCACTCTCTCTCTCTGTCCCTCACTCTGTCCCCACACTCTCTCTCTCTGTCCCCCACACTCTCTCTCTCTCTGTCCCCCACACTCTCTCTCTCTCTGTCCCCCACACTCTCTCTCTCTCTGTCCCCCACACTCTCTCTCTCTCTGTCCCCCACACTCTCTCTCTCTCTGTCCCCCACACTCTCTCTCTCTCTGTCCCCCACACTCTCTCTCTCTCTGTCCCCCACACTCTCTCTCTCCCACTGTGCCCCTCACTCTCTCTCTCTCACTGTGCCCCTCACTCACTCTCTCTCCCACTGTGTTCCTCACTCACTCTCTCTCCCACTGTGCCCCTCACTCACTCTCTCTCCCACTGTGCCCCTCACTCTCTCTCTCTCTCTCTCTCTCTCTCTCTCTCTCTCTCTCCCCCACACTCTCTCTCTCTCTCTCCCCCACACTCACTCTCTCTCTCTCTCTCTCTCTCCCCCACACTCTCTCTCTCTCTCTCTCCCCCACACTCTCTCTCTCTCTCTCTCTCTCCCCCACACTCTCTCTCTCTCTCTCTCTCTCCCCCACACTCTCTCTCTCTCTCTCTCTCTCCCCCACACTCTCTCTCTCTCTCTCTCTCTCCCCCACACTCTCTCTCTCTCTCTCTCTCCCCCACACTCTCTCTCTCTCTCCCCCACACTCTCTCTCTCTCTCTCTCCCCCACACTCTCTCTCTCTCTCCCCCACACTCTCTCTCTCTCCCCCACACTCTCTCTCCCTCCCCCACACTCTCTCTCCCCCACACTCTCTCTGTGTCCCACACTCACTCTCTATCGTGCTGCCCCCCACTCTCTCTCTATCGAGCTGTCCCCCACTCTCTCTCTATCGAGCTGTCCCCCACTCTCTCTCTATCGAGCTGTCCCCCACTCTCTCTCTATCGAGCTGTCCCCCACTCTCTCTCTCTCTAGCTGTCCCCCACTCTCTCTCTCTCTCTCTAGCTGTCCCCACTCTCTCTCTCTCTCTCTAGCTGTCCCCCACTCTCTCTCTCTCTCTCTAGCTGTCCCCCACTCTCTCTCTCTCTCTCTAGCTGTCCCCCACTCTCTCTCTCTCTCTCTAGCTGTCCCCCACTCTCTCTCTCTCTCTCTAGCTGTCCCCCCACTCTCTCTCTCTCTCTCTAGCTGTCCCCCACTCTCTCTCTCTCTCTCTAGCTGTCCCCCACTCTCTCTCTCTCTCTCTAGCTGTCCCCCACTCTCTCTCTCTCTCTCTAGCTGTCCCCCACTCTCTCTCTCTCTCTCTAGCTGTCCCCCACTCTCTCTCTCTCTCTCTAGCTGTCCCCCACTCCTCTCTCTCTCTCTCTAGCTGTCCCCCACTCTCTCTCTCTCTCTCTAGCTGTCCCCCACTCTCTCTCTCTCTCTCTAGCTGTCCCCCCACTCTCTCTCTCTCTCTCTAGCTGTCCCCCACTCTCTCTCTCTCTCTCTAGCTGTCCCCCACTCTCTCTCTCTCTAGCTGTCCCCCACTCTCTCTCTCTCTAGCTGTCCCCCACTCTCTCTCTCTCTAGCTGTCCCCCACTCTCTCTCTCTCTAGCTGTCCCCCCACTCTCTCTCTCTCTAGCTGTCCCCCACTCTCTCTCTCTCTAGCTGTCCCCCACTCTCTCTCTCTCTAGCTGTCCCCCACTCTCTCTCTCTCTAGCTGTCCCCCACTCTCTCTCTCTCTCTAGCTGTCCCCCACTCTCTCTCTCTCTAGCTGTCCCCCACTCTCTCTCTCTCTAGCTGTCCCGCACACTCTCTCTCTCTAGCTGTCCCGCACACTCTCTCTCTCTCTAGCTGTCCCGCACACTCTCTCTCTCTCTAGCTGTCCCGCACACTCTCTCTCTCTCTAGCTGTCCCGCACACTCTCTCTCTCTCTAGCTGTCCCGCACACACTCTCTCTCTCTAGCTGTCCCGCACACTCTCTCTCTCTCTAGCTGTCCCGCACACTCTCTCTTTCTCTCTCTCTGTCCCCCACACTCTCTGTCTCTCTCTCTGTCCGCACACTCTCTCTTTCTCTCTCTCTGTCCCCCACACTCTCTGTCTCTCTCTCTCTCTCTGTCCCCCGCTCGCTCCCTCTCTCTGTCCCCCGCTCGCTCCCTCTCTCTGTCCCCCGCTCGCTCCCTCTCTCTGTCCCCCGCTCGCTCCCTCTCTCTGTCCCCCGCTCGCTCCCCTCTCTCTGTCCCCCGCTCGCTCCCTCTCTCTGTCCCCCCGCTCGCTCCCTCTCTCTGTCCCCCGCTCGCTCGCTCCCTCTGTCCCCCCGCTCGCTCCCTCTCTCTGTCCCCACGCTCGCTCCCTCTCTCTGTCCCCCGCTCGCTCCCTCTCTCTGTCCCCCGCTCGCTCCCTCTCTCTGTCCCCCGCTCGCTCCCCTCTCTCTGTCCCCCCGCTCGCTCCCTCTCTCTGTCCCCCCGCTCGCTCCCTCTCTCTGTCCCCCGCTCGCTCCCTCTCTCTGTCCCCCGCTCGCTCCCTCTCTCTGTCCCCCGCTCGCTCCCTCTCTCTGTCCCCCGCTCGCTCCCTCTCTCTGTCCCCCGCTCGCTCCCTCTCTCTGTCCCCCGCTCGCTCCCTCTCTCTGACACGGCTGATGTCCCTGACTCCTTCACATGCTGGAAGTGTGTCCAGCTGCAGCTCTTGTTAGACCGCATGACGGTTCTGGAGCTGCGGATGGACTCACTTTGGAGCATCCGCGATGCTGAGGAGGTCGTGGATAACACGTTTAGCGAATTGGTCACACCGCAGATTAGGATTGCTGAGGGTGAAAGGGAATGGGTGACCCAAAGGCAGAGAAAGAGCAGGAAGGCAGCGCAGGTGTCCCCTGCAGTCATCTCCCTCCAAAACAGGTATACCGTTTTGGATACTGTTGAGGGAGATGGCTCACCAGGGGAAGGCAGCAGTAGCCAGGTTCATGGCACCGTGGCTGGCTCTGCTGTTCAGAAGGGCGGGGAAAAAGAGTGGAAGGGCTATAGTCATAGGGGATTCGATTGTAAGGGGAGTAGATAGGCGGTTCTGTGGTCGAAAACGAGACTCCCGAATGGTATGTTGCCTCCCAGGTGCACGGGTCAGGGATGTCTCAGATCGGCTGCAGAACATTCTAAAGGGGGAGGGTGAACAGCCAGTTGTCGTTGTGCACATAGGCACCAATGATATAGGTAAAAAATGGGATGAGGTCCTACAAGCAGAATTTAGGGAGTTAGGAGCCAAGTTAAAAAGTAGGACCTCAGAGGTAGTAATCTCAGGATTGCTACCACTTGCCACGTGATAGTCAGAGTAGAAATGAAAGAATAGTCAGGAAGAATGCGTGGCTTGAGAGATGGTGCAGGAGGGAGGGGTTCAGATTTTAGGGACATTGGGACCGGTTCTGGGGGGAGGTGGGACTATTACAAATTGGACGGTCTACACTTGGGCCGGACTGGAACCAATGTCCCTTGGGGGTGCTTTTGCTAACGCTGTTGGGGAGGGTTTAAATTAATGTGGCAGGGGGAGGGTTTAAATTAATGTGGCAGGGGGATGGGAACCAAATGAGGAGGTCAGTGGACAGTAAGGAGGTAGTAACTAAAGCCTGTAAGGAACTAGATAATGAAGTCAGCGTGACGAAGGGAAAGAGTAGGCAGGGAGCAGATGATGAACGCAAAGGGACTGGTGGTCTGAGGTGCATTTGTTTTAATGCAAGAAGTGTAGTAGGTAAGGCAGATGAACTTAGGGCTTGGATTAGTACCTGGGAGTATGATGTTATTGCTATTACTGAGACTTGGTTGAGGGAAGGGCATGATTGGCAACTAAATATCCCAGGATATCGATGCTTGAGGCGGGATAGAGAGGGAGGTAAAAGGGGTGGAGGAGTTGCATTACTGGTCAAAGAGGATATCACAGCTGTGCTGAAGGAGGGCACTATGGAGGACTCGAGCAGTGAGGCAATATGGGCAGAACTCAGAAATAGGAAGGGTGCGGTAACAATGTTGGGGCTGTACTACAGGCCTCCCAACAGCGAGCGTGAGATAGAGGTACAAATATGTAAACAGATTATGGAAAGATGTAGGAGCAACAGGGTGGTGGTGATAGGAA